>NC_030679.2:37203815-37512841 GCF_000004195.4 Xenopus tropicalis
CACCTTGAGTATGCAGTGCAGTTTTGGGCTCCAGTCCTAAGAGTGGCTTGGATAATTTCTTGAACAAGCATAATATTCAAGTCTAAAATCTACAGTTAGTATTGGTTGGTATATGTAGTTTGTATTTGTGAGTGTATAGATAGGTCTGTATGTGTGGATATGTGCACTGGGGTTGAACTTGATGGACTTTGGTCTTTTTTAAACTCGGTTTAACTATGTTCTGCAACTGGGCTATTTTTGCTTGAGGGAATAGGCACATGCACAGTAGAAGAGATAAAATGGAAAAATGTGACCAGATATCCAAAGACAGTGGCAGATAATGTATATACTGTATATATATATATATATGGCCTAAAATGCAAGCTGAATTAGTAACATCTTCTCAAAAGCTAGAGAAAATACAGTACAGGTATGAGATCTGATATTGAGAAAGCAAATAATTCTAATTTTTAAAAATGGTTTCCTTTTCTCTCTGTAGTAATAAAACAGTTTTTTTACATTTGATCCCAACTAAGATATAATTAATCCTTATTGGAGACAAAACAATCCTCTTGTGTTTCTTCAATGTTTAAATCATTTTATAATAGATTTGAAGTAGTGAGATCAAAATTAAGGAAAGAACCAGGTCCCAAGTATTCTGGATAACAGGTTCTATACCTGTACAGATAATGGGCCTGTTTTTCAGAATGCTTGGGTTCTGGGGGTTTTCTGGATAAGGTATCTTTCCATAATCTGGATCACCATACTTACATACATAGCTACTAAAAATAATTTAACATTAAATAAACCCAGTTGAATTGTTTTGCCTCCAATATGGATTTATGTATCTTAATACAAGCTACTATGTTATTATTACAGAGAAAAGAAATCATTTTTTAAAATATGTATTATTTGCCTAAAATGGACTCTATGGGAGATGGCATTCCTGTAGTTTGGAGCTTCCTGTATAATGGGTCAATCAGACAAATATAAAGATAAATGAAAAAAAGGAAATCTTTAATTTTGATGAATAATACTTCCTATAGTGAATAATGAATAATACTTCTTGCGGATTAGTGGGTGAATATTAGATGCAGTGATTTTTAAGGACTATTGGTTGACTGTACCTGCTTATAGACAACAGCGGTGTATAATCTCCCCAATAATAGGCAGACGGTATTCTGTGCACACAACAGTTATATCAACAAACTCATCTCATACAGGAAATCTTTGCTGTGTTGCTATACAAATATGCCCTGATCTCTATCACTTCACTGAGCCAGTGAGTACTTTGTTGCCAAAACTGGTGTCTCTGCAGCTTATGTAAAGAGGCTAACAAGCAACAACATTGTTTTGATCGCAGCTCCTTGGGAGGTGGCCTTGCTTGTACCTTGTCAACACTGTGTAAACATCCACAGGAGCATTTCCCAGGAGATGTAAGGGCAGATAGGAGGCTGAGATGTGCACCTGTTGAGATAAATTGAAACCCTCTTGCTGTCACCAGCTGAGAGAGACCTTCACTTCAGCCCTCTGTGGATTTAGTTCCCATGTCATACAAGTCAACTTCACTCAAGGGCCCAATGGATTAAAAGAAGGGAGTTAAAAGGGATTGATGGATTGTCTCTGGAGAGTTCATTGTACTGTAGGTGCCAATTACCTTTGTTAAATGCATTAGGAATGTGGTTGTTAATGCTACTTGGCTACCCACCTGTAGGTCACAGCATGCTAGATAGCCCATGTGTGGGTAAGGGCCTTCATATTCCGACTTAAACAATAATGCCTAAATAGGTTTATGGCACATGGACATTTTATTATGAACATTTCCTGGGTAGAAAATACCACTTAGTGTATCTAGAAGCAAAACATATGACAGTTGCTCTGTTTATGGTACAAATATCTGTGTTTTAAGTAGATAATTACAAGTATGTGCCATAGCCAAAGTAGTTGTCATAGACCGGAAAAAGATAACAAGTCAAAAGAGCAGAAAACATGCTGCCATTTCCTTTAACCTCAAAGATAAAACTTTACATCTTTTTAGTAAGAAAGAACATTAGGTACAGACAGCTAAGAACCACACTAGTGGGGTGCCCTATAAAATCTGCTCACTCCATCAACAGGTCCATGACCTATGGCTACCTCCTTGAATGTGTGCACAGAAATCCTCAATGTCTTCTAATATCCTTATATTTTGCAATAGGGATACATTATTTTCTATATGTATTCAGGTACAGAAAGATCATTCAGATTGGCTCTGTACCCAGCTGGCCAAAAGAGCAGATCTTTTAATGTGTGGCTAGCTTTTTACTACCCCATCACAAATGCAAACTGCAGACAATAATAAACTAGGTTGGCATAGATTATAAAACTTCTCTGTTTGCAATATGACCTTAACTCAGTGGTTCTCAACCTTCCTAATGCCGCGACCCTTTAATACATTTCCTCATGTTGTGGTGACCCCCACCCTGCAACTTTTTTTGACCACGCCCACTTTGTGATCACGCCCCAATTGCCACACCCCATTTTTAAAATAGTTAAAATAGTACCCACGATGGCCCAATAGACAGCACCCCCATACAGTGCCCCCATACAGTGCCCCCCATTCACAGTGCCTCATTTGCCCCATAAACAGTACCCCCCCATAGACAGTGCCCCCAATTGACCCCATAGACCATGCCCTCAATTGCCCCACAGACAGTAGCCCCCATAGAAAGTACCCTCCATACACAATGCCCCCATACACAGTGCCCCCCATACACAGTAGCCCTCCTTACACAGTGCCCCCCATACACAGTACCCCCCCATACACAGAGCCCCCCCATACACAGAGCCCCCCCATACACAGTAGCCCTCCTTACAGTGTCCCCCCATACAGTGCCTCCCATACACAGTACCCCCTCATACACAGAGCCCCCCAATTGCCCCCATAGAGAGAACCTCCAATAGAAAATTCCCCCACAGACTTCTTGCGGCTCCTGCTCCTTATTCGGCTCCACGTACGGCGGCGACAGGACCTTTTATAAGGTTGTGCCCGTGCGTACGAATAAGAAGCAGGAGCCGCAAGAAGAGACGGTGCCGGAGCGGTCGGCTGCAGCCAGCGGGTCCCGCTGGCCTGGATTGTTTAATGAATGTTCTGCATTTCCGTAATGCGGGACATTCATTGAACAATCCGGGACAGTGGGACGCGCTGTGAAAACCGGGACTGTCGCGACCCCTGTGAAAGGGTCATTCGACCCCCAAAGGGGTCGCGACCCCCAGATTGAGAACCGCTGCCTTAACTGAATGAAGTAATATCACCAGTATATTTGCTCATGTTTTAATCCAGATTTTATACTAATTTTCTGCATTCTTTGTTGACTTTGATTTCTATTCAGTAATGTATGATATGCAACGGCCCCTCACCCAGTTATGAGGTCCACCCAGTGCCACAACCCCCGCATGAACCTTGTATTCTCACTTGTAGTCATGATTGGGAAGGAAGGGGGGGGTAGGTCAGGGGGGAACCCCCAGGGTTTTAGGGGGGGGGCAGGCCTAGGTTAGCAGGGCCCACAACCTTTAATGTAAAGGAATAATATCATAGGAAATCATGGTTTTATCAAAACACATCAGTTAATAGAGCTTCTCCAGCACAATCCTGCATTGAAATCTGTTTTTCAAAAACACAAACAGATCTGTGCTCTGATAAACTTCAGTCACACTTTACTGCTGAGTTGCAAGTTGGAGTGATATCACCCCCCTCCCAGCAGCCGATCAGCAGAACAATGGGAAGGGAGCAAGATAGCAGGAAAAACAATAGGTTACACGAAAGCAGTTCTAATCTAAGGAGTGCTGGCTCCTTCTGAAAACTCAGACTCAGACACAATGCACTGAGATGGCTGCCTACACACCTATATTACAGCTAAAAAAAATAAATTTGTTGGTGTATGAGGCAGTCTCCTCAAGCTTAATGATTTATTTTTGGTTCATGAATAAAATTTTAAATGGTGGAGTCAATTATTTGCTATGTAAACACTGTAATTTAGAAATTGAAAGTACAACATAAAAATCAAGACAGTGTCCCTTTAAACAACAGCAACAAAACACAGAGCTGTTAGGGTAACACTTGGAGATCATTCACTTGGAGATCATTCATCTGTGGTCAATCTGCTCAGCCGTGGGTGACAGGTCTGAAAATGCTTTCCCACTGGCAGTAAAGTAAATAGTGCCTCTCTGCAGAGTCATTCTGTTCCTTGTTATCAGCGAGTAGTGATCTAAACTATCAGTAGATCCATAGTGATACACATTCCTTTAAACAGCTGCAAGGTAGTGAGAAATAGGGGATCTCCCACATACTCTACAGCCTGATATCTGTTCCCTAATTGGAAATCATGCAGAGACAATTAACCAGTTAACTCATGCAGTGCCCTAATTAGTCATGCATCTCTGTAGGAAATCTAACCAGAGGACCACCCAGGATCTGCATGCACCATGCATTCTCAGCTGACGGACAAGCCAGTGACAAGGCCCTTACAGCCAGTCAGTCAGTCAGTGGGAGATTGGGAACAATTAAGTGTGCAAGCTGGAATCAGTGGTCAGGATTGCTTCATTGACAACTTTAAGCCATACACATAGCAATTTTCGATCTTTTGTGCGAACCATTGGTCACAGGAAAGATCGTTCCCACCCTCCACTGACGTTCAGGGCTGAATGGTCAGATATTGAGGTAGAAACAATAGAAATTCTACCTCCTTCTTTCGATTCAGCCCTGAACATAGATTTTGCACGGGCTCGGGCGCCTGATCAAAATCTTTTAACCTGGCAGATCGACAAGTTGACCGATATCCGCAGCCTTTTGTGATATTGGTCTCCTTGCCGAGCCGCCATACATTCACCAAATATCATACGAAACAAGGTTTTGTACAATCTCATTGGTGCGTGTATGGCCAGCTTTAAAGCTGCAGTTTGGACATCCCTTCCGAAACCTATATCCAGCAATTACTACTGACTACACATGCCCTTTAATCAAACGGTATATTTCCCAGAGCCTAATCTTGGCTCCTATGCCTTTACCTAGTCCTGATAAAACATAATATTATATTTGTTGGATTCTTAGAATTCAGTTTAAAGGGCATTTATTTAAACTTATGCTTATATTTTTACAAACAAATTTCTGTTTATTGCTGGGTATATTACTATTTTTAGACAACTAATGTCAGCTTTAGACAAGTATTTGTCTGTGCCTAAGTGAGTAAGTCGTGGGAATTGCTGAGATCGTCATTAATTAAACCTTATAAAGGGGTGTATTGGCCTACTTCTGGCCATTTTAAACTTGATAGGAATTGCCTTCTTTGCCCCTTTATCAAAAAGTATTTCCAAAGAGACTCGTGTTGGGCTGCTTTTCAAATTACTAGATTATTTTCTTTTGTTTCCTTTCTATTATTGAACTCAAACCATTATTCCATTCCAGGAACCTCTCGCAAGTTGGAAAATTCATGCCATGCAACCTCTGCTCACCTTTAAATTAACTTTTAGTATGATGTTGGTCTTCATTTTTCATTATTTTTGGTTTTTAAAATTATTTAGCTTTTCCTTTAGCAGGTGTCAAGTTTGGCATTTCAGCAGGTATCTGTTTGCTTGGGTCCAAATGACCCTAGTAACCAGGCAATGGTATAAATGGAAGACTAAAATATGAAAAGCAGAGGGCCTGCATACAAAGATAAGTAATAAAATGTAACAATAACAATAAAACTGAAGTCTCACAGAGCAATAGTTTTTTGGCTGCTGGGGTCAGTGACCCCCATTTGAAAGCTGAAATGAGAAGGCAAATAATTCAAAAACTATAAAAAAAATAAAAAATAAAAGATGAATACCAATTGGTCATTCTATAACATACTAAAAGTTATCTTAAAGTTGAACTCCCTATTTAACCTGGGGCATATTTATCAAAAGGTAAAATAGAGCTCACCTTAAGTTGCCAGAGGGAAATTGATACTGGGGCATATTTATTAAAAGCTTGCCACAAGTCACCAGAGGGAAATTCTGGCACTTTTTATTCACCTACATGGTTATCAAAGGGTGAGATCTCACTTTCATCCTTTGATAAATTTGTCCCTAAGGGCTGTGGCACACGGGGAGATTAGTCGCCCGTACGCAGTGCTGCGATCGCGGCCGATTTCGGCAAATCACTGGCGCCGCGTATGCCATCCCACTGGCGATTTACATTCTCGCCGGTGGGATGTCATATTGGGGAGATTAGTCGCCCACGACAAGGGAGATTTGTCGCGGGCGACTAATCTCCCCGTGTGCCACAGCCCTTAGGGTCAAATTTATCAAAGGATGAAAGTGAGATCTCACCCTTTGATAACCATGTAGGTGAATAAAAAGTGCCAGAATTTCCCTCTGGTGACATGTGGCAAGCTTTTAAGAAATATGCGCCAGTATCAACAGACATGAAAAGATGAGAAAGTCATGCCCCTGACCATCCACTCTTCCCCAGCCCCAACCAGGGAAGCAGAAAACTTCAATGTGTAAAGCACAAGCAGCTATAAGGAACTTTTTTAAGCCCCACTGGGGTAGGGACTGATATGAACTGTTGCTTGATATGTTGGTGCTGTATAAAGAAAGAATAATAAATAAATAAATAAATACATAAATAAGTAAATATTGGAACATTAGTAGCAACCATGTTTGTTTCCAGCCACTCCCCTTTATTCACAGAGTGACAGAATACAGGGACTGCGATAGTTCTGGGTTTATATTCCATCTCTATATACTTATCCACATATTGTCCTCAGACTTTTCCAAGACCTAAGCCAAAACATATAGCAGGGATTTTGTCTTCAGAGTGGGCTTTGTAGAATCTCGAGGACAGATTTCACCCTTTGATAAATAAGCTATACTATATGTTGACACAAGTATATAAAAGAGGAAAGAGGTTAAATAAACCAGTGACCTTTCTGATTATTTTTCTTGTCCTCTCCCAAGCTTGATAACTATGTAAGAAATAAAGTTTCATTCAGAGTGTCAGTCTTTCAAGAACAACTCTGCGTGCTTTTTATCCACATCCCCCATGTTCACCACCTCCTCCCCACTTCTCCTGCAAAGTCAGTTCCCAGGGGATCACTATTATTCCACTGAATAGGTCCTGGACTATCGCTTTACAAGCAGGGAGGAAGCAGAGGAAAGGGAAAGGAGGCAGACAAATTACTTAAATGAGAAGGTAACTCTGGCCTTTGTGAGAGAGGGCTCCGCTTCAGCTCGTCTCACAGCCTGTTGGCTTATAGAGCGCACACCTTTGAAAAAGATTGAATTTGTCAGATGCCCTTTCTGGCGCGCTGCTTTGTCATTTGGGCTGTCTTCTTGTGATGATTCCTAAATAATATTTACAGACTAACTTTGTACAAAAAGGGCTTACTGCCTAATTTAAAGTCCATAAAGCAGGTTTATCAACTGAAAAGTCATTTGGGTACAGGGGACTAAATGTTGATCATTATACAGTGCTAGCACAGCCAAATATGTATACCCTTATTTATCTTAAACTATGTCAGGCAAGGGAAACCCCCTTTTTTGTTTGTAGAGAGACTGATAACGCTGCCATTATACTTTAACTTCATGTTTATTGGCCTTGGTGTAAAGCACCAAGCCCACCTTTTTAAAGGGTTTGTTCACCTTTGAGTTACCTTATATTATGATGTTGAGTGCTATTCTGTGGCGATTTGCAATTGGTTTCATTATTTATTCTTTGGAGGTTTTTTAGTATTTCAGTTTTTGTTCAGCAGCTCTTCCGTTTGGAGTTTTAGCAGTTATCTGTCTACTGCTACTGCTAAATGAATGTGGGCTCTGCAACTCATTATGACACTGGTGGAAAATTGGTCTGTAGGATCACTGCATTGGTCAAAAGATAAATTCCCTACAATTATTAAGCTAATAAAATCATCACTATATTAACAAAAGTGATCAGACACCTGCCTGCCCAATATTTTATATCAAAACATAGGTAGTTAATGCCAAATTTATCCTTTTTTGCCCCTATAATAAACTATTCTCTTTTGGAAATGCTTTTCTCTAGATGTTGTAACACTGTTGGTTGGCTGTGTTTCAATTCAGCCACAAGAGCATTAGTGAAGCTGGGCACCAATGAGATCAGGCCTGGTTAACAGTTAGCAGACTTAGTTCCAATGGCAGCAATCTTTACACCACTTTAGCAAATGCTTAACATTTCACATGCTGACATTAGGCTTGTGTGCAGCTGCTAAGAAATACCCATGTCCCTCATGAATAGTTCTTGTGCAGATGCTGCTTTTGAAAAACAGATTGGAACTCAACAGTAAAGCTAGCCATACACGTGAAGATCCACTCACTTGGCAAGGTCACTAAGCAAGCGGATATTCTCTCGATATCCCCACCTATGGGTGGGCGATATTGGGGAACATGTAGGCTAATTTGATCTTTTGGCCCTGGGGCCAAACAATCGAATTATAATGGCGGCAATGGGGCAGCTGGTTCGGGGACCACATCAATGAGCCGATGTAGTTCTCGATCCGACTAAATCTTTTAACCTGCCCGATCGATATCTGGCCAATTTCAGGCCAGATATTGGCCGGGCATGCCCCTTGTTCCTGCCCCTACATGGGCCGATAGACTTCTGAATCGGTCCAAGGGACCGATATCGGCAGCTACAATTGGCTCGTGTATGGCCACCTTTAGGGATTTGATATTTTAGAGAGGCTGCCATATTTATACAGGTATATATATTTTTTGCCAGTGGCAAAACGCAAAAATTCACCTACCTGGCAAATTATTTCGCTGATCACTATATATATAAATATATATGTAACACTTGTTTGGCTATGATATGGCAAAACCCAGGCTAGTGATAGGCATAGAGCATGTGTTACATGCGACCTTAATGCACAGGAGTGGGCCTCCTCTATATGGGAGGTATTGATGGAGCTGAGGGTGTAGTTGAACTACAACTAGGTGGAGCTTGTGTGGTGCAGATGGAATAATGGACGCCAGAAAGGTTCTTGCTCATGAACTATAGTACAATTTATTGGACAAAGGCACAGCTTAATAGTGCAGCAGGGTATACTCACAGACACAGCAGTATATGATGTCACAGATAGTACAGCAGATGTGACACTTTAGGCACAGAATAACCCACTTGGAGGATGCACAGAGGATTAGTTGACACCTGAGATATAGACCTTTCAGAAGGGAGTGTTCCGGCCGACTGTGGTCCAGGGGAGAGCTCCTAACACTGGTACCTGGCGTCTAATAAAACCGGTCCCTAAAGAACGACTACAGAGCCGGGGTGGACTAAACCCTTTGTTACAACTCCTGGTTGGGGCTATTGACTGCCCTTGCTAAATAGCCTGACTACAATCACCTCTCCTAGAGGGTGCTATTAATAAATCTGTCTGTGCTGGCTTTACCTCGTTCACGGGGCCCTGTCCCCGACTTATCACTAGGGTAGGTGGTCCCCTAGGGTACAAATGGCTTCTGGGCCTATGTTCTGGTCCAGGCTCAGTTGGGATCTGTCCAGAACACAGCATGCAGCCAAAAGAGGAAGCCACTTCCTTGTGCAAGACACTATATAGTCTGCCAAGGGGAGTGGTCAACCTGGGCTAAACCTATAGAGGGCAGCCTAATAACAGTAACCTGATATCAGAGGGCTCTGCCCTATAACAATACAGATTAGATAAAGATAAGGGATAACACCATAGGGAGCTTAACCCTATGGGTCCCTACATATATATAAACAAAAATTTGTCTGGATACCTATGGCCTTATAGTGTATGACAGCAGTGAACAAGACCACAACCTGGGGTATAGCAATATTCATCATAATCTTGTTTTTTGTTAGCTTTATTGGATTTGTATTTTCTTGTTGTTTCTTGAATAAAGTTTGTAAATGTAAATGCAACTGAACGTAGTGTCTATACAGCTGTTTATATTCTCTGCACTTCTAGTTCCTGACGCAATATAGCAAAAGACAGATAACTAACAGACCTAACTTGGCTTGACCTGTTTTAAAGGAGATGGAAAGATGAAATCAGTGGGGTGCCAAATGTTAAGCATCCCCCAGGGATTATAATCACTCAACTGATATTGCGGCCTTCCTACTTCTTCCTTTTTTGCATCAGGTGCACGTGTGAAGTAAAGTGAAAAGCTGAACTGTGAAGTGGAATAAGACGATTGCTCTGTAATGGTCACACAGGAGTACCCTGGGCCAGGGCTGTTTCTGCTGGAACACTGGCCTGGGTATCAGGTAAGTGATTATAGGGGCACCTAACATTTGGCACCACCAGTGATTTCACCTTTCTTTTAAGAATCAGAATCAAGGAACAGACAAGGATAAATAAATACTGTTTTACAAGGCAAGTACATTTTCAAATGACTTTTGAAGACATAGAAAATGTTTTATTAATGTATGTTGGAAAGTTACTGCAAATAGAATTTTCTTTCATCATGCAAAAAAACGGTTTTAGTGTTACGTTACCCTTTTCAATTCTACTAGCATTCAGTCTCTGCAAGATACTGTTAATTGACAACTAAACCCCCCAAAAAGATCTGCCAAGTGTACATCAGATATATGCATTGTAGATAAGATAGCTCCAAGAAGCCAATAGCCAAATCTGGGTCTCTGATGATAGGTCTATGTGCATTGGCCAAGTCAGCCATGAAATACATTGGCACTGCCAAGCTTAACATGTGTTCCTTTAGTAACAATGCATGCACAAATACAATTTTATTACAGTTGCAATGCCCTGACTGAGTGCTAATACCAGCAATAGAATATACAGGGCTCCAAACATGACTTTAGCCTAAATCACAATTTGTCATTGTCACTGCATACTAACAAAGAATGGGACATTTGATCGCCATGGCTCCCTCAAGCAGAGTTTCAGAGATCAAACACCTGGCACAGAAAGTTCTCTCAGAGAGAACTGCAGTGATCAAACACCCTTACCTTTTCTAGCCTACAGCTTCTTTCTGAATCCCCTTCTCCTTAGGTTCTTCCCACTTGCTAGCTGCACTTGGTAATGTGTAGGAAAGAAAAGTCTTGATTTTCCTTTCCATGTGAGAGCATTTATACAAGCATGAGAGGGGTGCACTGGGTTTGCTGTTCAAAGAAGCTCACAACTGGGGCGGGGGCCCTGAGATGGCACCCCATTGGGACCTGCACACCCCAGTTCGACACTGGGCTTTACCTTTTCACTAATTATGTGCATATTTTGAAAATTGGCTATAAGAACAAATATACAGTATATGAAGCCTAAGATGAAAATTATATGGTTTGGCTAAAGTGTTTTTTTTTTCAGTTTCTTTTGTTGCAGTTTATAGGTAGCTATACTAATACATGGGCACGTTGTACTCTAACACACAAGTAGCAGTACAGTCCTTTGAAAAAAGTTCCCCATATATGTATATGATCATACACTAAGCTGGTTGGGCAGTTCTGACAAACTTGTGATGCTCTTGGATTATAGTCGGTCTCTCCGGAGATAGAAATGTTTTCTGCTTGGAGGGTGGATGTATCAGTGGCAGATACAGAACATTCTCTAGATGAAAAATGTAGAACATTCTGGGGGCCAAACCTTAGTATTCCACTCAATAGCGGTGATGAGCCAGTGCTGTTCAACCAACCATGTGGCTTCCCATATCAGGCAAAACTTAATGGTTGGCCTGTTATTCAAACAGCCTTGAAGCCATGTACCTTTACATGAGGGTTATATAAGTGGGGGTTAGTTTAGTTAGCTGGCCACAATTTAACAAAGTACGTGACTAAAGTTATTTTAATCACAGGCAGAAATACATGTTTTTAGTCAATGTTTTCCTTACTTGCTGCTTGTTTTCCACATAAAAACATAAATTCACAGACAGGGTTCTTTCCAAGTCAATTTTTATTCTGGCCAGCATCACGTTACACACAGAGAACTATTATTACATTACACTGTCTTTTTAGGAGTCACTATACCTGGTAGTTGCACAAGTAACTGCCAGGTGTTTTCTCATCAAAGTTAAAAACAATCCAGGGTGCATTAAATTATTCTTCAGCCCTTATCATATCATACCTCCATATTCTTTCAAACATCCATCCTTCAATTGCTATAAATTAGGACTGTAGGGATTATAACAAAGTCCCTTGCTCAGTGTTAGCTTACATCTTGCTAATTCCTCTCTGCTGACTATTTAAAAACTCTGCTGTACATCATAGGCCTTCTCTTCCCATTCACTTCCAAGACCATTCTCCTAACACATTCCAGACCTCAACGCCAGGACAAGGTGCTTTTGCAAAGATATTGCACTTCTTCCATGAATACAGCAGTGCCTGTGTTTGGTATTCATGAGAGTCTTAAGACACAACAGGCCCTGTATTTACCACCTCTCTATGGCATACAACAAGTTCAAGACTGTGCTGCATCCACAGAACTGTGGTTTGCCCATTGCACCCTTTATTACAGGTGCAAGTGGATCCTCCAATTTAACAATTTAACAGATTGGAACTCAACAGTAAAGGTGGCCATACACGTGAAGGTCCGCTCGCTTGGCAAGGTCGCCAAATGAGCGGATCTTCTGCCGATATCCCCACCTATGGGTGGGCGATATCGGGGAACATGTAGGCTAATTCCATCGTTTGAAAAAAAATAGTTATTCACTTTCTTGAGGCTGGAATCTGAGGGTCATCCTTATAACAGTGGTTCTCAAACTGTGCTGCAGCTAAGCAGGAGAGGGGGCAGTCTAAAGACCAACTGAGGCTAAATTTGAGGGCGAGTTCATATTTGCTCTATTCATCATGGGCTAAGAGAATTTAGACCCAATGTACCACTGCAAAGGTGAGGGAACTACAGTCAAAACGTCTAAAGACATCTCACCTACATTATAAGAAGTTGAGGATATAGCATGGCCTTTACCTCTGCAGAGTGTGTGGAGTTAGCATTTATAGTCTAGTATTCACAGCAATAACGGAGTTATTTAAATGGAATGACCACTTAAATATAAGGGTTATGGGGGTGGTGGGGACATATTTTTATTTATAGTTATCTCATTAGCAGAAACATTACTCATTGAAAATGCTTTAAATGCTGAGACTTGTAGTGGCCTAACAATTTAGATTTTCCATCATAAAAAAAAATAAGCAACTAACAGAACAGTGCTGCAAAGTTGCTAAGACAAAAACTCACGTGGGGTGTTTGGGAGACATGGGTGGATATAGAGTGTGGCAATAGAACTGCCCATACGCAGCCAGATATGCTTGTTTGACCAGGTCCATCAGTGGGTCGTACACTAGGCCATAAAAAAATAGGCACATTTATCAGCAGTTACCCATAGGTTACCCGTAGAAACAATCATCATTTATTTTTGATCGGCCTCCTACAAGTTAGAGAATGAAAACAATCTCATTGGTTGCTGTGAATAACTACACTGGTGCAGTTTGCACCACCTAATACCTAAAATCTGTGAGTTTTCTCTAAAAGAGTACTGAGAAGATCTATCAGGACCAGCAACAAACTGGCTCCAAAATCCACACTCCCATTAATCAGCTGCCATGACATGCCCTCACACTTTCAATTAACCTTGTATCCTTACATCAGACTCTCTTTGCCTTCTGACCTTCTCTCTGTTTACATTGCTCAGACTGGAAGTAGTAGTGTCCAGCTGGAGATGTATTTCCAGAAGATCTCCTAACCTGGTCAGTAAAGGATAGATTTTAACCCTCCTCTCACCAAAAGGGAGCCGGTTATTTACATGAGCAAAACTGAGGCATAACCACAGCTGGTTTATCTAGCACAGCAGTCCCCAACCATTGTTGTGCCACGGTCTGTTCTTAATTAAGAAAATTTTCCCACAGACCAATGGGGGGCGCATTTCAATTACTGGGGGGTGTTAATAAGCATGCAAAGCAATCACTGTATGACATGTATGACACACTGACATGGTGTTATGCGTGTCGCGAGTCATACGCAGCATCGCATTGGCGCATCATCATGTCATACGCAGCACATATTCAAAACGCCACTTGTAAGCAGGGATCAGAGGTGGCCCATTGTAACACAACCCACGGCCCGGCACTGGTCCATGGCCCGGTGGTTTGGGACCCCAGATCTAGCATGCAATTGACTGATATCAGGAGACCAAGAAGTTACCCTTCTAAATATCAACCCCAAATATTACAATTTACTTACCTCTACTTATTTTCTCCTTACAGACTTTCTTATCATTATCAGGGGGCAGCCAAAAATATACTTACATTCCAATGACCCTAGTATTCGACTGGGGCTGCCACCCCAGGGTCCCCCACCCCAGTTGTATAGTCAGCCTGCCTCCATCCACCGTACTTGCCCCACCTCCCGCCCCTTGCGCAGCATTGTGTTGTTTCACGTTGTGTCTCATCTTATTATTATTATTTAAATTTGCCCACAATAGGTGGTAGAGCACCAAAAGTTAGTCAAGGACTGGTTTGGTGGGGCCCACCGGGTTTTTTCCTGGTGTCCCACTGGCCCAGTCTGACCCTGGATGACCCTACTGTACCTGAACACTATAGCAAGACTTTCCATTGTTATAGTAGCATTTACACATGTAATACAATTGTGATCAACTGAGTTCACATAATTAAAATATAATTTGCATGTGTGTCTTCAGAAGATTTGGCTCAATTATTTTCTGTTTTCTTGCATAAAGGGAATTGTCTATGTTTGTCTTCCAGTGAAACATGTCATGCTGTCTCTAACTGAATCCAATCAGTGTGAAAGGCTTTAATAAATGTATAAAGTTGCCAGAATGCTGTATTTCTGCTATGCCAGTTCTGACTGGCAAGTTCCCCTCCTATTTGGCATTATAGCTGTGAACTGAAACTTAAATCCACTTTAAACCCTACCTAAATATAAGCCACAATTCAGGTCCTGTGTGTTAACAAGACAGACAAACCTTATAAAGGATGTCTGTTATAGGACTGGTAAATCTCCCATTAATGCTGTGACTATGAATATAGCCTATCCACTAACTGCAGCTTTTCATTAAATGGATTCTGTCATGATTTTTATGGTGTATTTTTTATTTCTAAATTACACTGTTTACATAGCAAATAATTCACTCTCCCATTTAAAACTGTATTCTTGAACCAACAAATGTATTTTGTTTTAGTTGTATCGGTATGTAGGCACCATCTGAGTCTGAGCTTTCAGAAGGAACCAGCGCTACACATTAGAACTGCTTTCAGCTAACCTATTGTTTCTCCTACTCCCATGTAACTGGAGGAGTCCCAAGCCAGACTTGGATTTCTTACTTTTGAGTGCTATTCTGATATCTACTGGGAGCTGCAATCTTGCTACCTTCCCATTGTTCTGCTGATGGTTATATTACTCCAATTTGCAGCGCAAAAGTGTTTGCACTTTTTAAACCAGATTTCAATGTAGGGATTCTGCTGGAGAAGCTCTATTAACTAATGCATTTTGAAAAAAACATGTTTTCCCTGTATTAAATGCTAGTGAAGAAACTTCACGCATAATGAAAGGAGCAGTTGTTGTTAAGCTTTGACTCCTTAAAACTGAAACTTCTCTTGCCAATATTTAAGGGAATATGTAGCAAAAGATCAAAGCTTGCTATGGGTCTAGTAACCCATAGCAATTGATCACTGGGTAAGATTTACTGGCTCTTCCATCCTTAGCAGGGCTTGGCGATGTCGCCAAGCTAGCGGATCTTCTCCCGATATCCCCCACCTACGGGTGGGCGATACCGGGAGAATCCAGGGTAATTTGATTGTTTGGCCCTGGGGCCAAACAATCAAATTATAACGACGGACGTAGGTAAAGTCGGTCCGGGGACCGCATCAACGAGCCGATGCGGTCCCTGATTCGACTAGATTTTCAGACTAGCAATTCACAGGCTAGTAACTTCTACCTATATATTTTCAACCTTACTACTACTTCCTTTATACTGGATTTTAGATCAGGAAATGTTGGACTCAGCGGATCTACATCTCCAACCTCATTTTCTCCTACTGTGACCAGGTTATTAGCCAACCTATCACAGTATTTGTCACTGCACCCCATGGTTAAACCCTTGTGAAAAGGACCGTTCAATCCTATTTTTTTTATCTGTAGCCCTTGTTTGTTAAATTATGCTAAGCTTTGTGTTTGCTGGTGCTAATTAAAAAATAGTGCTGATGATTTATGTTAAAAATTTCCCCCAAACCTTTAGACATTTTCTCCCCAAAACTGACTAAACCATCATCAGTGAAGTGAATCCTATCTCCGTAAAGATCCTATAGCTGATAAAAAAGTCACCCAGTTATCTAAAACCCAACATAAGACTAATAACCCCTACAAAAAATGTCTCACTAACATACACATGGCATTACTCATATCTCATACCCAGGAAGTGGGGGCATATTTGTAAATACTGGGCAGATTTGCACATGGGCAGTAACCCATAGCAACCAATTAATCACTGGATTTTTCAGGCAGCTGCAGGTTGAACAAGGAAAGCAAACATTTGATTGGTTGGCATGGGCTACTGCCTAGATCCAAATTTACCCAGTGTTTATAAATGATCCCCCTTGTCTTTGACTTTTCCCCTAGCAGTGAGTTATTGCATACAGCAGTTTTTCTGCCAGGGTGCATTGTGGGTAAATGCCCCCAACAACACATCGATCCCACGAGTAAATTGTCACCAGAAATATTTTAGTACTTTCTGCAGTATATTCAGTAGCATGTGAATTTGCTGCATTTATGTTTTAATCAATAATGGCGCCTTTGTATTTGGTGAGTTAATTTGAATTGGAAAAAAAATCAAAAATGTACAAATTTTAATTTTTAAAATTGGCCTCTGCGAGTAGGATCCCAAAGCAGTGTGTACTTTTAAAAGAAGATACACAGGTTTTTGTTCTGCAATTTACTGGATTCTGAGTTGTATTTCTAGTGAGAAATAAATGAAAGAGCACAATAAATGGGCCAATCTCAATGCGTTCCAACTCTGGCATGAAGGAATATTTAAAATAAAACACAGCCAAAATCAACAAGCTTTCTTAATTAAGTGAACCATCTTATGACTTGGCCTTCTGATGTTCTGGCTAATGTATAGCAGCGATTGCGCCGATCGCTGATTCTTTCTGTTAGAAAATGTACTCCCGGTGACCCTGTCTCTGTAGCACTACACTCCATGACAGTCCAGTGACATGGTCGCCTCTTTTATTATCTAAAGTACTGCAGCAGGACATGTTCTCATCTATAAGAAATGTATCCATATGTAAACTTAGCCTCACTTTTTTTTCCTAAAGTAGCACTTTAAAAAACAAATGCCATAGAGAAACGACTAGCACAACGGATTTTTTTTTTATTCTGCAAACAGCTTTTGGCTCTCACATAGAGAAAGCCCTGGGGACTTTGGTTGCATTAGATATGCTTTATTAATGAGTTTGCAATAGAGGAAGAAAAGGAAGTTAGACAGACAGAAGAAATGGGAGGAAATGATGGTTAGATATTTTTTTTTTCTCCTTTTTTAAATATGAGTGCCTGATATGTAAATGCATCAATACTCTCAAGTAGAGATCCGGGATAAAGTGCTTCCTGTGGTGTTGGAAAGTAAAGGAGAGTAAATAAATAAATAAATGTCAAAACCAGGCAGGGGGGGGGTGAAGCCTCGTAAACTGACGGTGCTTATTTTAAATGGCTATGGTTATTAAACAGCCATATGAAATAAAGTTTGCCTTAAATGCAACTTATTTTTGCATACTTTTTCCTTTCCAATATGTCTTTTCATGTGCAAAGCTGTGTACATAAGCTTTTCATGCACAGCGAGGCTCTGCAGGGCCATTCTAGGCTGGGTGTTGCTGGTTGGCAGGCCACAGGGGTTCCAGAACTGGGTGCCTGTCTCTTCCACTCTCCGGCTTTCTGCTACTGGCTTCTACCGTAATGCTGCATGTTCACCTCTCCCCCTTGTTCAACTGGTTGCCAGTATTTAGGGCACACTATGGCACCATGCATTTTATGGCACATTGTAGACCCCAAGCAGTTCATAACAGAGTGTCGCTCCCATGTATTTTGTAGTAACCTCTGCTTGTGTGGACATTTTGGTAGGACATTCCTACTGTTTTGCCATTTGTCTAAGATGCATTATCCTGTTCCTGTTTCCCACTTCCTGTCTATGCAGAGAGCAAATATGGAGCGGACCAGGTTACCTGCCATGTTATAACAAATGTACCAGAAGTTTCTGTACATGTCTGATTGCTTCACCTGCAGTAACTTGCAGAATAAATTAACCCACTACTATCCAAGCAGTTTATTACATATTTCATAACACCATGGCCCTGAACCATTTCATGGCACACTGTAGCCCCCATGTACTTCCTGTACTGCATGTTGAGCAAAGGATAGCATACAGAATCCTTCTGCTAACATTTAAAGCCCTTCACTCCTCTGCTCCTCACTACATTTCTTCAATGATCTCCCTGCATGTTCCTGGTCGTCTCCTCCGCTCCTCTCAGAGCCTCTGTCTTTTTACACCATTCACACCCACTGAGCTCTCTTGTCTTAAACCTTTATTTATTTTTATAAATAAAGTTATACATACATACATAACTCAGTGTCCCCTAAGCATTTCATGGAACACTGTGGCCCCTAAGGATTTATGACTATGGCCTCCAAGCCCTAAGCCCACGCAGACTTTTTTTTATCCATGATCCCCCAGTTTTGTGGAGGGGGACAGCTGGGATGTATCCACTCTCCTGCTGGGCCCAATAGGTTAAACTGGCCTAAGGCTGTCCATGATCACTTCTGTGCAAAACTATTTGACTACGAAGCTACATTTGCAGACATGTTTTAGTCTGCACTGAAATAAAGAGCAGTGTGTTGCATCATTTTCTGTTGCCCTACACTAGTAAAGGTTGTGTGCTTGCCTTAGAACCACTTCTATGGTTTATATCAGGGCTGTCCAACTGTAAGCCTATGGATGTGGCCCTCCAAAGTATTTTTATGGTCCCCAGTCTGCTCCATAGATTTCACTCTATGACATAATGAATCATTACTACATGTAATAAGTTGGTCAGCACAGGTTTATATAAACAAAGCTGCTGTGTAGTCAGCTTTGGGGGTGGTTATTCAAATTGAAAAAGGACTAAATGGCACAGGTTAGATGGCAGATATGCTCTGTAGAATACAGTGGGTTTAGTTCTTACACAGGAATCTAACCCCCATCCTGTTTGTATGCTATCTGTTATGTAACCTGTGCCCTTTCTCCTTTTTTCAGCTTGAATGGCTGCCCCTGTGGCTACACAGCAGCTTATTTATATAAACTATAGTAGACTTTCTGAAGTAAACACACAACTTTTACCAGTGCAGGGCAACAGTACATTATATTTTAATTACTTTAAAACACTTATTTTTTTGGTGTTACTATTCCTACTAGCAAGAGCTGAGAGGGTGATACATTTACTACCACATTATGAGGTGCTAGATGATACTTGTAAATGGAGGTGTTGGATGACAGAGTAGGTTTGGAAATCCACTTGGGTCACAAGATCTTTCCGAAATTATATTTAACTATTTAAGTAAACAATACGATAGAATAGAGGATATCAATGGGTAGCTGATGCCTGTATGGGGCATTAGAAAGGTTTTTTTCTTTTATTTCTATATTGGATTGAACAGCACAAAACACTGCCCATGCATAGGGGTTATGTTTCTAAATGTTATAACTAAAAAATGAAATGGAAACTCCAACTTCCAAATATGTAAAGCAGATTCTGAACAAAGCTCTGAATTGAATGCATTTTAGTGAATATTTATGGCTTGAAAAAATTACATTTTGAAAATATATTTCACCTTATATATAATATAAAACAAGGCTCTATAACATTTCCTCAATATAAGCATATTCCAGGGAAAAGGTTTTGTGTGTTTCTATTTTTCTTTTTTTTCTCCTTATTTTTTGTGATAACTGCTTCTTGGTTGGGATACTCTATTTAACAATGTATGATATCAGAAATCAAACACAGTAACAAACCCAAACATGTTTACCAAACATATAAAGCAACATGTGACCATAAGAAAATGTTCCAAAGTGTAAGTTGCACTTACCCCTTAGATTCATAATTGTAGTACCGTGGTGCCTGGCCTCTTGGACGTAAGTCCCAAATTGCATGTAGAACAGGAGACAGAGACCGCACACACTTTGACAATTTTTGTCTGGGGAGCTTACCCCATTTATTTTGCGATTAAAACCACAACAGAGCAACATTAAGGGGTGGGGACACCCCCCCTTCCTTCTTTTTCAATAATCATTTTTCAATTTCTATTGAACCACAGCAGTTTACAAATGAACACCCCTCCCCGATGACGGAAGTGTCCCCCAAAAAGATTTTTGTGGTTTCACTGGCAAAATAAATGCCTAAATAAAGCCTGAGTAAAGCCAAAACCTCACAGATGCTAAGGGATGCTTGGCTTTCTCTCTGTTTGCTTGGGGTTCCCCTTATATATTTCTTTCGTAATTCAACCTACATCCTATTATTTCTGAGTGACTCTGATTGTAAAACTGTAGGTTTTAGCTCCTATAACATACAAATACAGATTAATTTACTTGTCTTTAAATATAAAGACAAAGTACTGAAAAATATAAAGGTTATTATGGCATTGTGGACTTTTCCCTCTAGCCACTCTACTTCCTAATAAAATATAATTCTTCATTTTGTGAAGGCAAAAGTTGCAACAACAGATAAACAGTTCAAAGCACATTGTGTACAGGTATAGGATCCATTATCTGGAAAACTTATTATCTAGGAAGTTTCGAATTACAGGAAGGCCATTTGTCATAGACTCCATTATAAGCAAATAATTCTAATTTTTAAAAGCGATTTCCTTTTTCACTGTAAAAATAAAACAGTACCTTGTAATTGGTCCAAACTAAGCTGCATGAGTCCATATTGGTGGAAAGACAATCTTATTGGGTTTATTTAATGTTTAAAGGATTTTTTGCAGATGTAAACTAAGGAGATCCAAATTACAAAAATACCCCTTACCACACTATACAGTGTATGGCAGCATTTTTTTTTGTACAAAAAGGTAGATTTTATTTTATTTATTATCTGATGCCAAAAAGTTAGCTTATCTGTAAAAGCTCCCTGTCTGAAAATATTGAGCTTGTCGTGCAAGGGACATTGACACTCAAAATAATCCCATCAAAGCTGTCATTCAGTTCAAAGTTACTTTTTTTAAAAGGCTTTCTATCTACACTTCTCATGCCTCTAACTCACCTGATTTCAAATTTTGGAAAAAAAATAGCAACATCACATGCAGCGTATAATACAATCTCACTTTACCTCTCTGATACCCCGCATTGGTCTGGATCACCTCAAGGAATTCCTCTATCCTGATTCCCTATCCACTGGGATCCCTACACTGCAGGCAATATGGCCTGGGAGAGATACCTCCAAAATTGCCAACTATGTTGGAGCTCAGAACTGCTCTTTCTAGCTCAACCCTAACTGCCTTACACTCCTAGAGTGTCCTGGTATGGGAGCTACACCTGCCGCTATTAATGCCTCATTCATGGGGCCCTGTACCTTGACTTCACCAAAGGCCTACCTCCAAGGCCCAGGCTTCCAGCAGATATCCGCCCTGTTCCTCAGGTGGAAGCCAATGAGGAAGTGCCACACCTTTCCCTGCACTAAATCAAAGTGAGGCAGGAAATGGTTACCATTCATGCTAGCCAATAGCATACATAATTAAATTAACTTACTTAGATACATTGCCTTTAGCTCAGGAAACTGACCTATAAGGATTTAAAGTCATAGGGGCCATTTAACCCTATGGGTCCCTACACTAATTAAGATTATTCGTACCCACCCTATCTGTTATGAGGTGGGGGTGTCGCTATTGGCATAATTTTTGGATAAAGAAGTTGATTATTAAATGAGTGTGGGTATGCTGTATTCCTATTCAGTACCCCAAAATGGGAAATTAAACAATATAAACAGATCATAAATGCATAGCTACAAGCACTAGGCTTTTAGCCTCTAGCTCTTTTATTCCTGTGTATGGATGTATGGAAATGTTTACTATATAGTGCTGTATTATGTAATATGCATGTTTTGTATTTTTTGACATTATAGCAATAATAGAAACCTGAGTTCTACCTGCTAGGAACGTGTGTGTTCTTGTTACACCTATGTAAGTTTCCTTTGCGTTTCCTCCAACACTAGAGACAGAAAGAGATAGAGAGAGAATTGATAGACAGTTAGAAAAATATATATTGTATGTTTATTATTGATGAATGAATCCGTCACATTTTGCTTCGCCAAAGAGTCACTAAACTTTGGAAAATTTATGAAAAGGTGAAAATTCACAAAACACTTAAATGGGCTTTTTTTTCCTTGCAAAATACATTGAAACCTATGGGTGTTTTTTTGCAGCAACTTCTTTATGGCTAACATTTTCACAAAATGCAGAATTCCGCCATGAATCCATACCTGCCAAAAAGTTTGCTTGTCACCAATGTTCATGCCTGTGGTTTCCTTTCACCAAATGTCTAGGAATCAGTAGGTGCATTTTGCCCTTCAGCCATTGTTTACTACAACTCCTATGACCTCCAGCCATTTTTTGACTGATAGTTAATATCAGATAGAAGGTTGTTGTTTTGACATATCCTGGCTATTTAAAAACCTGTTTCTCTTTATTTATTTTTCTTTTTTTTGTAATACATTGAAGATCTGTTGGGCCTTCATGTTTTTGACATAGAAGAGAATATGCTCTGATGATTTTATCTGTGGCATTCTCATTCAGCACTGAATATAACTGAAATGTTTCTTTCATGGATGGTTTAAATGGATCAACATTTATGTTGGCACATAGCTAGAATAAGTTGTAGTAGGCAAAAAAAATTGAAAAATTTCTTGGAATCCTTCCACAGACTGAAAGAGTGGGGCCTCTTGAAATCCAGTTGAAACTAATGACATTTCCACTTTGGGTAGGAAGGAAGGGTTTAGAGTGGATGTCCCTAATGAATTGAGACACAGTTAATCACTGTCCCGTGCCTATGCCTGCTAAAGACTTCTAATCCTCCAATCTACTGTTAGTTTCCAATAAACTCAATTATAGGTTTTTTATTGGTTGAAAATAATATTTAAAACAGGCACCAATATTCTAATAACCAAAGACGGTAAAACATGATTGTTTAACACAGTATTAATTAGATCAGATGCGGCACACCATAACACTGATGGTTTATTACAATCTTATTTCTCGCAACTTTTCCAAGTGCCGTGTGTCTTATTAATAATAATTGTGTCTCTCTGGATATTGTATTAAATAGATTAATACACTACAAAAAAGGAAATCTCAAGAATAGGGTTATCCACCTCAAGAACCATGTAGTATCGATAGGCCAGAATACCAAAAATATCCTGTAACTCAAAATATATGAATAGGTACCATGGGGGTACAAAACATGTAAGATGAAGTACTATGGGGTCTGCATGTATTGTTTAATATTAGGGTCTGAAAAACTTTTTTTTAATTTTTGATAGAAGCCTGGTTTGTACAGGACCATGTGTCAACAGGCAGGAAAAAATGGAAGGCAGGAAGGACTGACCGCTGCTGAGGGCCACTGTACGGAAGTGTGTAAAGTGCATTTGGACAAATTAACAAAAGTGGTTTTAGATGCAACTCACAAATTGCCCACTGCCTCTGTGATTGTATATGAGCCCTATATTCTTTCAGTATTTACTAATACAAAAGTGGCCACACTAAATAACAGGGTTACCATTTAAGGATTATTTCAGTTTGCACAAAGCAAGACGTAGAAACTATTACCTCGATTGCTGTGTAGGCAAGTGAGAAGGCTACAGCTGGTGAATGACATAATGGAGGCTTCTCAGGTGTGCAGCCTCCCAGCTGCTGCTGCTGCTGAAATATAATGACCAACATCCTCAGGCCCCCGGCTAATCTGAGAATGGAAAGGCTTGTCATGCACACACAGATGAAGATGGTTGGGCTTGCTAATTAAGGCAGGAACAGCATGGCTACTATTACGGATCCTCATATGCACATAGGTTTAGTAGATTCTTGCCTATAATTATACCTGAAGCTTGCTATGTGGCAGAAAGAAATTCACACTTTCCCTATTAGAACTGCAGATCCTTACCAGGTTTTTGTATACACTCCTAATTTTTAAGATGCAATCACAGTTAAACAATTTAATTTTAAGGTTATAATTACAGTTATTATTATTATCAAGCTTTCATAAAAAGCCAACATATACCACAGCACTGTACCATAGTAGGGCACATATATCAAACATGCAGATACCCAGTTCATTATAAAACCAGTTTACTTTTGCACTATCCTTCAGGAAAGTGAGATACAATAAGGACATAAATTATAGTTGCATAAATAAAAGAAGGAGCTGCCATGCTTCTTATTGTGCAAAGAAAAAAAATAACTAGGTTTAATTAGCTCTTTGCACCTTGCCACCTTGGAATTTACTGTTAGCGGCCACAGGCATCACATGGGGGTCCTCTGGAAGAGTTAGGTTACTGGGCTCCATCATGCCTTTTAGTGCTGTACTTTGCATTGGATTTTTAATCAGGTACTGCATGAAGGGCTAAGTAAAAGTGCCCTTTACTGCAATATTGTGATTGTGGCCCTTAGGGGCAGATTTACTAATCCACGAACGGTCCAAAGTCGTCCAAATGCGTTATTTTCGTAATGATCGGTATTTTTGTGACTTTATCGTCACCGTCGCAACTTTTTCGTATGTTCCACGATTTTTTCGTAACCGGCACGACTTTTTCGGATATTTTCCGCAACTTTTTCGTCGCCGTCGCAAAAAAATCTGATTGGTTTTTCCGCCGTTTACAATTGTTCACTACGAAAAAATTGCGACGGCGACAAAATAGTCACACAAAATACGATAAAGTCGTGACGGCGACGAAAAAGTCGCGACAAATACGAACAAGTCGCGACGGCAACGAAAAGACGCAGAAATTTTCGTTTCCAATCTGAATTTTTCCCTTTCGGGATTCGGATTCGTGGATTAGTAAATCAGCCCCTTAGTGTTCCTGCACTCACTCCTAACCCTGAACCCAAGAGATTCCAGAAAAAGAATGCTTACTTGTCTAACATTTATATAATGTATTTATTGTTATTAAAATATATAACTGCCTAGTATAATGTCATTCAGGGTAGGTATCATTTAGCAGTGTGCAATCGTTATCATACATTGTATAGTGCCTGCAGCTGCAACAGAGCGCTCTGTAAAACTAGCACCCCATAGCCCTGCATAGGCTTATCACCTTGAGGCATAAATGGATTCCTAAAATGACTGTGGGGCAAATAACGTTACACACACAGGGCAGTATAGGAATTTTTGCTGAACCAAAGATATGACAGAAAAAAAACCCATAAAAATAGTTTCACAGTATAATATTCTTAATTTGACAGGTATTACTTTGCAAATTGTTGTGGCACATTGCATATTTGTAAGGCTTGTTCATGGTGGCATAGCTGTGTGGTGCAAAAATAACTTTTTTGAATTAGAGTTTGGTAACACACACTGCACGCTGGTGAAAACTATAAACTTCATGGTATTCCTTCTACTGCTGCATGGGGTCGCTAAGAACTTTCTGGGGTTTGCAAAAGCAATATTACATTCCCACAAACGTAAAAATTGTTCACACAAAGCAATCATACGTTGCATTCAGGTATGGGATCCTTTATCCAGAAACCCATTATCTAGATAGCCCCGCATTGCAGGAAAGCTGACCCCCATAGACAACAGTCCTAGGTACCTAGGTATTCTGAATAACAGGTCCCATACCTTTTTTTTCTGTTAATGACTTTTATTACATTCCCCCATAAGTGAATTGAGTCATAACCCTGATACTTGAAAGCTCTGGACAACTAAAAGTGACAATAATTTGCTCACAACTAGGGTTGCCACCCAGACAGTATTTAACCAGCCTGGCCAGTAAAAATGAAGACTGATGCCCACGTTATCACGTTATTAGGGAAGAAAGATCAAAATATAAGAAAGCCAATATTTTTTGCCAGAAAGTTGGCAACCCCAATAACAACTGATGCAATTTGTTTTATTTTGTATGTATATGTATGTATGTATGTATACCTTTATTTATAAAGCGCCACTTATGTAGGCAGCGCTGTACAGTAAAATTTCTCTCAAACTTAAATTAGGGTTCAGATTACATAAGATATTTAGATGTATCATTATGGGACCTGTTATCCAGAATGCTTTTTCCAGGTAAGGGGTCTTTCCATAACTTGCACATTAATTAAACCCAATAGGATTGTTTTGCAACCGATAAGGATTTATTATATCTTAGTTGCGATCAAATACAAGGTACTGTTTTATTATTACAGAGAAAAAGTAAATATTTTTTAACATTTTGAATTATTTTATTAGAATGGAGTCTATGAAAGATAGCCTTCCAGTAAGTTTGAACCTTCTGGATACCGGATTTCTGGATAATGGATCCCACACCTGTATTGTGCATTCAGTTTATCCTTATTAAATTTGGAAAATTGTACTGCAGGAACCAGAACTCCTAAAATGAGTATATTTATGCAATTCCTATATTAGAGAATTCCGCAGCATCTCACATTTGAACTCACAGTTACAGTTAAAACATTGTTTCCAGATATGTCAATATTAATAAATATGGCATCAAGTGACTATTCGGACTTATATAATGCTAATAAAGGTATGAATAAGCTAAGTTCATGAAGCTTAGTGGGTGTCATTAAAATAAAAAAAAGGTAAAAAAAAATAAAACCCAAAACACTTAAGTAACCCAATAAAAATGCAACCAATTTGCCTGAAACATTGCTAGTAAAAATGTAAAGGGGATTCAGAAAACAGTAGGGAAAAGGAAATGAAACATTAAAAATGTGAAACAGAGAGGAAATTATAAAAGCATAAAGCTTGTGTCCCTGAGGGAACAGCTGTACATGTTAATCCCTCCTGGGCTTGTCTCTTCGGAATTCCCTTCCTTCCTCCTGTCCTCTTCTAATAGCTCCCCTCTTTCTCCAGGACAAAACTAGTCCTTTGTGCTTGGTCTCGGAACAACATTAAAAACAGGAATGGGGAAATTGTAAACAGGAGGCGTTTGGCCTACAAGCCAAGGCACACAGGCCTCTGAGGCCTACTGCATGCTAAGCAAAGAAACAGATCTTTGTTGCTGAAGGGATTAAGAGGCTGCAGTATTTCTATGCACTGTTAAGGCATTCAGCTGGCCTGAAGTTGGGGCTTTGTAAAGAGATACCTGCATTATATATCTGGGAGCGGAAATCATTCCTACTATTTATACAATCTGGGTAATGTGATATTGTTTGACTGCTGAAAGTCTTTGCACAAGCAGAGGGGCCTAGCTAGCTGATATGATGCATTCTACAGTCGGCACGCAGCACTGACCTGCAGCTCTACTTAACCATTTAAACATGTTGAGTTTTAAGGGATTGATAAGACTGCAATTTAGAATTCTAAATTATGTTTATTCTTCAGTGTAAAACAACAGGTTTTTGAATTTGCCTTCCTCTTCTGACTCTTTCCAGCTTTCAAAAGGCAGTCACTGACCCCAGCAGAAAAAAAGCTTTTACTCTATAAGACCTATAAGGGGCGATTCACTAAAGTGCGTTAAAACGTGCGCTATTTATAGCATGCGGTAAAATTTTTATCGCTTCTAAAGTTTCGTGACTTAACACACGATTCACTAAAAGCATACTTGCGTTAATTTACGCGCGATACTGCATGCGTTATTTTAGTCGCGAAGGCTATTTTCATGCGTATTTGATGGTACATGCGCTAATCAACGCCCCGCATATAAATAGTCGCCGCATATAAATAGTAGCCTCATATAAATAGTAGTCACATATATATAGTCGCCGCATATAAATAGTCGTGTGAATAAACACACGCCATTTTAGCCATACATGCCAATACTTGCGGAAAATTACTGTACTGAAAATGACCATTTCTCTGGAAACTGGAGGCTGCATCACTCTAGGGCCAACACAGACTTGAATAAATAACACTGCAAAGTCCATATTGTGTTGCCAAAAGCTCATGAACTGTACTTTTCTATAATTACCGCCTGCCTCAAGTAGGGGTTAATTTTCGCATAGACTAATGCGATATTTAGCACGTCTAAGTGTTTGTGAATCATGCGTTATTGTTATTTCGCCACTAAGATTAACACATGCGATGTGCAATTTAACGCATGCGGTAATACTGTAGTGAATTGCGTGTTAATTTTCACGTCTATTTTAACGCAAAAAAGCGCGAGATAAAAACGCACTTTAGTGAATCAGCCCTATAGGATGCTACTTTTTATTATTTTTTTGTATTACTTATCTTTCTATTCAGTCCCTCTCCTATTCACATTCCAGTCTCTCACAAAAGCAAAATTTGGGATCACTCATATGACCTTTTAGCAGGACAGTCATTGCAAAGACAGTTACAAACACAGTGACTTCTAATATGCCCACTTTACCACCAATTGATAGGAGATCTACTTACTGTATATATGTGCTGAGCTCAAATTCCCGTTATTGTATTATTGCATGAATCTTTGGCAACCTTAAATCTTGGGGTATCTTTCGGGCAGCTGATTACTATGATTATTTAGTATTGGTTAAGGGCGGGCAATGAATATGATATAATGGATAAAAAAGGTCCACAGAATCAGAATCACTCTCATAATAGTATGACATACTGGTCACTGCAATTATGGTTTATTCTGGAGCAATATAACTAAAGGCTGCCTATCCACTTTTCCACTGAATGCAGCCAAACCATGTAGAAATCACAACAGAAGACGTTTACTAAGAAAATGCTAAGATAGGGGTCACTTTTCTTCTGCTGTTACTTTTCTGATTCCTGGCCTTTTGTATCCCTGTTCACTGATAATATAAATATAGCATGTTATGATCTTGTAGGATGTCATGGTTAGATACCTGGATAGGCCATTTAGCCTCAAGCTTTGCAGGAAGAGCAGGGCACAGATTCTTTATCTGCATCAGCAGACTCCCTTATCCTGTTTGCAGTTCACACAACCAAAAACTATGGTGGAATTTCAAATTTAAGAATGCTTTTTTTTTTTAAAAAAAAAGGATGCTGTAACTATTAATAGAATCACTGTTTACGTGTCACAGAGGCTTATTCTTGCCCAGCTGTTTCCAACATGTGGAAATATCAGAGTTTGTGTCAGAACCCCATAACTAATGCATTACTCATTTTTATCACTGAATTGAAGCAGATACTGTGAATGCAATGACATAATTTATGATTCAATGATAAACAGATGTGGTCCGATTGTTGGAGAGGAACCCATTATTTTGTACAACCAATTTTCAGGAAGACCCTGAAAATTTCATTATAAATTGTTTCTCAATGGTGTCTAAATACACATCTAGGGTTTTGTCACAGCTGGGTTGGGCAGTGCAAATCCAGGAGTGCATGATTCACAAGGCAATGAGGAATTAAGGAATTCAGCATTCTCAGCATCACTCTGACAGATGGATAAACCATCAGCATTTGCTGTAAACACATTTGACGCAAAGAATATTTGAGGTGTAGAATAATAAACTGCCAGCTGATAATATGAATCTGTTATCATGTACTTTTGAGCCAAGGGCCAATGCAATTTTATATCACTAAAATCTTAATACCTTTATCAGATTTGGCAACTGAAAATACATCCTAAAATTGTCTTTTATTAGTCTAGTTTTATTCCTGACAAAGGTTCCCAGTGGTTTTGCAATGGTTCCTGTCTCCCTTGATGATAAAGTTATGCAGAGTCAGTTGCTGTGTCACATGAAAAAGTGATACATCTACAATGAAAGCTAAAATATATTTATATAGGAAAGACATCTATTATCTTTTTTTTTAATATCTATTATCGATATACAGGTAAGGCTAATGCCCCACAGAGAGACAGGTCGCCTATGATAAATCTTTGCTACAACAGACGATTTATCTCTCCAAAATGCCTTTCCACTGGCAACAAAGTGAATCACCAGTGGAAAGGCATCCGTGTTGTCATGCAAAATTGCCTGCAGAAGGAAACTTTGTGCGACTTTGGAAAAACGAAGCATCAGTGTTTCCCTTTGTCGCTGGTAGAAATAATCTCTCTGTGGGGCAACAGCCTAAACATCTATGCTTGGGACCTGGGATTTTACTGATAACTTTATTTGGATCGCAATACCTAAAGCAATACCTAAAATACCACACAGTTTAGTTAGGATCAAGTACAAGTTACTGTTTTATTGGAAAATAGACTCAGGACATGGTCTTCTGTACTTCTGAGCTTTCTGAGTATCAGCATTCCAGATAAGATATCCTATATTTATTACCTGTGTATTATATGACCTGTTTGATACCCTGTAGGTTCCAGGTTACATTTGACTTTTTTCATAGGCCAGCACCCAGCATATCTTGGGATAAGTGTCTTCCGACCAAGGCACTGGCTTCTCTGGGATTGAACCTCCCCCGTGCCATTAGCATTTATAGAGGAGAGGTTGCCAACAACAAAACATTGGTTTGACAGATTTACTCCTTCCTCCCCCATTTTTAGCTTGTAAAAGACAGTGATTGCCCATACCAACACCCATTTTTAAAGGCATAAGACCACCATTAAGGGGATGGGTGTGGAGGTGCTTCAACCACATGAAAGCTTGGCCATACTTCCTGCAGAATAACTCTGCTAAAATATATAATACACAAAGAAGGGGGGTTGTGGGAGCACCCCAAGGCTAAATAATATATAATTTACTCCTTCCTCCCCCATTTTTAGCTTGTAAAAGACAGTGATTGCCCATACCAACACCCATTTTTAAAGGCATAAGACCACCATTAAGGGGATGGGTGTGGAGGTGCTTCAACCACATGAAAGCTTGGCCATACTTCCTGCAGAATAACTCTGCTAAAATATATAATACACAAAGAAGGGGGGTTGTGGGAGCACCCCAAGGCTAAATAATATATATATATATATATATATATATATATATATATATATAAGTACAATGGAAAAGCAATTGATCTTTCCAAATTAACTGCAAATTGTACCTACCCCCATGCTATTAGCATTTATAGGGAGAGGAAGGCTTAAGCCAGTGGAAACCAATGCTTTCGTGTTGGCAACCTCCCCCTATAAATGCTAATGGCATGGGGAGTCTCAAGCCCAGTGAGGCCAGTGCCTTGGTAAGGTACGATATACCACAAGTTGGTGTGTTTTAGTTTTAGAAGCAAGCAGAAATAATATATTTAGAAGCAAACTGTTTTAGGATCCCTTGCAAAATGGCATTTCTTTTTAAAATAGCTGCACAAGCCGTTTTTCCAAGCAGCCCCAAACTTACTGACCGTTGTTAAATATTGTATTGGTGATCAAGACTGTTAAATAAGTCAGATATTAATTTGGCCCATGTCTGGAATTGAGAACATATCAACTCTGGTCTCAGGTTAACATCTATTGCCATTTTTCACATGGAGTTTCCCCCACTTCAGTTTTCTTGCTCATACCCATTACATAACTGTTAATGTTTGTGTTTCTGATCAGTGAATTCCCTGGTGGGAACTTTTAATCATCTCTAGTTGTAATGCAAGTGATATAATGAATGTAGTCCTTAGAACCTGCCTTCCATCATCTACACGTATATCATTCTAAATCTAACCACACTTAGGCATCTTTTTGTCCTCACTGAAGCATTTCCTTGCCTGTCCTTCTGCAAGAAACTGCCATTAGAGTTCCAGCAGTTTTTCACCCAAGTTGATGGCAAGTTTGAATTTATTATTAAGGAAATAAACAAAAAAGGGAGTTTTACAGACCATTTTTTTAAGTGGGGTCAATATTATTTCCTTTTACATCTACAATTACTGCCCTGGATAGAGTATCAGGAAATGGCAAGCAAGTAACTTTTATGTCACTTCACTTTGATGTTATTTTTTTTATCTGTAAAGATGCCCATTTTTTGCACAATAGTTCCTTGTTTATTAATGTGCTGTTCAGGTAACACAGGTCACAATACTTATTCTGCATAAATAAAGTCTCCTGAGCTGCTTAGATGCCTCAGTATGGGCTTGCATTCGATCAAAGCGTTGCATGTTTTAAAGGAACAGCAATGGCAAATTTGGCCAGGCCAGTCTTACTTTGTTCATACTTACCCATGGCGTGCCCCCACAACCCATTTGTACTTTTTTCTACAAATTATGGAGAATGTTTGTTTTCTTAATTTTTATTGAAACAATTATTCTTGCACAAGCTGTAATTTTTATTGAAACAATTATTGCCCTTGCATAGCTATTTCCTCTTCTTCATTTATGTTTTCTGCAACATATCCAGTCTTCCCCATCTGTCTTTGTTCAGCTGCCTGTTTGAATTAAGATTAATTAATTGCTTTCACTTACTTAGGATATATGCCTTCTCATGGGCTCATTGGCCACAAATATTGTGTGAACGAAGCACTGCAGCGCCACTCTGTTCAGGCGGAACTCAGGAACTCAAAAATGTAAAGTTTACCTTCTCCCCTTTCTTTAAAGTCAGTTCTTTATTAATTAAAATATGCATATTTTGCTAACTATTTAATGGCAAACGTTTAAAATATCACAGTGTTCCATCAAAAAGTGATAAATGTGTTTGAAATAACTTTACAAAATGATAGAAAATATGAAAATAAAGTAATGGTACAAACACTCTAATAAGGATGGTAATGCGATATATAATTCAACAAGAGGAATGGGCAATGTTAAAGAATGTCTCTCTGCGCAAAGAAAGTGTTTCTAATTGAGTTCAGACTTACGTAACTCTTTGATTTCAGATGGAGATCATACAAAAATAATTTGTCCTCTAGAGGAGAAGGGATATCGTTTATATGAAACACCCCATGCCTCATAATACAGCGAATGTTGGTGTATCTCCCTTTTTATAGCTGAAAAGGTCACATCACGGTAATAGAACTGGGAGAATTTTTGCTTTCACAAAATTTTGGTCTAGGTTTACACTGATTTTTACACTGATATTGGAATGAAATCAGTTTAATGTAAATCTCTCCAGCTCAGTTACAGATATAGTTGAAACATCATATTGGTTTTAGCTATGATATCTATTGTGTATGGAAATGTCTAGATATGTGGGATGTTACCTTGAAATGATATGCTGCTTTATTTGAGTTACCGGTCAAATAAAATAAAAATGAGGTTCCGGTTATTGCTGCCAACAAAAGAAAAATGCTGGTGGTCAAGGCGAGTGAAATGCGTTAAGGTGGCCATACATGGACAGATTTAAGCTGCCGATACGAGTCCCTAGAATGCTCCAATGTTTTTTTTTAATGTATAAGCACATATTCAAGTTAGGTAAAAATTTGAGTTTATTCAAATTTTTTTTAAAAAAAGCTCTAAAATTCACAAATTGAAATTCTGATTAATAGGCCCCCCCTCTTCCACTAATTTACACCAAGTTTGCAATTTAATGAAAGAAAAGTGTAGAAAATACTTCAGTAACTTGTTAGGCTCGCTGCTCCTGTATTTTGTTGTTGAAGGATATTCTGCATTCTGAAGGTATGGATAGAATGATACACGCTGCCACATAGCATCTGATGCAGAGATCATCACCTTTTTATCTGATTATCTGAAAAACAGGCTGGAGATGCCCCTTTAGATCTTTACCCTTGCCCTGTCTAGGGGGTAAGTAAATAAAAAACTCAGTTGTCACCTCTTAAAAATAAAATAAATAAGGCCATAAGCAGGACTGATACTTTTTTTGTAAATTACTAACAATTTATTATTCTTTATTTAGCACAAGAACAATTTATGCAGCACATTATAGAGACTGCTGATCTTCATGGTTTTGGAGTGTGGAAGTAAATTCATAGAGATAGTCCTCAGGGCGTCAAAGCTACAAGGCAGAAGGGCTATCCCCGAGCCACTATGTTATCCATGTATCCTTGTGTCCACAACCACCTTGCATTTAGCAGAGTTAGTCCGATGGGAAGGAAAGCCAGATTTCCAGTGGCTGAAACTCATGCCTTTATTGCTGGTCTATTGCCTTTAAAACTAAGTATTCATTTTGGAATGTACTTCCCTCTTCTGAAAAAAATATGTACTGATGGGGCTGGTTAAGGTGCATGAATGAATCATTTTTGTGAACTTTTATGGGAAAATCTTAACCTGTGCAAGAAATGTGGGTTGGGATGCCTTGGACCCCTTCGCTGCTTTAGTCCCTTCCCACTGAAATGTGGATCAAGAAAATTCAGATTTTGTATTCAGGGTTCTGTAGCCCTGTGGAACCCTTTCAGAGAGATGTCAGATATTAAGCCATAACATAAGTACTGAGGAGAGAAATTCATAGTGGGACAAGCGACTTGTAAGAAAGAAATGGTTAGATGCTTGGGTGTTAATAGAGCAAAATCACACCTGGTTCATCTATTGAAAATACATTTTGAATTACAGAAAAATACCAGTATTATCTCAGTCTTGATCCACTCCCGAACAGCACCCGTATGAATGGAGTTTTGCAAGTACTAATGTAAAACAGACACCAGCTTGGGCAAAGTCCTAGACAGAAGTGGGGTTAAACAGGAAAATATAGCAGGAAATACTTTTCGCCCACAAGTGGAATTTGAGCAGATTCCAAAGTCAAGACATTTAACTGGTGGGCACAGAAACCGTGTGGCACCCTATCATGGAACAAACACTAAGGCCTGGCACTAAGCTGGATCCCTTATAACTGCAAGTTCAGTGCAGCAATACCATGGACAAACTCTAATAGGTACATAGCCAAAGCAGTCTCCAATGACCTTGGCTGTGTTTTTCTTAAACCAAACATAATTTCATTGATTCCCCTGCCACTCTTTGATCCATTATCTCCCCTCCATTGGCAATGAAGTACTAGAATGGGTCTTTACTGAATCACAGGCTAGTCCTGAATTTTCTTGTATTCCAAACCCTTGCACTGTTCTGCAATGGATTAGATGTACAGTATATATATCTACAAGCAAAATTAATTATTCTTGTTTTAATTCTCAACCACTGCCTTGCCCTCCAGCAAAAATCTGCCTAATTGGTTAAGCCTTAGCCAAAGGGATTTGCTGGTTAATAAAAACCCAAACACTGTGAATAATTCTCTTGGAAGAAAACAAAGTCCTGTTTAAGAATTATGACCTCTAATCTTTTATACAAGCGACGTGTCCTGAAGTCATCGAGCAGTGGAGGAACGTTCCAGCAACGTGTCGGTGTTGTTTTAGGCTCCCTGCTCATGGATGTTCTATCCATTGGGCACAGTGCCCATTACAGACACATGTGAATCCTATATAGGCTCTGTTGATGCTTTTTCCTTACAGTTCCATGCCTCGGTGTATGTGCGTGCACGAGTCTAGGGTTTCTTTGTCAACTGTGTTTATACTCTGTTCCTTCCCTATGTGTGTATTGCCTGTTCTGTGTATGAAAAAGTTGTTGAGAGATTTTTAATAAAAAGCAGTGACATAATGCAGTGGGTTGTTGGTAACTTTGCTCCTCAGCCCATCATGATGCTTGGTACATTGCGCTGTCTATTAAGTCCTTACCTTTCTTGCGCTACCTACCAATGGATTTGTTAGACTCTGGATCTAACAGGAGTTTGTATAATAAATAAAGCTTCATTAACAGCTATGTACAGAATAATGGAGAAATGCAATAAATGTCATTATTAGAAAAAATATACACAATGTGGGCAATTTATTGTCTGTATGAATACCTTTTTCTTATGCACATAGTTAATACTCTGTTAGGCTCATTTATCAAGACTAGGCAAAGTTGCCCATGGACAGTAACCAATAGCAACCAATCAGTGATTGGGTTTTGATTTTCAGCCAGCTGCAGGTAGAACAATGAATGCAATAATTTGATTGGTTGCTATGGGTTACTGCCCACTGGCAAATGTGGCCACTGTTGATAAATGACCCCCTTTATGTTTTGCAAATATAGAGCGATTCAACCGCAAATGGAAAAGAGATTGCTTGTGTTGTTGTTTACACCAACCTGCAGTGAATGTAATGCTGAAAAAGGTGCTATTATGCACTATAAATTAGTCTACTTTCGATCAAGTCTTAAATAATTGCAATGCATAAATTTGCCCTCTGTCTTATAAATTTGTTACCTTACCATGTTTATTCCATTTATATGTTTCATTACCAGCTCTCATTTGTACAGTTGCTTTAACATTTAGCGCCTTCATTCTCATTCATATGCGCCTTTCATTACCACCCTAAATGAGTTAAAGGAAAAGTAAAGATGAAATTACTGGGGGGGGGGGGTGCCAATGCAATGTTTGCTATTTCTGAAAAACTGAAAGATTAATCTGTTTGGAGGGGTCACCCTAAGGTGGGTAACATCACGCTGATCCAATTGTTTGGCCCTTGGTTCAAATGATTGGATCACAGAACTGGAAATGTAGGCTGTTGGGGAAAGGTGAGGCCACATCAACGAGCTGATTCTTATCATGATGGGATTTTAAAAACTCACTTATATCGCCTGGGAAGGCCCACAGGGGACCCCAAACACAGGCCGATAAGCTTGTGACTCTGTCCATTGGCAGCTTTTATCAGCCTGTGTATGCCCACCTTACTTCTGCCAATCATCTTGTCATCCATTAGCAACTTCACGACAGGGTATTTGATCTTGCGCATGAGGATTATCAAGGTATAGTGAAAACTAAGCAGCTTGAGAGAAGGTTTGGTGTCTAAGAATTGATGCCTGTAGTCAGTAACCTACAATAAAGATGAAAAGGTTAGCACTTTGCTTATACTAAAACTCGGGAAAGACGGACAGACCCATATGTGATAGATCTTTGATGCCTCTGTTACCCACAGCAAGCACTTGTTCTCCAGTCCTCGGAAACCTAATGTGGGAATGATATGCACTGCATTTCAGACACACTTTGTAAGCAGCAGTTTACAGATACTAATGATGAAGTGAGACTATACACAGTAAGCATTGGGGGTTATCTCCTCCTCAGACTTTTAAATAACTTTGTTGCAGGTCAACTTAAAAAGTGTGCCTAATACATGAGTATGCAGAATGGTGTCTCTCATTATAGGTTATAAGTAATACTTATTGTACAGCGCTGCGGAATATGTTGGCACTTTATAAATAAATGATAATAATAATAATAATAATCTAGGTTTTTATCTAGGTCTAACAGTTTCCATCCTGCTTATTATAGAAATTAAAATTAACCAAGAGGAATCTTTATCTTCGTGCCTGCATTTAGCTAAAACCAAGCTATCAATGATTTGTCTACATAAAATTTGGGGATTTCTGAATTCTTTTTTTTTTCAATTCCATGAAATAAGAAATACAGGCCATTATCACTTGAATTAGCACTTGAGGTTATAGCGCCAGGCCAACTGTGTTCATTGGATCAGAGGAAAAGTGCGCTAATGTTGCTAAAAGGGCACATTAAGTAGATGTATATTTCATTGGTATAGGATTGGCTATTAACATTACATATTATAAGTTTCAGAGTATTATACAGTGGTGTGAAAAACTATTTGCCCCCTTCCTGATTTCTTATTCTTTTGCATGTTTGTCACACTTAAATGTTTCTGCTCATCAAAAACGTCATCAAAATCGTTAACCATTAGTCAAAGATAACATAATTGAACACAAAATGCAGTTTTTAAATGAAGGTTTACGTTATTAAGGGAGAAAAAAAACTCCAAATCTACATGGCCCTGTGTGAAAAAGTGATTGCCCCCCTTAAAAAATAACTTAACTGTGGTTTATCACACCTGAGTTCAATTTCTGTAGTCACCCCCAGGCCTGATTACTGCCACACCTGTTTCAATCAAGAAATCACTTAAATAGGAGCTACCTGACACAGAGAAGTAGACCAAAAGCACCTCAAAAGCTAGACATCATGCCAAGATCCAAAGAAATTCAGGAACAAATGAGAACAAAAGTAATTGAGATCTATCAGTCTGGTAAAGGTTATAAAGCCATTTCTAAAGCTTTGGGACTCCAGTGAACCACAGTGAGAGCCATTATCCACAAATGGCAAAAACATGGAACAGTGGTGAACCTTCCCAGGAGTGGCCGGCCGACCGAAATTACCCCAAGAGCGCAGAGACAACTCATCCGAGAGGCCACAAAAGACCCCAGGACAACATCTAAAGAACTGCAGGCCTCACTTACCTCAATTAAGGTCAGTGTTCACGACTCCACCATAAGAAAGAGACTGGGCAAAAACGGCCTGCATGGCAGATTTCCAAGGCGCAAACCACTTTTAAGCAAAAAGAACATTATGGCTCGTCTCAATTTTGCTAAAAAACATCTCAATGATTGCCAAGACTTTTGGGAAAATACCTTGTGGACCGACGAGACAAAAGTTGAACTTTTTGGAAGGTGCGTGTCCCGTTACATCTGGCGTAAAAGTAACACAGCATTTCAGAACAAGAACATCATACCAACAGTAAAATATGGTGGCGGTAGTGTGATGGTCTGGGGTTGTTTTGCTGCTTCAGGACCTGGAAGGCTTGCTGTGATAGATGGAACCATGAATTCTACTCTCTACCAAAAAATCCTGAAGGAGAATGTCCGGCCATCTGTTCGTCAACTCAAGCTGAAGCGATCTTGGGTGCTGCAGCAGGACAATGACCCAAAACACACCAGCAAATCCACCTCTGAATGGCTGAAGAAAAACAAAATGAAGACTTTGGAGTGGCCTAGTCAAAGTCCAGACCTGAATCCTATTGAGATGTTGTGGCATGACCTTAAAAAGGCGGTTCAAGCTAGAAAACCCTCAAATAAAGCTGAATTACAACAATTCTGCAAAGATGAGTGGGCCAAAATTCCTCCAGAGCGCTGTAAAAGACTCGTTGCAAGTTATCGCAAACGCTTGATTGCAGTTATTGCTGCTAAGGGTGGCCCAACCAGTTATTAGGTTCAGGGGGCAATTACTTTTTCACACAGGGCCATGTAGATTTGGATTTTTTTTCTCCCTAAATAATAAAAACCCTCATTTAAAAACTGCATTTTGTGTTTACTTGTGTTATCTTTGACTAATAGTTAACGGTTTTTGATGATCAGAAACATTTTGTGTGACAAACATGCAAAAGAATAAGAAAGTTTTTCACACCACTGTATAGGTTAGGTCTTATAAAGGATTACAGAATCCAATGGCAATGTACATTTTTTTCCTTTATAAAGTTCAATATTGGTCGTGATGGGGCATCAAGAAACAGCCTGTCAGATAATATAAATAAAACTGTAAAATGCTGCCAGAAAAAAAAATGTTTCTGCTTAGAAATGTACACAGTTTGGCCCTGCTTTGGAAACGAGGGACATATATCACACACTTCAAATGAATCTTGAAGGCTAGTGAGAAATATTTTGGGTGAAATCAAACAGTTGAGTTAAAAGAACACCGGTTACAGTTAAATATTGACTCTCCGTAGGGTCACGATCCTTGCTCAAAGCCTGAGCCAAAGTGCACGAGCGAGATGCAGTGTGACTTCCAGCAGGACCGGCAATAATAATTTCATGTTTTAGAATTTCATTCTTAATGAAAGTCAAAAGTATTCATTTTTGGTTTGTTTTTGTGCTTCACACTTCATGTCCTGCCCAACTGTATATGTACGTGGCCATTTTGCATTCATTTTAGGTTCTGTAAGTATCAAAAGGAATAGAACTACAGTATATGCTTTAAATGAGAAGGAAAGGCTAATAAAGAGTTAATCTCAAGCGGCAGGCATACCTTCAGTTGTCTCAATAGTGCCCTTAAGTCTCCCCATATTTCTCCTGTTCAGAAGATCTGAAGCCAAACAGGAAGAAAAAACGCTGAGTGTTCCCATAATGCCTCACTCCTGCACAGATACCCAGACCAAGTGGACATGTTCAGTTAGTTAGACTATGAGTATGCTTCCTGCTGATTGGCTCAGATCCATATTCCTAAGAGGCGGAGTGAGTCCTTAGCATTCTTGAGGGAGGGGGGAGCAGAGAGCTGCATGTCTCTGGCACAGGAATTACAGACACAAAAAATCTTTTGACAGAGAAGTCAGTGCAGCGTTTCTGTGAGTGCTTATGGCTGTATTTACATAGACCTTTCTGATAAAGCTTACTTAGTTTTTACCTTTCTTTCTCCTTTAAACCTATGCTTGGGTAAACCTATCCTGTCAGAATAAGGCTTCTTTGCCAAGGTTGGGCTGGTCTCATCTGGGCAGTTTATAGTTATATATAGTCTTTAAAGACCCTTAATAATAGGGGGTGCTCCACTACCCCCAAAAAAATATTCAACTGCAATAGGGATATCCCCTGTAATTTAATGTTGGTAGTTGTTTTATGGTTGTTTATAGGGGAAAAAAGACACATCTGGAATCAATCTGTATCAGAAAGATTACACTCTTTCTCTTTAAGCAATACAAGTGCCTACCATTTCCCCTTATATCTCATTTTTGAGGTTCAGAATCTGGGAAGCCAAGTCAAGCAGTCAGCAGTAAGAAGATGTAGCATTGCAGATGTGGTTTCATATTTTGGAGACTTACTATAGAGGGATCTCACACTTCCAACACTTCCAACTTCATCCATATTGTGGGCCTATACCCTCAGTTTGTATGACTGTCCAACTTCTTCCATGTTTTTGGCCTATAACCTAATGATTTTCAAGGGACAAAATACATTGCAGTTGTGATGGCAAAAAAACAAAGACCGTGGACTCAGAGGGCAGACTAAGGCAGAAATGGCTTCAACTGTCACATCTAGGCCTTTGGCCTCCAGTTGCTCTAAGCTATTGATGTACATTACACATAGGAAAGATTCCCAGTTGCCCTTGAACTAGTACAATTTTTAAATAACTGGAAAGTGAAGTAGACTGAGACATCAGATTTCAAGTCATGTGTTCCTTTCCATTGCTACTAGGGAAACCTCCAAGGCTCTGCTGAACCCAACAATACAGTCCTTTACTAAAATAAGCAAGATCACAGTCTTTTGAAGAGCCAAATACCATAAAAGAAACCTCATCCCCAAATACTCTGACCCATAATAATTGTCGCTGTGCCCAGCGGCAAAAAACCCCGTAAAGGGCGATGTTTTTTATTCAGGAAAGACTTCCTGTGGGAGCAGCTAATTCAAGCCTGAGTGGAAAGGATGCGGCTTTGAATAAAAATAACCCAGCAATTGTCACTGTGCTCAAAGGGAATCCAATGGTAGAGGCATTCCTCATGACTAAGGTACTTCCTGCTTCTTCAAGGGGCTTGCTCTGGCGTGGAGAAATGAAAACACACACACAAAAAGACTTGATAAATGGAAGCTATGTCTAAAAGAAAAAAACCAAGGAAGAATAGAAATACTGAACGCCTGGTGAGGCACGAAAATACTTTGAGGAAATAGGGACATACGAGAAATGTTGTTTCAGGTGTATCATCTGCTTCTGGAAAAAGAAGAGAGGTTTTCCACTATTTCTAACCATTAAGACCTAATCACTTTGTCCTAATCAATTGTCAAGTGTTGGGTGCTACACATTTCTCATACTTCTCACATATTTCCCATATTCTCTTTGGAGAATTTTCAGATAATCCCTATCTGAAGAAAGCCAAACAGCAGGTCCAACATATAAATGTATGCATAAATAGTAGTGAGACTAAATGTTCTAAGTTGTTAAACAGGGGAGCAGATTGCAGCAGCCCGCTGTACTACTTTCTAAGAATAACGCAACTTATTTACACTTTATCTCCTTCCCACTAGTGATGATCAAATCTGTCCTGTTTCGCTTTGGCGAAAAATTTACGAATCTTAAATGGTGAAACATTTACCAAACAGAGAAAATGTCACACACACACACACATGTTGCACACAACAATTTTTTTTTTTTTTTTTGCCGTGTGTCAGTTTTTTTACACAGCAAAACTTTTTTGACTCACGCCAAATTTTTTTTGCTGCAAATTTTCAACAACATTTCGCCCCCAAAAAAAACTCCAATGGCAAAATGCTGAAATTAGCCACGAATCCATGCCTGGCTAATTATTTCGCCCATCACTACTTCTTACCAATCCACTGGTTTTGACTTGGCTTCTATGCTTCCCTGCTGCCATTGGGGTTACCACCTGCAAGGCATATTGTCCAGTTTGGGCAATAAGAGAAAGTAATAAACATAATATGTTTATTAGTATCCATGGGTGGTAGACACCTTGTGCTAGTCTGACTTGATTAATTGAATAGGTGGTTGGGTACCTCATTTTGTTCTGCAATAAGAGAAAGCACAGATATTTTACTTAATAAAGTAAACGTGGAAAGATCCAAGCTTGATCTTTCAATATATGCCCACCTTCAGGTGGACATCAGATTGAACCTGTTAATCCTGACCAAAACACATTGACAGAATGCAGGATATTGGGGCATTGGGACTGATGTGCTCCTCACCCCAATGTTTTTTTTTTGTTTTTTAAACCTGTCTGATCAACATCTGGATGATTTTCGGTGGGGAAGGCACATCTGAGGGCCCCATACACAGGCCGGTAAGCTGACAGCTTTATCAGCCCATGTATAGCCACCTTAAGAGAAACCTTCTGTGTGGCTTTGGCTGATGGCCCTGCAACATGGACAACTAACCACTCCAAAATGCCGTTCCACTGGCAACAATTGGAATCGCCAGTGGAACAGCCTATGCATCACTTTGGATTTCTGAAGTGGTGTGAAATTGCCTGTAGGAAGAAACTTTGCGTGTTTGGGCCTTTCCACTGATGACTCCTATTGGTGCCGGTGGAAAGGCATTTCAGAGTGGTTAGTCGCCCACTGCAGAGGGGATCTATTGGGGGCAACTAACTAGCTCCGTGGGCCATCAGCCTTAATTTTCCCTTTTTCTAACGATGCACAGATGTTAAAAAAACAATAACAATTGAGGTTATCACAAGTACAAATATATTGAAAATTCCCATGGCCAGGGCCCTTATAATTTATTCTGCTTTGGCACAATGGGGCACCCATTCATTTCCTGCAGTACGAGCCGAGGGATTGTACAAAGCAATATGTGTTTTCCCAGCTGGTGAGGGAAAAAAATACTTTAAAATATTAATATTAAATGTTGAACTTTAGCTTTGTCTCTTCACATATATATACATCTTTTTTGTATATTAGAACTGTTTGTAAAATTGTTTAAAAATAACAAATAATTTTATTAGCAAACAATAGAGATAATATGGAAAGGTTGTGTTTATTTAAGTGAAATCAAAGGTAACACCTTGTAATCCAATAACATTAGCGGAATGTTACATTCAACCTTAATATATCACAGTACTGGGGCCCTAATCCATCAAGCGTCGCTCTCCAGTCCCTAAAATAGCATTCTCCTTCAGCTTTTTTAAAAATTAATTTACAGCTTTGTTCTAAAAATAGAATTGCCTGTCAAAAAAAGTGTTATATGGCTGCTGGCTCTATATGTGTCTAACAATATATACTGCGGAAATGGTGCCATCAATTTAAAGAAATGTCTTGACATTTATTGGGAATGATAAGTGCTATGTATTTCATATCATTTTTCACTTTGTATGTATGATAATTCCCTGTCCTTTTCCTCTATTTATTACTGTCGTCAATTTTAGACACAAATTGTCATGTTTTTACCCATAATGCAGAGTTTTCCCCTATAAGGCCAGCATGATTATGACAATGTAAGAAGTTGCTCCCGCAAATTAGGGTTTGATATTCCCAATCAAGGATTGCTCTGATGGCTACTATACCCTAGGGCCAAATGTTCAAATTAGCTCGATATCCCCCACCTTAATTGGACATATTAGAAGAAAGATCCGCTTGTTTGGCAACCTCCCCAAATGATTGGATCTTAATGTGTATGGCCGCCATTGTGCCATTGATCTGGCCAAATTAACTACAAACATACAAAAGGGCAAAGGGCATTGATCAGTCACCTTTCCTCTATATAATATAAACTGGCCATACATGACTAGAGGTGGAAGATTGCCCGATTTAAAACTGTCTGGTCATTTGGCATGTACTGTATGTCACCTGATGGGGGTATAGTGTTAGACTTATTCATTCCTTGATAAACTCATTCACTGCTATAAGTTCACATGTGGTTAATCAGTAGGCCCATGGTTCATTAGCAGATGTGAGAACTGCCAGAGATGATATAAATGGCCACATTGTACAATATCAGACCACTGGCTAATAACACAAAGGTCGGCCCATGTATAAGCACCTTATAAAATCAATCAGCCAAATGTTACCTACCATGCATTTGGGGATGCCCCCAATCTCTTCAATGTAAATGTTATCCATTGACAAGCAAACATTCAAAGGAAAATAGTACTTACATTACATTATCTTCAGTTGTGGATACAACTGTTCTAAAACCAATAACAACACATTATCGGTGTATTTGCATTTATTTAAATGATCTGTTAATGACATAGTAATTCCTCTAATAAGTGTAAATAAAATCACATCCGTGAAGTCAATGGGACCAGTGGCCATATTGCCATGACAAGACAAAGCTCAATTTACAAAGCAATAGCTAATAAAATGTAATAAACGTCAGATATATTAGTACTATTTTCTTTGCCCTCTGTCCATATTTGGGGAGTGCAATGTCCCTTTAAATCAGCAGTCCGTTCATTTGTAACTCATCGTTTTTATTACATTAGTTCAACAGTTAAAATAGGTGCTAGACAGAGACAAGGAAAGCTCATGGCTCTTTGGATTAATATATAGTACAGAGGGCATACACGGGCCATTTCCCGTCTCATGCAGGTTTAATAGATGACAAGGTTATCACATGAAATATTTAATAGTCGGAACTGGCACTCTCTGCACCCGTGTTAATAATTTACAAATTCTGCAAACTCCTAAGTATGTTTTCTTCCTGGATAGGTACAGAAAATTGCACTTGGTATTTTGCTCTCAGACTTGTGGGGACAAATGAAACGGACAATAATACTGGTAAAGGGACACATAACCCGTGCAGCCAGTGAGGTTGTTGCCACATACAAATTCATTATTATAAATTACAATGATCATTTTTTTAAAATAAATGATTAATTTTAGCTAAAAAGATCACCAACACACACACACACATATACTGAGGACTGCATCAACGAGCCAATGTGATCATTACTCCAACTGGATTTTTAAACCTCTCTGATCGATTTCTGTCTGATTTCTGGCAGGCTATCAGGTAGGCTTGTCAGTGTGCCCCGTACAGGGGCAGATAAGCTGTCAACTCGGACTGAAAGAGCCTTCAATAGTTAAAATTAGCCCATCTACGGCCACCTTTACTGTAGGTCTTAAAGGAGAAAAAAAAATTACAATCACTGGGGGGCATCAAAATGTTAGGCACCCCCATTGACTTTAATCCTCCTTAAGTATTCGCACATACGCAGTAGAGTGAAAAGCCGAACTTTAACAAGAAGACAAGTTTTTCACTCAACTATGCATGTGCGGGCCCTGGAATCACTGTGACAGGAGAAAGAAGGAAGAGGATTGCTTGCATTTACCCTGGGCTGGTGCAGTTTTCTCCTAACAGGTGTAAGGTAAGCGATAACAATCATTGGGGGGTGCCTAACATTTAGCACCCCTTAGTGATTTAGCCTTTCCTTCTTCTTTAAGATTATAATTATTATTAACATTTATTTATAAAGCGCCAGCATATTGCACAGCGCTGTACAATAAGTGGGTTTCATACATTGAACATACAGAGTAAGATCCCTAAAGCCTTGGAATTTATGACCACACGTGCAGTTGTGCAAAGTGCAAAGGGCCATGTGACTCGTCATGTTTTTTCTGCCAACGTATTTTTTTTCTTCCACAATTCTATCATAGTGTGTGTGTATTTCTTTGTCCACTGCAATTGTGGCCAATGTAGGTTTCCATCAAAATCTCTGGCACTTGGCATTAAAAAGGCATTAGTGTGTGATTTTCTGAGCACAATTCTGTTGCACCTATTGATGCAGGCTGCTATGGGAACCATGGAAATAAAACCGCCAGGATCAGGGTGGCAGCATCTACAGGGCTCCTTTACGTCAATAAGCGCACTTGCATGCAATTCATCAGAGCAGATTAGGTGGGCAACATACATGGCGGTCAAGGAGACCTTTTATGAATGGCGTCAATACATGCACCATGTGTGTCGTTTTTGTGCAATCACAATTGCAGCTATGTTCATAATTACTTTTAAAACATTTTATTGAAGTTTTGCAATAAACATGTAAGATGAATAATGACAAATTATTTAAACATAGGTTGTAAAACAATAGTCACATTCGACAGTTTGTCCTTCAAAAAGATAAGAAATGAAGAAAATCGAATACTTACAGAGAAACAAAATAAGTAATTTAAATAGAGAAAAACAAAACAAAAACAAATTACTTAACCACCTAACTTTGCCCAGTGGATAAACTATAAAAAGAAAAGGAAAGAAAAGTTTCCTAGAGAGCAAAATCAAGGATAATTTTGAGTATGTGTTCATAATTAATGGACCAAAGTTATACTTAATGGCTGAAATTATTTTTCTATGAGAAATACATCTGCTAAAGTGGGCAATATGGCAGCCCTCTATCAAAGTATAAAGGCAATGGTGCAGGACAGGCATTAGTGTACTCACAGTGTGAAAAGGTCTACCTAGAGAAGGAAGGAAAAAGAGGTAACACCTTCTTGTAAATGCTTTCACATATATCTGCACTGAGGCTGAAACATTAAACCAAGTGCTCAGAAATGCATTAAGCTAAAGCATTCTATGGGGACTAGGGAGAGCCTGTTTTAAAGCAGCAATGTTTAAAAAAAGAAAGCTTAAAGTTGGCAGATTTGCGCACATTTTTCCTACTCTTCCTATTTATACGGCTACAAGTCCACCAGAAATTCCATTCCCATGCTACCAGCACTACTGTCAGACAACTTCTACTTTGCTCAGTTTTCCTTGTTTCGCTCTATTTAGAAAGCTATTTGCCATCCACGTCAACCACAATGCTTCTAAAGTTATTTTGCCAGCTCCGACATGAGGAAATGCCGTTATTTCCTAAGGGAGGATGAAGAACTTCTGTTTGGCACGGGTAGGGAAGAAGCCATCATTATTTTACCGCACAGAGATAATCAGCCCAAAGTTATGGAATCAATTCCAATTACATTCACTTTCATTCCCATTTTACTACTCTGACAACATTTCCGTTAGTGGCTAAACACCAGTTCCACTTTCCTCTCAGTTAGCTGGAAACTATTTCAAGCTCTATAAATCTTCTATAACATTACTGATGAAAAGTGGCGACATGTGGGGATGTAACACAATTGCTATTTTACCACTTTTTCACTAGGGTTTTGCATATACTGGGACCTAATTTCCATTCTGCAAGGGGTTGTCCCTTGTATAATGTGTTCACAGGAGTGATGGGCCAACCATAGCCCACTGTAATCCAACCCAAGAGCAACCTGGCCCTCAACACTAATTTCTACATTTCTGAGAGCAGGGTAAACATGAGTATATAAGTATGCGCCGCAACTCGTTTGTAATGGCAGTAATTGGGCTGGGGCAGGGCAGAGAAGTTAGAGAGTGACTGGACTGACGGCAAATACAGCCCTCCACCTACCCGCAACCAAGTTATGGGAGCCCAACCTCTAATCCAGTGTTCCCCAACCTGTGGCTCGTGAGCAACATCTTGCTCCCCAACCCCTTGGATGTTGCTCCCAGTGGCCCCAGAGCAAGTGCTCATTTTTGAATTCCTGGCTTGGGGGCAAGTTTTGGTTGCATAAAAACCAAGTATAATGCCAAACAGAGCCTTCTGTAGGCTGCTAGTCCACATTGGGGCTATTAAGTAGCCAATGACAGGTCTTTATTGGCACCCCCAGGAACCTTTTTTCATGCTTGTGTTGCTCCCCAACACTTTTTTCATTTGAATGTGGCTCACGTGTATAAAAGGTTGGGGATCCCTGCTCTAATCTGTCAGCCCAAACCAGTGTCAGACTGGGCCACCGGGGCAGCGGGAAAAAACCTGGTGGGCACCGGCCCAGACCCAATCCCCACAGGGTGCTCCACTGAAACAGTCTCCCTCCCCGATGCGCCACAGGTAAGTTTATTATAGGCGTGCTCGGGGGAGGGGTCAGGCTGGTGTTGGGGGGGTTGTGAAGGTGGCAGGGGCCCTGCACCCCCCAGTCCAACCCTGATCCAACCCTAACCAATCCTTGCCTCACTAGTACAGATATGGGATTAGCTATCCGGAAACCCATAATCCAGAAAGCTCCAAATTACAAAAAGTCCATCTCCCATAAACTCCATTTTAAACAAGTAATTCTTTATCAAAATGATTACCTTTTTTTTTTTTGTAGTACCTTATACTTGATGGTAACTAAGCTGCACAAATTTATAGGAATGAAAAATGTCTTTTTGGGGACACAAAATGATTTTGCTAATAACGAGTTAATCCGCTAGTACCTATTAATATAAAGTGGGAAGTTAATAAGAATGTAAATACCCTGGAATTCTATTTGGTTAATAACAAGCGTCAGATTTTATTTAAACTACCAGGAACCTTTCTACTTTGTAAGGCACATCAGTGTTGTTCCCTTCCCATAATCCTCCCAACATATCAGTGCACCAATAAATATTGCTGAATAACAGCTATAAATTTGTGACCTGTAGTCCTTAAAGCACTGAAAACCATGTTACAGGGTCAATCCTGAGTTCTGCTGCTGGACATCCCATTTCCACCTCATTATCACAAAGTGCAAGGGCGCAGCTCTGTGACACTTGATTTCCATAGAGAAGGAAGCATTCCATATGGCGACTACCCAGAGGGAATTTCTCTCTTCCTTTTAGGAGGCTAATCAGACTGCATAATCAAGCCTTTATTTAGGAGCCTCGTCCACAGTAGAATTTTCATGAAGCAGGATGTGGTAGAAAAATCCACTGAGAATAAACACTACAGCAGTATTTTGTTCCCTTTCTCCTCCCGAGGGGATTCCATTAATTGAGATCTTAACCCATTTGCATTTAGACTGGCAGCTAAAAGCAACAATAAATAGACTTTATGATATATTCCATAGATACCTAACCAACCTGGGAATAATCCATTATTCTTTCATTTCTTCTTCTTTTCATAGCTGAATTCCCAGAATCCCTGGTAAACTCCCTGGTTCTTTTTGGGCGCTTGTGGCTCTGTCCACAAATGAGGCATGCCACACCCCGGGCACTCAGCAACTTCACCCACAATACTTGCTGCTGTGGGGGTGTTTTCTTGCTCCGAACACTATAATCTACCATTTTAAATTGGCTGACCAGTTTAGAAAGGGTTAATACAAACATAAATGTGATTCATTTTGAAATGTATTCTATATTAGCTGCAATTTACTGGCAGGGTATAAAACAACATGCGTTGTCTATGTTCTGTATGTTCATTCCATTGTAAAAAAAAAAACACTGCAGCATTGCAATATATAAGTAGAACCATAGAACCCTATTCAAAGCAGCAGTTTACATTCATACACCTATGCTAAAAAAAACACAGTATATAGAACTTGCCTATTGTTTTTATTAAAAAAATACATTTTCCTAATTTTTGCCTTTGAACTCAATCCCATTCTACCCCTGTAAACAAGGTACAGGTATGGGATCCTTTATCCGGAAACCCGATATCCAGAAAGCTCCGAATTATGGAAAGCCTGTCTCCCATAGACTCCATTTTAATCAAATAATTCAGATTTTTAAAATTGATTTCCTTTTTCTCTGTAAAAATAACACAGTGCTTTGTATTTGATCCATTTATTGATTTTTTTATAGACTTAAGGTATGAAGATCCAAATTACGGAAAGACCCCTTATCCAGAATACCCTTAGTCCCTAGCATTCTGGATAACAGATCCTATACTGTAATTTGTTCAAGGGAGCTAAGGAGCTCCACCAGGGGACTGGTAACATATCTGTGAAGTGCTTCAGAATATGTTGGAGCTATATAAATAAGGAATATTAATAATGAACTTTGTTTAAACAAACCCTAAGTTACAGCTTTTGTTAGGCTAATGTCCCACGGAGCAAGTTAGTTGCCCGCAATAGGTCTCTGCTACTGTGGGTGACTAACTGCTCCGAAATGCCTTTCCACCGGCAACAATAGGAGCCACAGGTGGAAAGGCCTACATATCGCTCCAGTTTTTGCAAACTTCAACCTACTTCTCTGCTATCGCAGACAACTAACTCGCTCCATGGGCCATCAGCCTTAAGTTTCCCTTTTTCTAACAACGCACAAATGTTTAAAAACAATAACACATGGGGAGATTTGTTGCCTGCGATAAATCTGCGCTACCACAGACGACAAATCTCCCAAAAAATCACCAAAGTCACCTGAAGGTTCCGTGGGAAAAACCAAAGCAACACATATGTTTATGGAACAGCAAGTTTATCGCGTGTGACTATTCTTTCTGTGTACTGTGACCCTTAGTGCGAGACATAAGATATCACAAATATTTCTTAAACAGGCAGTGTGTTGAGAACTTGCCCTATTCACTAAATGCAGGTTAAATAAGTTGATATACTGTCTTTAAAATACACTGTATTTTGTAGCTCTTTATTTTTTATTCTGTATGACCACAGCACAACTTTGGGTGCACAAGGGCGACAATAGGCACACTTACGCATGATCGGTTAGATAGATTGTGCATGCAATTGAAGTACCTGTGAGAGCTGTGAAGTTGTGGAATTCCCTCCCCGAATCAGTCGTGCTGGCTGATACATTATATAGCTTTAAGAAGGGGCTGGATGGATTCTTAGCAAGTGAGGGAATACAGGGGTAGGGGAGATAGCTCTCAGTACAAGTGACGGAATACAGGGTTATGGGAGATAGCTCTCAGTACAAGTGAGGGAATACAGGGGTAGGGGAGATAGCTCTCAGTACAAGTGAGGGAATACAGGGGTATGGGAGATAGCTCTCAGTACAAGTGAGGGAATACAGGGGTATGGGAGATAGCTCTCAGTACAAGTGAGGGAATACAGGGGTAGGGGAGATAGCTCTCAGTACAAGTGAGGGAATACAGGGGTAGGGGAGATAGCTCTCAGTACAAGTGAGGGAATACAGGGGTATGGGAGATAGCTCTCAGTACAAGTGAGGGAATACAGGGTTATGGGAGATAGCTCTCAGTACAAGTGAGGGAATACAGGGTTATGGGAGATAGCTCTCAGTACAAGTGAGGAAATACAGGGGTAGGGGAGATAGCTCTCAGTACAAGTGAGGGAATACAGGGGTATGGGAGATAGCTCTTAGTACTAGTTGATCCAGGGACTGGTCCGATTGCCATCTTGGAGTCAGGAAGGAATTTTTTCCCCTCTGCGGCAAATTAGAGAGGCTTCAGATGGGTTTTTTTTTGCCTTCCTCTGGATCAACTAGTAGTTAGGCAGGTTATACATAGGCATTATGGTTGAACTTGATGGACATATGTCTTTTTTCAACCCAACTTACTATGTTACTATGTTACTATGTTACCTGTGCAGCAGCAAGGATGTTACCCACCTGATTCTGTCTGCCCTTTTCCCACTAAAAAAAGCCAAAAGCACTGCAGGGAAACCATGCACTCTGATTGGATCCCACTCAGGCCCCCGTTAAGTATTACTCTACTTCTGAGAAACATCTGCTAGTCCTGCTGCAAGGATTTTTTGTACAACTAAGAAGGGTCAATGTACAAACCAAGACTGTCATAGAATGTTTGTGTAACCTTTCCTCCAACTGCAAACAGAGGCTGGAAATGCATTTCCATATAAACATTTACAAAAACTTTCTTATTGTAAGTAACGCCATAGTGTCAGCAGTTTTCTAAAATCCAGCCAATGGTTCCAAGAGTAAATGTTTGGCATTTTGTGTTATTATTATTATTAAGGAGATAATGAGATATCAATAGGTCAGAGCAGTGCTGCCCAATGGCTAATTATCCAATATATACACTGTACTTAACACGTCAGCCGAAATGTTAGCTGGACATGTGTGTAATAAATAACCTTCATTTTTGCGGCATTTATTCTATCACGCTCTATACTATTTTTTGATACTGCGCCCGGGCTCTCTCATTTTTTATTTTAACGTGAGTGCCTGTTGCGCTTGACTTTTATATATATATAAATATATAAAGGATATATATATAAGATTTGCAAAACAAATAGAAAAGTTTTACAATATGAAACAAGTACACACAGGGAGGACAAGCATTTTAATAAATTAGTATAAATGTACAGAGATATATTATTAGAGAAGCAGAACCTTGAACAAAGGGAGGGCTTGACTAGAGGACCTATATGAATGCATATACATTGGGGTCTTAAAAATGGGGCTCAAGAGGCAAACTATAATCTACATGAATACACAAAAAGAGGTTGTGGGAGCACTCCAAGGCTAAATAAAGTGTACAAATACAATGGAAGTGCAACTGATCTGGCCAAATTATCTACAAACATACAAAAAGAAAAAGGGATTGATCAATGCACATTCCCTGGTCCCCTGTTTCATAAGTAAATTGTCTGTTAGTTTCATGCTAGTGCATACAGTATATTGACAAAAAACAGGGGTTTTTAGTTACAAAATTATGATCATAAGATTGGTAAGCCACCATACCACATCAAGGTAAACCCCGTATGGTGGTCCTGTCTATTTACCTCTGGTCATATTTTTCAAAGGCTGGCACTCCCGTGCACTATTGCCATTCTATTGGCCACATGAAGATGGCCTTTAATACAAAGCAGAATATGTGGAGCAGTGCCCAATCTATAATTAACTTAATTTGTTTTAAGACAACTGCACAACCTAGGGGTATATTTAAATATGTATGCATTTCATCTCTCTAATGCTGCAATTAGTTTAGAAGTGTCAGTAACACCTTAACACAAGTGCAATACGGTTCTATTGTAAGTGTATGAATGAATGCATGTATGAATGTGTTCCTATGACATACAACAAATGAACTGAATGGAAGCAGGGTTTAGTACAGCTTTTCTATTATGTGAAATATACGGCTGGGGTTATCCCTCACAGAGATTCCCCTTTATCTGCAAATGTCTATGTATTTATGTATATGTTATGTATATGCTGATGTGGGCAAGCCCAATGGCACTAGAGTAACTTAGTAGTGCCCTGTCAGAAGCTAGCTCTGGAAAAGGATTTAACCACAAGCAGGCAGGTTCAACATAGCATTCAGTTGGGATTTACAGGAAGCATGCAGGTGCCATTAAATAATCTCTGGTTATGGCACAGCTAAAAAGGAGACCATGACAGGCTGCCTGCAAAGAACTGAGCTCACACTATTTCTTATCTGGTACTTTGTGTTGCTCTAGCCATAAATAGAAATGCACATAGGAAGCATAGTTCCCCAGTATCAAGAATGTATTCTGGGAAAACAATGTCCCTTTAAAGGAAATGTTACTGTATATGCAACAAGACAGTTGTTAAATATTGGAATAAACAGAACTACAATAGGTGCAGTAGGTGTAGTTAGAACATTCCCTAGACTAAACTGACTAAACATAAGTAGTGATGAGCGAATCTGTTCCGTTTCGCTTCGCCGAAAAATTCGCAAATCTTTCAAAAGATCCATGAAACGGCGAAAATGTCGCACGACAAAAAAAAATTGTCGCCCGCGGCTATTATTTTGTCGTGTGGCTATTGTTTTGACGCCCGCGGCTATTATTTTGTCGTGCGGCTATTGTTTCGTCGCCCGCGGCTATTATTTTGTTGCCCACGGCTATTATTTTGTCGCACGGCTATTGTTTCGTCGCCCGTGGCTAATATTTTGTCGCGCGGCTATTGTTTCGTCGCCCGCGGCTATTGTTTTGTTGCGCGGCTATTATTTCGGCGCCCGCGGCTATTGTTTTGTCGCGCGGCTATTATTTCGGCGCCCGCGACTATTCTTTTTTGACGCCGGCGACAATTTTTGGACGTGCGGCGAATTTTTCCACGGCGAAATTTTTCATTTGTTTCGCGAAAAAATCCGTCAATGGCGAAACGCGGAAATTCGTCGCGAATCCATGCCTGGCGAAACTTTTCGCCCATCACTAAACATAAGCTTAGATATACTAACGCTGTATCTTGGTCTAATAAGAACAGATATGAATGTAACATTCTGTCAACTATCTCTTTTGTAACCATTATTTTGTTGGCAAAACATTAATACTCTACAGGCTTAACAGTGGTACAGGTATCGGACCCCTTATCCAGAAACCCGTTATCCAGAAAGCTCCGAATTACGGAAAGCCCGTCTCCCATAGACTCCATTTTAATCAAATAATTCAGAATTTTAAAACTGATTTCCCTTTTCTCTGTAATAATAAAACAGTACCTTGTAATTGATCCCAACTAAGCTATAAATAATCCTTACTGGATGCAAAACAATCCTATTGGGTTTAATTAATGTTTTATTGATTTTTTAGTAGACTTAAGGTATTGAGATCCAAATTACGGAAAGACCCCTTATCTGGAATACCCTTGGTCCCGAGCATTCTGGATAATGGGTCCTATACCTGTATTTCCATATGGCTACCAGGCCCGAATCTGGGATTCAAAATAGACCCTGGCATTACAAGTAAACAGAGGCTCAAGCTCCCCACCAGCCCAATAAATAGTGACTGTCTCTGGCATCAGCCCCTCTGGCATTTGCCAGAATCCACAGATTGCCAGTCCGGGCCTGATGGCTACTTACAGTTCATAGGGTGGGTAAATATTTGCCTTCTTTTGTTTTGTGTGGAAATGTACATTATAAGCTGTCTGTGGGCATATTAATAGTTTCCTATATGTGGAACATTTTTATATGACAGTGAAGGACAAGGAAGGAGAAGTGAAATGGAGACGTAATAAAAAAAACAGCAACGAAGAACTAAAGTAAGAAGATTTGTCAGCTGTATTTATCAAAATGGTCCAGATGCAAAAATGTGTTGCACTGCTGTTCAGAGTCATCTTGACCCTCCTTTAATGCAGTCATATTTCCTGTTACACAAACAGAATATACGAATCATGAGTGGGCTACACCATTTGTCATTCTCCCATCATCAAGAGCTGATTCACATTATTAGGTATGTGTTTGCATTTTATTTAGCTTTTTTAGTTATTACACCTTTGAAAAGCAAAATAATAAGGTTTTAATCATATTTGAATGTAAAAATGAAACAAACAATTCATAGTAAACATGAACGTGTATGGCCAGCTTTACTCACAGACCTAATCTATTGCCGCAACACAGACAAAGTATTGCCCACAAGGCATTGGTTGCAAAGGACCCATATGAATCCATAGCTACCCATGTGAGCTCTAATGAGATAAAGTTTCTCTCACACTAGAGCAGTGATCCCCAACCAGTGGCCCAGGGGCAACATGTTGCTCACCAACCGCTTAAATGTCGCTCCCAGTAGCCTCAGAGCCAGTGCTTATTTTTTAATTTCTGGCTTGAAGGAAAGGTTTGGTTACCTAAAAAACCCACTGTACTGCCAAAAAGCCTTCTGTAGGCTGCCAGTCCATATAGGGGCTACAAAATAATTGATCATAGCTCTTATTTGGCACCCCCCGAAAAAATTTTATGCTTGTCTTGCTCCCCAACACTTTTTCCATTTTAGTGTGGCTCACAGGTATAAAAGGTTGGGGACCTGTGCACTAGAGTAAAGCAATGTCCTCATTCTATACCTGCATCTGTAAGGACTCTTAGTATCTCAGTTTTACCTGCCAAAGTCCTGCAAAAGTGCTAAATAAGGAGAATGAGGGTAAAAGGGAAATGGGAAGCAATTATTGACAGAAAACATGGAAAGAAAAGCTTCAGAGAATAGGGTAAAAAAGAAAAAAAACAAGGGGCAGATTGACCAAAGGGTGCAATCAGCAAGGATCAAAGATGCAACTAAAGAGAATATATGGAGAATATATGAAAAAAAGGGAATGGGGAGAGTGAATGCCTTATATATAAGTTAATGCTTCAGATATATTTTACATGAGCATCTAAACAAGGTTATGTTTTCAGAGAAGTGCTGGGTTCAATTGGTCTGTGAATAGAAGTGGAAAGGAAGGGATTTGAAAGGAAATGTCTATGAAGATTCTCATTGATCCAGGTATTCATCCGGGTATACAGTATCTAGTAGAATTAGGTAGATACTGATTTGAAGTGAAGCTGGCAATCAAGCGGAGTAATACATGGAGGAAATGGAATAGATGGAGAAGAAAATTACATATACAAGAAAATCAATGCAGGAAAGATGAAGTAAAGCACTGCAGGATTAGGGATAGATGTGTATTTATGTATTACAGGAAGAGGAATTAGGAAGTGAAGGAGTTTTTGTGAAGTGGGATATAAGGAACAAAAGCATCAGAAGCTGGTATGGGAAGTATGGGAAGCTAATTAATGGCGTAAGACGAAGATCATTATAAAGGAAAAAATCAGTAACGACAAGAAGGGTGAGTAAGTGAAACCAAAAAGGAGGAAATGGAGAATTACGGTATGGAAAGAAGAATGATGGAAATAAATAGACAAGGAAGCATTCTGAATGAACTGAATTAGGATACTAAGAACTTGTGAAAAATGGTGAATGAAGTAGATAAAAAGGATGGGAAGAAAGGCAGTAAAGAGTAAACATAGAAGGGTAAGAAGAATGGTTTGATAGTGGAGTTAACTGAAGGCTAATCATGAGAGGGACAAAATTATGCATCACAAGGGAATATATGACAAGGAAGCATTGGGCAAATGTAGTGCAGGAACTCTTCATCATGTTAATCATGAATGAGTACAAGTGACAGATACAGTACTGTTATACATTCTGTATATTTCCAACATCATAATCTACAGTACAATGTCTATGACCTACAAGATCAGCTACTAAGTTCCACTAAACATCAATACAAAATATGAATTTACATCATTCATAAGTTTTCTACATTGATCTCGTATCCCCACCCAGAAGAAGATTTGCAACAAATTCTGGAATATGAAAGACACTGACAGTAATGGTTTCCAGTGGGAATGAATCAATGAGATAAATACACTATTCTGATATTTCACACATTGCTTACACAGTCAATCTTGTTTACAACAAAAATAACAATGTAACCCTATTAACTTAACTGAACACAATTCATCTTTTATGTATGTATTTTATATTACAGAAAACATATTGCGTTAAAAGCCTTTTATTGTTAAAAATACATTATCACTCATTGTCTGCAGGTTTCTAGACAGGTTAATGGTTCCTATTTGTGGGTTATACCACCATTGTTGGTGTGATTTCTCAATAAAGGATGTATTTTAGGCCTGCATGTTCTGCATTGGCAAAGTAAGTCAAGCATTTAAAATGTGGCGCATTGAAGGTATTAACTGACACCTGCTTTAAACTAGAAAGGTACAAACAATTGTGTTCATGTTTCACACTGCTTCTTTCCTCAACACTCCCTCTTGTGAGCCTTTTTTCCTGCTGTGCTGCACATCTGTGAGCGGTGCAGTATCTTTTTTATTTTTTGTCTTCCTGGGTGGGTATCCAGATCACAATGCTATTTGTTACCATTCTCTCAAAAGTTATGCTGATTTAAGATGTTTGAACCAAACCTGTATATCTAGATTAGAGAACTCTAAAAGGAAATCAAATACTGCTCTCCTAGTAGTCAATATAATCTCCCTCTGTTAATGTTCTATATATAAAATAACGGGTGACAAATTGGATGTTTTGGCAACTTACAAAGTTCAGTACAGGACAAATTGCAGTGACACCAATGGTCTATTCCTTTGCTGTATTTTTCTTTTTTTTTAATGGCAGTGTCTGTGGCTATTATAAAAGGTTTTAGTTCTATGTTGCATTAGATTATAAAGGCACATCTTATGGCTGTAGGTAGAGATGTAGCGAACTGTTCGCCGGCGAACTAATCCGCGCGAACATCGGGTGTTCGCAAGTTCGCAAGTTCGCGAACTTTTAGCGATGTTTGCAATTTTGGGTTCGCCTTAGCTGGAGCCAAATTTTGACCTCTCACCCCAGAGCCAGCAGATACATGGCAGCCAATCAGGCAGCTCTCCCTCCTGGACCACCCCCTGGACCACTCCCTTCCATATATAAACCAAAGCCCAGCAGCCATTTTACATTCTGCCTGTGTGTGCTTGATGAGTTAGCGTAGGGAGAGAGCTGTGCAGGGGTTTGAGGGACAGTTTAGGTAGCTTTGCTGACTAGTGATCTACTTTCTACTGCTCTGTATGTAGCTGCTGTGGGCAGCTGTCCTGCTGATCTCATCTGCTGTAACCCAATAGTCCTTGTAAAAGCAGTTTATTACACAAGTTTAGAAATGTAGTGTGATTTCTGCCCTTTACAGCACAAAACGCAACGCTGTGTCAACAACGTATTTTTCATAGAAATTTTTGCCCTTGACCCCCCTCCAGCATGCCACTGTCCAGGTTGTGGCAACCATTAAACAACTTTAAAATCAGTTTTCTGGCCAGAAATGGCTTTTCTAGGTTTTAAAGTTTGCCTTCTCATTGAAGTCTATGGTGTTCGCAAAAGTTTGCACTTTTTGGCAGAAGTTCGTGAACGGGTTCCCAAACTTTTTTTGTGAGGTTCGCTACATCTCTAGCTGTAGGCACACTCTGCAATAGAGCATGATAATGACTAAATAAATTAACTGCAAAAACTGTTTAACTCAACTGCAATCACTTTTCTTTGAATGTCTTAATCTATCATCACATCTACTCAGGATGTTTTGCCAGGCTTACTAAATGATCACCTGCCAATGCCAATATTGATACCAATTTCTATGACTGCCGAAGAGTGGCGTAAATGTAAAAAAAAAAATCCACAACAAAACTGCCAGTTAGTAAGCTGTGAATGTCTGTTTTGAACATGATCAGTGTTCATAAGTGACTGTAACTGAGAAAATATGATACAGTATACATATAAATAATGTAATAATAATATGATATAATAACAACAACTGACTCAGCTGGCTTTAATTCATTTGTTACATTAGTTGCAATACTGATATGGTAACTTGCTCCAGCAAAGCAACTTAGGCACATCGCACTTTAGTAACCACGGTGTTCATTTGGCACTAAAGGTTTGCGACATTAATAGGCGATGAATATTAGACAATCTTAGCTTATTTAGTAAAAGGACAACTTCATTTGGCCAATCTCCAGTGATGACCTAGGCATTAAGCCTTCAGAATATCCCTTGTTTCAAGCCAAACCTTGGTGGGATCACTGGGATCACATGGCTTATTCTGTTCCACACAAATGTCTTATAAGTTTCTCTGGCAGCAACCCCACAAAGGGACCTTTAAGAATTGGGGAAGAGACTTTAAGCTTTGTTGATTACTTTTTATAGATTAGGTCCCAGAGAATCTTATAAACAGGTCATTTATTGGAAATAATTAGAGGTCATTTACATTAAACTGAAGCACCCCTTATTGCTGTTTCAGGTTGCCTGGTTGCACTTTGCACCTTTCAGTGGATAAAGTAACCTGACACATAGTACAGCATCAGTGCGCTTAGCAACGCCCTGTCCTTACTGCCAGCCATAAGCAGATAACATCCATTTCTTGCTTTTTGCACACTGCCTTCCACCTGGTAGATAACCCCTATGAAACGGACAACAAGTGTGAAGACAAAAAGTAACTGAGGAAGGCAGAAGTTGTAAGAAAGGAGGCTTGTCAAGGACTTTGGCTCCTAGTTCTAATATAAATGATACAGAGCCAATTAGGCTCGAAACGTTGCTGCTGCCCCTATTGGGAAAATAAAGGCATTTTAATGAAACTGACGGAGTCTTGCCTAAAATCGTTTGGATCTACCTGTACAGGTGTGGAAGGACTCTGTTGGATTGTGCACCCGTCGGCTAATTTGATAGCTAAGTGAGTGCTGCCTATTTTGTTGTGTCCAAGTTCTAATATGCCCACCATCAATTTCCAATACAAGCTAATGAACCTGAATATCCTCAAAATCCCAAGATCACAAAAATAAGCTTTTTGGTGGCAGCAAGTAAATTGTGTTTCTGGGGTTTAAAAAGGGGGTAAATACAACTTTATGCAGGGTACCATCTTTATACTAAATTGGAAAAAATGTAATACCATTTGAGGGTTATAAGCCATCAACTAAGTCCTCCTACCACAAACCCAAGAACACTGGGACAAGAAGCAGGAGAGTGAACCTAAATTACAATATGGTATAAATATCTAAGGGTACCTATAAATGCTGTGGCATGTTTAAGCTACCAAATGCTACTGAAAACAAAACCATAATCTAACATTCTCTGGGACAGGGTATTTGGGAATATTTTCTGTATAAGCATTATGCTTTCGACAAAAGTAGAACATGAGGAATCTATGTACTGCAGCTTCAAATCTCTTATTCCTATTATCATTCTCCTCCATTTACAGCTTATCTGATCTCTGGCATTGTGCCCTGGGTTTTAGCCAGCAAAAGAAGCTAATAAAGGGCCTTATTCTGTGGCAGTTCACAAGCAGTGTAAAAGGTCACATTGAAGGACAACTAATGTGCTTCCTTGCACTAGGGCCCATGCCTCAGTACTGTATATCTGGGTAATGGCTTACATATTTGAGGTTTAAAGCTTGAAACTACTGACCATGCCAGATGGCACATTACTAGAAAACCAAAAAAAATAACGTTTACCAACCCTCAAATATGTAGCAAAAAAGTGCACAACCACGTGGAATAAAAATACTAGAATTGTTCAACTTTAACCTGGTACTATATATAGGGTTTTTTTTACAACACTTTATGTAATTATGCAGTTATGGCACATTAGTAATTTGAGAAATGGTCAAGTAACTCCACTGTTTCAGAGGCTTTCTACAAACCCCAAATGCTTTTATTTACTGACTTGAACAGGGTTCAATGACTCCTGGACCCACTGGTGCTCTACCATAGTATCTGAAATGTAGTTCCCACCTGTCTATAGTGCTTGTTTATTTGTTTATTTTTTTAAATAGCCTTTGGCTATGTACTTGTGGCCCAGTGTATAAAAACTGAAAATATGAATTTCCATGGCAAACATAGCCGAAGCAGTTTTAGGGTACATATGTGGCCCATCATGTTCATCATATAGGTATCATAACGAGCATATATAAAGGTATAAATATTGCAGTAGATAAAGCTATAATGGTTCACAGCCAGAAATGGAAAATGGCGGCTTCTGAAGAATCCATTCTGTGCTGAAATTGCTATAGCAGGCTTTGTCCGTTTGTCAGAAATGCGTCTGTATTAGTGGTTAGATAAAACTCCCAGAAAGGGGAGGGGTGCTGGTTTAAGTAGATCTTATTTCCCCATTACCAATTATCTGAGCTCGGGCTGTTTACAGTAGACAAAGAGGTTACTGACTTGCCCTTCCAAAAGTCCTTTTACTCTTCTATATGAAGTTGTCTTTCCAAGCTCACTGTTTATATTTTCTCTCATTTAAACATGGCAGTGGTTTTTCTTGCTCTCGGTACTGTGCATCCTGTTTATATAATCTTCCATAATTCCTAAATACTACCATTCCAATATAATGGGGTGTAAAGTGTCCAGTAACATAGCATAGATTTCCCAGTGTGCATAGCAGGGCACTTCAGCACTTTGATTGTATTATTATAAACTCTGCTATTATGGGATTCCAGGAATGGGGTACATTTAATTTATACTGTAAGCTTATCCTTCCCAGGAAGGAGTAAACATTGCACATGTAAATACTGAATTGACTCTCAATAAATAATAACATACATTATGCCATTACATAAGACTGGAGGACTTATTAGGTAATTCTGACATTTTCTGGCAGCACGTCTACATTTGCTACACAGGGAAATATTTTCTTCTACACACAGCTATGTACACATCCTGTTCTTGTAACTAAATTATATATCCCAGATATAGCACAGACTGTACATGCCACTAGGTTAAAGCCCTGAAGAAGCATTCTCTTTGCATTGAAATTTACACTGCGGCAGAACTGATTTAAATATAGGGATTGTCCCTCTTCTGGGTCCTGTTGGAAAGGATTTCAGGTTTTAGTTTGTAATGAAAAGCTCACAAACATTTAAAAGAGGATGAGGTTGCATTTGATACCAGATAGACATTTTCTGGCCACAAACCCAGGAATCCAAGAGATGATAAAATAGACTAGTGTAAATACTCCCTGTGCAGGTTTGAGCTTTGTTTTATAAGAGGCAACGTTTGGTTCCTTGAATGAAGTTGCACATGCTAGGTCTGGGCAAAACTGGGACAGTTCTGGAGCCAAAATAACCATAATATATTACATATTACAGCAAAACATATGGACCAGTGATTTTCACAAAATTCAGAACAAGAAGTCCTTGGGTAGCCCTGACAGAGAGTGTATCTTTGCCGCCCCTGGAACAAGCCAATGGTTTATACATAAATATGTCATTCATTTTAGCTTGTAATTTGTACTTTGAGCTGTTCTTCTCTTTAAAATGTTCATTTGCATTCAATTGTTCAGATCTTAAAATACAACATCTCAAAGGTTTTCAACAGATTTACAGCTCCAAAAATATCTAGGAAATACATTTTTCTCGGCACAGCCGGCTGTTGCAGACAGAAGAACTAGAGTTTAGCCAGTGTTCATTGCTATCTGTATATACATTACATATATAATTATTTATAGTCAAATGATTGAAATTAAAATACTTTTATAAAAGCGCTGCATAAGCCACCCAAATTTAGAAATGTTTAAGGAATAAAACTATAGGTTCCATGCAGGATGCTGCCGCTTTGCAGAGCGATTTGACAAAATTGGAAAACTGGGCAGCAAACTGGAAAATGAGGTTCAATGTTGACAAGTGCAAAGTTATGCATTTTGGTAGGAATAATATAAACGCAAACTATCTACTGAATGGTAGTGTGTTGGGGGCATCCTTAATGGAGAAGGATCTAGGGGTTTTTGTAGATCACAAGTTGTCTAATTCCAGGCAGTGTCATTCTGTGGCTACTACAGCAAATAAAGTGCTGTCTTGTATAAAAAAGGGCATTGACTCAAGGGATGAGGACATATTTTTGCCGCTTTATAGGTCCCTGGTAAGGCCTCACCTTGAGTATGCAGTGCAGTTTTGGGCTCCAGTCCTTAAGAAGGATATTAATGAGCTGGAGAGAGTGCAGAGACGTGCAACTAAACTGGTAAAGGGGATGGAAGATTTAAGCTATGAGGTTAGACTGTCGAGGTTGGGGTTGTTTTCTCTGGAAAAGAGGCGCTTGCGAGGGGACATGATTACTCTGTACAAGTACATTAGAGGGGATTATAGGCAGTTGGGGGATGTTCTTTTTTCCCATAAAAACAATCAGCGCACCAGAGGTCACCCCTATAGATTAGAGGAACAGAGCTTCCATTTGAAGCAGCGTAGGTGGTTTTTCACGGTGAGGGCAGTGAGGCTGTGGAATGCCCTTCCTAGTGATGTGGTAATGGCAGACTCTGTTAATGCCTTTAAGAGGGGCCTGGATGAGTTTTTGAACAAGCAGAATATCCAAGGCTATTGTGATACTAATATCTACAGTTAGTATTACTGGTTGTATATATATAGTTTATGTATGTGAGTGTATAGATTGGTTAGTATAGGTTTACTCGGATGGGTTGAACTTGATGGACAATGGTCTTTTTTCAACCCTATGTAACTATGTAACTATGTAACAAGGGGACATATTCAAAGGACCATGTAGTGAGCAAAGTGCAAAAAAAAGACTGTCAATCCGTCTCACCCCCAGGGCCGCCATCAGAGTCGTCCCGGGCCCGGGCGATTTTACATTTAATCAAATCCGGGCCCTGTAATTGGTCGCACACCATGCTGGAGGAAGCAGGAGGATGCTGGAGGGAAGAGCAGTGTCGGACTGGGATCCCAGGGGCCCACCAGAAAACCATAGACCCTAGAGGCCCGCTTTTCAAACTATTCTTCCTCCTTTCCTTACCAACCTCTTTATTCTCCTAGTCTCTTTTATTTACATGCTAGCATCTATCTTTCCATCTATTTATCAACTTTTTTCCTATTCAGAAATAAGGAATGACCATGAAACAGGCCAAATAGTCAGGAACAGGAGGGCCCACTGACACCTGGACCCACGGGAGTTTTCCTGGTATCCTGGTGGGCAAGTCCATCACTGGTCCAGGAGGATTCTTGTGTGGAGCTGGAGGATGCTTGAGGGGCCCTGGAGGAAGCAGGAGGATGGAGGACACTGGGGGGGAGCGGGAGGAAGAAGTAGGGGAGCAGGAAGCAGCGGGGAGGGGGCCATAGTATGAGGACACTGGAGGAGCAGCACCAATGTTTTAGGGGGCCCTGGTTTGGCTAGCAATGTTTTAGGGGGTCCCTGCCCTGGCACCAATGCAAAACGTAACCCCTGGCTACCAATGTTTTAGGGGGCCCTGGCTATCAATGTCTGTGTGTCCTTTGTATTGATGGGAGGGGTCACTGGGGGAGGGGCCATTGGGGGCAGAGGGGGGGCCCAGAAAATTTTGTTGTGAGGGGCCCCGTGATTTCTGATGGCAGCCCTCTACCCCCCTAACTAAATAACAGGCAATTTATGGAGCATCAGAAGGAGTAGCCTGCATCAGGGCCCTGTCCATACCCCGGCCGTTGCTCCTCCTGTCATTGCTCTCTGCAATGAACTTCAGCATTTTGATCCAACACTCACTGAAGAGAACAGCAGACCTGTGGGGCCTTCGTAGATCAGTAAGCTCTTATGCCCCTAAGTGCTCTAGAACTTGCACTCCCGACCTAATTTTGCCCAGGTGTAAACCATAGGAACTAATCAGCAAGTAGCATTTACTTGTTACTTGTTTGAAGGCTTCTTACAAACTTAAAGCCTTTTATTACAAATGGGGGTAAGTGTGTAGTATTACCATGTCATCAAATCAATCTTTGTGACACTATTGCTGGAGTAGACACTCATTTGTTCTTGTTTGGAGGGTGCTGATCCCTCATCAGACACTGCAGAAATATAGGTGGAAAGACCATGGTGTGCTAGCGAGCCCTACAAATCTTTTCATTTTGACATTGTTTATAGTAGGAAAAAACCATTGCCCTACACTAAATAACCCTATATGTGATATTAATCATATATTATCATAATCATATATTGGGCCTGATTCACTAAAGGGCGATAAAAATTATCGCACGCTTTTTCGCGTGAAAAAACGCAAAATAATTTGCGCGCGATTCACCATAGTATTATCGCGTGCGAAAAATCGCCATTTTCACATGCGGTATTTCTCGCACTAGTTTTACCGTTTTGCGTTAATTTCCGCGCTGAAAAGAATACGATCGCATGATTCACTATAACTTTTGCGCGCTAAATATCGCATTCGGCTATGCGAAAATTAACACCTACTACAGGCAGGCGAAAAATTATACAAAAGTACAGTAAATGATTTTTTGTAATAAAATATGGACTTACAGTGTTATTTATTCAAGAATGTGTTTCCCCTAGAGTGACGCAGCCGCCAGTTTGCAGTGAAATGTTCATTTTTAATACAGTAATTTTCTGCAAGTATTGGCGTGTATGGCTAACATGGTGTGCGTTCATTTGCGCAACTATTTCTATTTGGCTACAAGTGATGAAATGTTTCGCCAGGCATGGATTCGCAGCGAAGTTTTGGACGTGCGTTGAATTTTTTCGCGGCGGATTTTTTCATGCGTTTCGCAAAACAATCCGCCAATGGCAAAACGCATGAAAAAATTCGCCACGCAAAAATTCACCGCACATGCAAAAATTGATACAAGTATCAAAAAATAATAGTCACAGCAACAATTTTTTTGCCCGCACAACATTTTTGCCGTTTCGTGGATCTTTCGAAAGATTTGCTAATTTTTCACTAAAGATAACCAGAACACATTTGCTCATCACTAGTGGCTACTATTTATAAGCATCTACTATTTATATGATACCATTTATATGTGGCTAATATTTATATACATCATTTATATGCGGCAACAATTTTTATACACTATTTCTATGCTACCATTCATATGCGGCGATTATTCGCGTAATTTAGCGCATGTACCGACAAATACCGCATTGAAATAGTCTTTTCGCGAGTTAAATAACGCATGCAATATCGTGCGTAAAAAAAACGCGAGTATGCTTATAGTGAATCGTGTGAAAAATCGCCAAAATTAAGACGCGGTAAAAATTTTAGCGCACAATAAAAATAGCGCACGTTTTATCGCCCTTTAGTGAATCAGGCCCATTATATTTTAATACCAAAATAATCCTGCAAATAGAACATTTATTTGGACCCTTTCCCATTTTTTGCAAAGCCTGATATATGGGCTGCATGGTAGGTACATAGCAGGAGAGATTAATTGGATATTCAGTTATAGATACATGGGGTGACTTGTACATCAGTAAACATTCTGCAACTGCAGCTCCTGTTTGTGGTCATAGATATTATCACTTTTTTTAATTTCTTCAGAAATGTTTGTTTTTACTTTTTATTTTCTGATACTGTTCCATATGATAGTAATATGTTTTCATCAAGACTTTGTTAGCCCATGGATCTCTGGTGCATGGAATTCAGCCTGGTTATATAAGTGGAACTAGCAGTGGTGTACTGTCTGGACCTTGAACCACCCTCACCCACAGGGCCCCTTGCTGTTGGGGTTTTTAATGGGGGGGGGGGGTTGGAGTCACAGCTTTGGTTCTGGGGCCAAATTACCATAATGTATTACAACAATAACAACATATGGTCAGACAGGGACCACAAGCTTGGGTGGGGGGGGGGATAGAACTGGGAACAAACATTGCCCAGGTAGGAGCAGGAATCAGGGCCCCTTACTGGGCCCTTTCTCCCACGGCTATGGGGTCCAATACTAAACACTAAACACTACTAGGCACTAATGGCTAGTGACGCCACTATAGGAGATAAATATAGCGTATCCAGCTAATCAGGAGGAGGTATCTGGAAATAAGCACACAAGAGGAAATAGCCTGGAGAGGGGATATGTAATCAGAGGAAGGGGAGGTTATGTTTGTCCTGTCTGTGAACTGTTTATTTCTAACAGTCTTCTTAACAGAGGGAAAAGGGCCTTTTTATCAGCTCATATAAAATAATTACCAACTATATTGTATTCTGGATTCAGAAGAACACTAAAAAGAAAAATCTTGCCATATGAGAACAAATTAAATTAGGAGCAGATTCCATTGTAGTGCAACTAGTTAATATGTTGTTGTATATGCATATTTATGTATAACAACACTGAATATACACATACACTGTAGTTGTAATTGTGTAGAGGCTGTTCATCTCTACCCCATAGGGGCTCATTCATCAACACTTTGAAACTTTGCACCTGGGCAGTAAACCATAGCTCCCATAAATAGGCTTTTTTTCCAGCCAGCTGCAGGTAGAACAATAAAAAGAAAAAATTTGATTGATTGTCATGGGTTACTGGCCAGGTGTAAATTTGCCCAGTGTTGATAAAATGAACTATGGTCAGGAGAACCTTTCTGGGTTTCTAACTATTGTATGGAATATGAAAGCAAAGAAACCCTGCTAGGCATAAACAACACAGTCACGTTAGAACAATGCCCATAACCAAAATGTGTTTAATAGAACTACAGCCCAATTAAAAACTCCTCTAGTATATAAACAATATCAGGACTAATCCCTACACCTAATTAAATGGGAATTGATCCTTATAATCTTTATATGCCAGAGGAGTGTGGCAAAAAAAGTCCTATAAGTTCCCCTTTAAAGCAAGTTTAATTACCAAAAAGTACACATTTTTCACCAAAGCCTTCTATTTCATGTTTCATTCATTGATTTTGGCAAAAAAAATTAAAAAGAAAATGGAAACCCACAGGAATATATTCCTGAGCACCAAAGCTACCAAGCGTTGCAGCTGTAGAAGGTTTAGTGGTCAACATTGGTTTTTTGGAAGCGCATCATAAGAGGCAGTCACATGAGGCATTGTTAACCGTTGGGAATGCTACAGGTTAGGCACATCTAGCTTTAAGCAAGTGTGAATGGCTAGTCTTGTTTGCACCCCACTGGTCATTGCTAAGGATTGACCAGGCATAAATAGGCACTATTTTGGGTGCTTTCAAGCAGATTGCAGTAAAGGCTCAGACACAGACAGATCTACCTCTGGACACTTAAATGTTGTATGGACACTACTTCAGTGGGCAAAATCATGTAGCTTAGCCACCCATGTCACCCTGGCCATTAGAAGAAAAAGCATAATTAACCACCCCACACCCAGATACTGTCACATGTAACCTTTGATTTTTATTAACCAAAATCCTGACATGAAGGGGGATGACACAGGAAACACTACTCCTGAGTGCACCGTACCAATAAGAATCAATAAAGACATTTTAAAAGTAACAGGAGAGCAGTCTATAGGATTTACTGGAAATCGCAGTAGCGGATGTTGAAAGTCAAGCAACTCATAAGGATATCTATGACTGCCTGAAATGAAAGCAGGCTCAGTATATAAATCATGTGTTGTATATTGCTTTAAAACCACATGGCCAGACTGCTCTGCACATATTAAAAGGCTGGTGTATTGCTTGCTCCGGGAATCCCCACCAGTCTATGAGGATGCTGCATTTATATACAGACATGCTCTAGTCTAGTATAAAGGATTACTCACTACTGCCAACTAACCGTGCAAAGTCACAGACAAAATCTAGTATCATGCTTCACTTAATAAAGGTGTAATTTCCCTTTAAATTGACTTTTTGTATGATGTAGTCAGAGACATTGTGAGACTATCTGCATTTGCTATCCTTTTTTATTACCTACTAACATTTGCACCCTTGGGCAGGAGAAAGTTGAACTTGCAGCCTTGCATGTGATGAGCTATGAAAGGTACAAGTGGCAGAAGGACTCAGAGAGTAACTCCTTGCTGCTGGGCCAAGGCAAGCACCAGTAAATGTTACATGAGCCCTACAATCATTGTTAAATATTTAGATATTTACATTTTGCATCATGGAAGCCTAGCCTGCAGCTCTTCAGTTCTTATTGATCTACAGTGGAATTTTCTTGTTGAAAGTTAAACATCCCTCATTTACCTTACTTTTCTGCCTTTGTGCCAAGCCCAGTGCTCCCCATTCACTAGATGTGGCCCTGCCTCCAGTACTTCTCCAACAGGAGTTACAAAGGAAACATATACAAAGTGTTGTGCAGATGGCACATTTCCTTCCAGAGCCAGCAAATTGAGTGCATATGTTCCACTTCCACGTTGGGGGAAACCATTCCAACACAGGTTAATTGTTAGGCATTTCTTGGGCTTGTCCCATTATTAAGTACTATTGGAACAAATGCCTATAATTATGCAATTACATAGCAGGTAGTCTACAGATATTTCTTCAGTTCCTGTAGACTTCCTTTTACTTGTACTTACCCGGATATGAGCAAACACCAGGATAAACTAGTCTTCCACATCCTAAACACAGACAGATGTTTTATAGTGGACATTTGGAAGCAATGATCCACTTCCTCTGTGTATGATGTGGTTCAAAGCTGTAGGCTAATGTAAATAAGAGAAATACAATTTTACCCAAGTCGTAACTCCAACAGATGGGCAGATACCAGAGCATATTTAGTTTCAACTTCAATGCACAGAACTGGAAATTCAATGCATAAAACACTAGAGCAACAAAATGGAAAAAATCCATCTTTTTTGGTTTTAGCATGTGCAGATACAACTGTCTGATACAACTGATACAACAATATGTCTGTTAAATATTTTTTTCCATTGTGTCTTTATGTTCACCAAAAATGTGTTTATAAAAAAATACAGTATATATTCATGAAATTCTAGTCTAGTCTGCTTAAGCCTAGCAAGTAATCCACGCCTTTTGGGCAGATATTTGAAAGAAAGGATCTATAGGATTTTATAATACCTCTGTCCCGTTTATTACACAACTTCGAAAGAGTTTTCATAACAATCTCTGGTGGCTGACTAGTGTCAGTAGGGGACATGGTTTCTATCCATTGGATGTTTGACAATAACCTCTCAGTGTATAAAATCTGCTTTGTACCTATTCTGTAAGCCATTTTGACACGCATGGATTTTTAAAGGGACATCAAGGGTCAATTGCCTCTGTTACAAAATACAAACTGCTCATGTTAGAAAATAGGTACATTTTTAATGCAATAGTTTTATTTAACCATCGTGCTAATGTTCTGTAACTGAACCTTTAAAAATGCTATTTATCGTAGAAAGAGCATACAAAGTATCTTTTTCTGCATTTTCCATTCTTTCTTTTACTCCCACCACTCACTTTGTCCTTGTGTTTCACCTTAGCCATTGAGCCATTTTGACACAGGCAGCACCGACCCTTGTAATCAGATGTTTAATGGCAAAGAAAGGAAGCAGCATTTATTAAAGTCTGAGACTTTGTCATTAATTCCTGCATTCCAATTAGTTTTTTGGCACCTTTTGAAGAGGTCTTTCATCACAAAATTCAGATATGTTTTTATAGCTTCTTACTGTTTTACTGCAAATCAACTGCTCATTACAATGGGCAACATACTTTATCGAGGGAATACTGTCACCTCTTATGTGATTAACCTTAATATTTAATAGCTGTTAAAATGGTGCCATCAACTGACTGTTACTGTTGTATATAACTCACATTGATGAAAGAGCAGGGGTGATTGACTGTATAGCTCCTGTGTGCCCAGAAAGCTACCAGGGCAGGTAAAGAGGGTAACAATGAATATTTGCTACTATCCAGTAAAGCATAGACTTTAAATGGCCCAAGGAGAGATGAAGTTCGGAGCTTCATTTAGGTTTACCTGATACAACCTGACTTTGCATAATACAGCCCATTTCCTATTGCCAAGTGTGTTGTATAGCAAAGCAAATGGTCTCTTCTATTATGTTTTTATAAAAGGCAATACAAACCAATGTTCTCCATGGACTGTTACCTCCGGAGACAATTACATTGCCATAGGGATCATAATAAAGGTAGTTCAAACTTTTATTCCTATTAGTCACAGATTTCTTCCCTAAAAAAGAGGAAGCAAGAAGAATTTAGATTGTCAGCTCTGTTCTATTTTGGGGAATCCTTGTTTTAAGCTAAGGATGTATCCACTCATCATTTCCTGTTTGTTTGTCCAAAGAACAGATTACACATTCAGGTGCCAACAGGAAAAGATATGACGTCTTACAGTGCTGTGCTTGGCAGGAAAGTTCGTGTATATTTGTATCTTAGATACACTCCGATACAACGAGGAGGATTCATTTGTCTTTTGCTGAGACGTTCCTTCAACACATATTTCTTGGACTCAGTCCAGTGTCAGAGGCTGTAATAGGCTTTAACACAAATCCTTATGTTTTAGAGTCTTTCAAATATACAAGGAATGAATGTCTTTAATATATACAAAGGAATGACTGTCAATTTTTGTTCCTTGGTAGAATCTTGTTAGTTAGTATATAAAGTAGTAAATAATTGAGGGGCATAGAACATCAGCATAGAACTGTTATATGCTATAACTGTTCTTAAGTTTTAATTTTGGTCTGGAACCTGTAATATATACTCCAAGGTCTGCATGAACTGACTATGTTTGCAGTGTTTAAATGGCTCTCACAATGTACCCCATCTCGACCCAAACTGATGGGGTCACTTTCACAGCTTTTTAGTGGATTTTTGGTACAAATGTCACCCATGGAATGTTGTTACTCAAACGTTCACTGAAACAATTTGTGTCAACTAAAGATCGCAGGTCTTATTATACCCCCCCCCCAAACAAATACAAATTTAATATAATTTAGAGGATAGCGTTGCCTGTGTGTCTCAGGCAGCACACGTGTACTAGATTAGACTGCTTAAAACTAACTACCAATTGTTGCTACTGTTTTCTGTATTTTTTCACTTATTGTATGATCTATGCTGAATGCAGGGCTGTTTTGGAGGCCCTTGGGAATGTATAAATTAAACTTTTGAAAAAAAGTGACATGAGTTAAAAAGGAAGTGACATGAGTATAAGAATAAATAGCAAAGATTTTCAGTGGAAATCTTTGCTATTTATTCTTATACTGATTCAGGACTTATTCAGTGGGATATAACTAGTAGATTCCCTTTCTGAAACCTATTTACTATTTAGTGACATGAGTATGCCACACCTCCTCTGATGAAGCACCCAATGGTGAGAAACACGTTAGGAGAGTGGGTACCATGAGGCACTGGGATGCACCTGTCTGTTTGGTATAGTATGTTTATTGTTTAAATTTGAATTGTTTGTTAATTGATTTAGAGCCAATAAATGGTCTGTTTATTCCACTGAAACATTTTGTTATATGAGCCACTGGGCCAGCAATATTGTAGCTCATAACCTTTATTAATCAGCATTCACCTAGCACTCTGGTGTTCTGGGAAGGAAAGTAGGTATGCCTGCAAATAAACCTCCAATCAGCTTCAGGCTAAGCACGTACCTATCCATAGCTTTTCTATGGGATCTTAGAGCTGGGCAATTGTTTCAGTTGCTTATTTCACTATAACCATAAGGCTCGTCCCAAGCCTAAAGGTGGCCATACATGGGCAGATTTTAGCCACCGATTCTGGTCCTTCAGACTGATTAGGCAGCTTATCTGCCCGTGTATGGGCACCCCCGATAGGCTTACTCAACCAATAGCTGGCTTATAATTGTCCAGATTTCAATTGGGCAGGTTTGAGCAGGTCAAATCAAGAAGCAGATGCGGCCCTTGGTCCTACGACCTATATATCTGCAGTTTTCATTCAATCGTTTGGCCCTCTATAACCCACCTTAGGCAGTGTCGCCAAACAAGTGGATCTTAATGTGTATGGCCACCTTAACACATGATTACATTTATATTTGTCCTTTCATTTTGTTACTGACTTTTTTGTCAACATGCTATAAAAAGACTTGCTATAAAAAGACTATAAAAGTTTTACTTAACAATTCTCTAGAAAAATGTAACTATAACCACCTTACAAATAAGGTTTTATTTCTATTTCCAAATTCTGTTATTATAGGAAAAAGCATTGTGTGTGTCTTAAGACAGTTACTGGCCAAAGACCCCTGAAGGTGCCTCTAATGGGCAGCCACTGGTTGCTGACTTGGCCACTCCTAACCAAGTTATTGGTTCAAAGAACCATCCTCTCTAATGTGTCCTGATTAAGTGTAAGCCATGTATTAACTGAACACAGTACAAATTTCTTTCCTTTTTGTCCCATGGCCAAACAAGCAAATCTTTTATTTTATAACCAGTTTAGGTACAATTCCTGCAGCTCTGATTATCTCACTCTTCCAGTTGAATAACTACCTACCAGAAAACCCAACAACTGCTGGATGGAGGGGGATCAGTGAGGCCCAGAAGGGACCCATGTCCCTATGGCACCCTACCTATTGTTGTGAAATCTATTGCACATGGCCATGGGAACGAGTGGGTAGTGGTAACATGACTTTGGAGGAGGCCCAAAACTTTTTGTAGGGGGTCCCAGGAGGTAAAGTTACTCCGCTGCACTGTCTCTCAATATATAACCATCAAGAAATATTTTTGCAGCTACCCAATAGTAGCACAAACAATCTTATGGGTTTAAAACCAAAATACTGTGCCCAACTTGCCATCCACAGGGACCCCTCAGTCTATTGCCTGGAATAAATTGAGGGTTGATTCCAGAGCTCCAGTTTTTCTCTCTAGCTCCAGCAAGCTAGTATATGAGGTACACGGCCAGAACACCTCTAGTACAGTCCATGACAACACTGGCTTGCTGATTAAACTTCCCTACATGCTGGAAAATGTTTGCTGCTCTTTTTTTCCCTAGAAGCCAATGGAGTTCTGGTTCCTCTGTTTATAAAGGATCCTAATTTCACTGCCTTTAGCATTTGCATTTGACACATTTCCTGGTTTCTAAGACAAACTGTATTACAAAGGAAAGAATTTCCACTCACTTAGCTTTATTATAAATATAGATTTTTTTTTGCATTTAATTATTTTTAACATTGCCATTAATCCAGAATGACTTAAATGTGAAGGAAGTATTATGCTTCTAATAGGTTCCTGTTCCAGAAAAGCTTTGCAGCTCCAGTTGTTACCTAAGGTTAATCCATATTTTTATAGCTATTGGGAGAGTGTTTACCACCTGCTTAGTTATGGGAACACTAAAATATTTCATTTCTTTACATCTTATTCCTCCCCAGTGCCCCACCCTCTTCGTCCGCCGTCTCCTAGCTTCGCCCCAGGCGCCCCTCATCTCTATCCAAATCTGTAATTTATTTCCCTTAAACAAATTTCTTCTTGGCCTGCCTTCAGGTCATTTAGACCATCAGCTCTGCTGCCCTTGAGCTGTTCATTCCAGACTTTCTTTTTACGTTCTGCTGCCAGCTCCTGGGCTGGACCATTTTAGTGATTTTTTTTTTTCTTTTCATGCTTTCCAAGAACGATCAAGCAGTTACATAGTAATTGATTTTCCATCAGGCAGTGAGGCCATAGGCAGTTACTTATGGCTACCGATCTTCATGGGATTAAAATCTAAGTAACTAGACACTCAGAAAGGCCACAGACAGATGAGCATGTGGATCTGTTTATCGGTTACGGTGATCTGTGTTTGTCTTCATGAAACATTGATGACTGCACACAGGAGAAACATGTGAGGCAGATCCACTATGGGGAAAAGTGAATTCGTATGAAAATGCATAATTTAAAATATGTATGGCAAACTTCCCATATGTTGGCAACTGGCATAGAGTAAACCTGTTTGTGCGTCCTAGTATGCTTCATCTTACAGGCAATAGGAACAGTTGCAAGTCTGGAATTTGGGTATGACTGATGTTAAATACAGGGCTCCCTTACATGCCATTATGCGCCTTGCACCTAATGATATCATTTAAGCAAGTGGTTCCCAATCTGTGGAGCTGGCCACCATAGGGGGGGATTGGAGCATGAGCAGGGGAGCTCAGTCTGAAGTCAAGTTAGGATGACAATAGGGGAGAATGTCCATTTTATCTTCTAGATCAGTGATCCTCATTATGTTGCTCACCGGCCCCTTGGATGTTGCTCCCAGTGGCCTCAAAGCAGATACACCTGTTCTAGATACACCTGAAAGCCAAGTTGAGTGTCAGATAGGGTGAAATTTGGATTAAATAGCTATTTGCTGTCCTTAATATACTAAGGAACTAATACTGACATTGATATTTTCCTAAATCTGCCCAAAATCTAACCATTCAAGGAAGGGCTTTTCAAAGGTTTTACCTTTTAAAGAAGGGTTTAAAGATAAAACCTTGACCCTTGTCAAGATTATTACCATAACTGCAAAAATTCAGCCTTGCACCCTAGCGAAGCCGTCTGCCACTGGTCACATTAAACTGGCTCAAGAATTAAAACCAGTAAGGCTTCCCTAATGCAACTGTTACAGCCCAAAGTCTTAGCCCGTGCCTCATCAAGTCATACTTGGAGGACTATGGGTAGTGGATCTCCTGTCTTTGTAGCCCAAAACTGACTCCAAAACTGACTCCAATTGCTGGTATTTTTTCTCCAGTGATTAAAGATTTTAATTTTGGTGTCCCCTTGAGTCTCCAGGCCCTTGATGCACCTTTGGCCACTGCACCTCAATAATCAAATCATTCAGTCGTCTGTGTAGAATATAAAATTATAAATAAAAATGGTAGCAATCTGATAACAGAGTATTTATCATTTTGCAAAGCCTACAAAGTAATTCCATGCATTATCCACAAGGTGCCCTTAAGAAATATGGAAATGTTTGCATCTAGACACACCCTGTAAACAAAAAAATTAAATTTTCCAAATAACAACATAAAGCCATGTTTAACCAGTGGCTCTGCTTTCCCTCATGTACAAACGAAAATGTTAACAGTCTTCCTCCAGCTTCCTGGGTGGAAAATCACAGTCAGCATTTGTATATAAATATTATTACCCAGCTTGAGTTAACAAGCCAAGAAATAGCTTTGCTGGAACTGCTGCGAATTCTGTCGTACGAAAATAACTCTTAAGGAAAACGTAATGTAGGAGTAGAAAAATTAGTTTACTGTACTCTGTTTGATGAAACAGGGGTGGTACTGGTTTAGGGAGTTTTCTCTCCAATTAAATGGAAAAATATATTGGGTACAGACCATGTGCAGAGGCCTCCTACTCAAAAGGGCTTTGTGGAGCTGTGGCTATTGTATAAACAAAGGGAAGCTCATTTAACATTGACCTAGCCTCTCTTTATATATCAGAAGCCTACTAGCCATGTATGTGCAAAATAGGTTAGGTGGCAAATTGGGTGAAAATACACTCATTTGACAAAGTACTAGATGTTTTTGCAGAAAAAATTAGTTTCTTCTAGAAATGCCACTTTGCCATTGTTTGCAAACTGGAAAACACCCATATCAGTAAAGCCTCCTCCATGGCTACTTTCCAAAAGCAATGGCCTGTTTCAGTACGCAGAACTTAGCCATCTAACCGTATCCCTGTAGTGAGCCAGTTAGTTAAAATTCTACAGGCAGAACTTTATTACAATCTTAATACAAAGAAGTTTATGAATCCCATGGCAAAGTTGGCCAAAAAAATCTCTTGGAAGAACAAATCTCCCATAAGCCTCCAGTTGGACAAGTCCAGTTAGAAAATATCTAGTAAAACATACAAGCTTAGTACAGTCTATTTTATCAGCATTTGATGATAATTCAGATAAAGAGTTGGAGTTTACCTCTGGTGTGAACTCTGTTTTCATACAGTGGCGTAACTTTTCTGTGCTGGCCCCCCCAAAAAAATCTTTGGAGGTTCCAGGGGCAGTGAAGCAAATTTTGCCTGGCCCAATTGCACCCATCCGCACGCGCCCCCCACCTGCTTGCATATAAGCCCCCACTTCCCACACGCTCTTCTACCTGCGAGCTGGTGGGGAATTGGGGCCTTATATGCAACTAAAGAAGAAGCAAACTATGCAGTCCTGACCCCCTAAACCCCAGCCCCCCTCCCCCCCCATGCAACCGCGGGTTCTCTATCATTACACAAGTGCTTTCATAAATATACACCCTTTGTCTTATGGCAGCAGTGCCTCTGCTTCTTGTATTCCTTACCAAATAATACGCTTTTACTTTTGTTTACAAAGATATCCACAGGTTTGTGGCTGATGGAAGAGTTATGTATTCACTGAGAAAACATTTCTGCTGCACTACTCATTTTTGCACTTGTGAAATTTTGGGCATAAGTGTAATTTTGTGCCAAGTAGAGCAATTTGGGGATTTTTTTTTACTTTAGTTTCCTACCCCAGGCTTCATTTGTTGTGACCCCTTACATCTCATAGGGATAGTTACTGCTTCCTATGTATGTGTCAGCTGGGCTTTGGTTTAAAAGGGATGTTAACTCCAAAACACATGACTGGTGCAGAATCGATATCCAAAGTATCCTTCCACCTTTCATTCACACTCTCAATGACTGGGCACAGAACCACACTTGGGAAAAGAAAGCCGCAGTAGGTTAAACATTATACTTTACATAGATTAACACATATAAACCACCATAACACTTAGAAACAAAATGATTTGTACTACAAACATAAAAACATCAATAACAACCCAACAATCCTCCTAGGCAATGAGGCCTGTGTCCTGCCTCTTATTCAAGCTCCCCTCAAAGTTTATCCACCTTCTTGCAGGACGCCAGACCTAGCAATTTACCCCCTCACCTTACTAACTGGCCATTTTACTTACTCCTGTGGTTTAGAGTCGAGACACTGTGACATGGTTAACCCTGCCACCTGTAGAGAAGGATGGATGCTGTTGCCCTGCCATTCATCCTGCACCCCTAGATGGAATTGGTAAGTCCAACTTCTGGGCCCACCCTTAGGTCCTTGTCCCAGAAATCATGCAGCCAATCAAATTCTGAAAGAGAGAAAAGAATGGGGAGTTTGAAGGGCCTTGCCTCTTGGCACTGCTTTCCTCTGTTGCTCTCCGGCTCATTATGCCCCATTTTTTCCTAATGAAAATTTTTTTATTCTAAGCAACTGATATATATTAATCAACTATTCTCAATGGTTGCTACTAAAACAGCCGGTTTCTGTCCCTTTCTTCACTGCTGGTTCTGCCTCTTGAAACTACATAGCAGAAGTCAGCCTTGCATGCTTCTTCACAGGTCTTTTAATCAGCTGGCTGGACAGATGCTGCCTGCAATAACAATTACCTTTACACATAATTTAAAAACCACTGAAACTGAATGATGTGTGTATTGGAAAGTTGCTCAGAATTACATTTTCATTCATTAGGGGAAATGTTCTTTTTGGGTTTACATCCCCCCTAACAAATAAACATGTGTGATTGTAAGACCATAAATCCTCTTTCACATATGAGTATTAAACAAATGTTATATAGCTACTGACGATTTAACATGTCCTGTTCCAATTAGACAGGTTACAGAATGCTACCTTATGTCTTTTGTCTGCTGAGGAAGTAGACATTTATGGAGCTATTCATTTAAGTAAACATTCCTTCTCAAGCCCTGTTCTTGGCCACTAGCAGTATTTACTCTGCAATAACCCCCGCTGTGTAAGCCTAATCTCTACTAAACAAAATGGCAGACGACCTTAGCATTGGATAAATGTTTATGCTTGGGCAGAGTAAACAATACATTTGAGGTCTTGCTGCTGTTCATTCAGCTGGTTTCCTTGTGATATATACAGTGTAAACCTACAGTCCACTGGGGCACCCTTGGAACTGCAGAAAACTGCCCGTCACTGCAATTAAAGGGGTGGTTAACTTTGAATATGTTATAGAATTAACAATTCCAATCAACTGTACAATTGGTCCAGTTGATTTGACTTATTACTACAGATATACCATGACCTGAATGAATAAGAATCTTCACAAATAATTGGTCTTCGTTATTTATTTCTTATAGTTTTTCAGTTATTTGTCTTCTTTTTAAGTCTCTTTGTAGCTTTCAAATGGGGGTCACTGACTGTCAGTCAAATATCTATTGCTCTACTATAGGCTACAGTTTTATTGTTATTGTTAATTTTTATAACTTAATCAGTCCCTCTCCTAGTCATATATCATTCTCTCATTCAAGCCACTCCCTGTTGATAAGGTAATTACCTTAACAACCAGATAGCTGTTGTAACTTCAAACTGGAGAGTTGCTGAACAATTATTGAAATAATTAAAAAATACAAATAATAAATAAAATAAAATAAAGACCAATTGCAAATTGGATATTGAATATTACCCTCTACATTATAACTCAAAGTTGAACAACCTCTTTAAAGGGGTAGTTCACTTTTAAATTAACTTTTAGTGGGTTATAGAATCCCCTATTTTTTTTTCATTTTGCCATAACAAGGTTTAGTTAAAAGGAAAAAAGGAGGGAAGAAAGTAAAGGAGAAGAGTATAAAAGGAATAATTAGTACACTATTCAGATAGCAGTTGCAGGAAGGTCTGTCCATGGTTGCCATATCTATTTAAACTCTTGTGGACAATCTCTAGCGAGATATTAGAGTTTGTACAGATGAAACTGTGAGTTCACCAATTATTTCCATCTGGGTAATGTCGGAGGTGATGGACCGTTCCAGTGGAACAATTGTCTTTTTTCCGTAGAAGAGGAATCCCCTCATAAGTAGTATTGTGTATGGCCTCAGGCATGCTGATGGATTTAGGATTTTAGTAAATGTTCATCAGCCATGAACTTCATAATTTGCTGCCAAAATTTTTGAACATCTGGGGATAATCACATTAAGTGCATCAAGTTTGCCTCTGCTGTATTACATCTGGGGCATCTGGAATGATCTGTTCTGTCCAGAGCGTGTAGTTTCAGTGGTGTCAGGTAGGGCTGATGGATAATTTTAAATGTAATGTATTTGTCCCTAGTGCTGATAAGAGGCTGATATAAAGTATCCTCTGTTTCTTCCCAGTCACTGGGGTCTAGTGTAAAACCACTGGATTCTCACATAAAGGGATAGTGTCATGATTTTTTTGGTATACTTTTTATTTCTAAATTACACTGTTTACATAGCAAATAATTCACTTTACCATTTAAAATTTTATTCTTGAACCAACAAATGTATTTTTTAGCTGTAATAGCGGTGTGTAGGCGCCATCTCAATGCATTGTGCCTGAGTCTGAGCTTTCAGAAGGAGCCAGCGCTATCCATTAGAACTGCTTTCAGGTAACCTATTGTTTCTCCTACTCCCATGTAACTGGTGGAGTCCCAAGCCGGACTTGGATTTGTTACTATTGAGTGCTATTCCGATACCTACTGGGAGCTGCTATCTTGCTCCCTTCTCATTGTTCTGCTGGGGGGGAGGGGGGCTGCTGGGGGGGAGGTGATATAACTCCAACTTGCAGCGCAGCAGTAAAGTGTGACTGAAGTTTATCAGACCACAGGTCACATGACTGTGGCACCCTGGGAAATGAAGAATATGGCTCATTGTAAAAATTTCAAAATTAAATATAAAAAAATCTGTTTTTGAAAAACAGATTTCAATGCAGGATTTTGCTGGAGAAGCTCTATTAACTGATGTGTTTTGGAAAAAAACATGTTTTCCCATGACAGTATTCTTTTAAGTTTAAATCTGGGTTTGGAGTTGTACTTATTAGTGATTAGATAGGAAAAGGTTTTAGAGAGTAGTTTATGTTTATGAGCCAAAATAATTATGGCTTTCATAACAGTGTATTGTATGTTGTGCATAGATTCCGTGTAGTTGCATATAGTTAAATACCAACGGGCTGGACAGATTGGGCAATTGCTGTAGATGGTCTATAACAGTGATCCCCAACCTGTGGCTCCTGAGCATCAAAGCAGGTACTAAGTTTAAAATTCCAGGTTTGGAGGAATGTTTTAGAGGCATAAAGACACTAGTCTACATGGGGATATCAAACATCCAATTACAGCACTCATTTGGCAACCTCGGAACCTTTTTCATGCAGAAAGAAAACTTTTATATAAGGATATCATTAGTCACATTGGAGTTACGTGACCATATAAAACCACAAGGCTGAAGGCCCAGTGCTTTTATACAGGTCAAGGAAGTCCAAGGTTCAAAAGCAATGACCTAAAATTGGCCAGATATCCTACATAGCCACCCATTATGATCCAATAGTTGGCTTGGGGGCCAAAACAATCAAATCAGTCTCATTTGGTCCAGAATGTAGGTCTGGGGTGGGCCAAGTCCCCACACCCTGGCTCCTCCCCACAACAGAATTGCGCATGTGCGCATGGGGGGGAGCCACACAATGACAAGCGGCATGGACAATGGGAGTGTGGACTAGGAGTAGACAAGAGAGGTACATGCCTGGCGCCCCCCATCGTTGCACCCTAGGCAGGTGCTTACTCATATTTCCGGCCCTGATATAGGTGGCCAAATCAGGCAAAGAGACGTTCATTTGGTGGCCTCAGCAAAAAAGTGTATCTTATTGTGTATGGCCAATTTAAATACCTCTTGCTCTGACCATACAATGTCTTTTTCACAAAAGAAACTGGCACTTAACATGATTTACAAGAATTTGATGCAGGCAATAAGTTTAATACAAAGGAGTGAGGCATAGTAGCAAAACAGAGAGAATACTGTAACAAGAAAATAAGTGAGGATGGGGCCCCTCCCCTAGGGAGATTTCATTCCAATTTGTGGGAGATATTGCCTATTTTTATTGTATTTTTTAATAGACATTTTCCATTTGAATCCTTTATATAGGGCCAAAGGCCGGGAAAGGATGAATCACTTGTGCCAGTCACACTAATCAAAGCCAATGTGACAGTTGTGTCTCTCAGATGATCAGGAAATACAGGATTTGCCAGGTGTCTGGCAGCAGGATACTCACATCTTCTCTCCTGGAGCCTATTTGCATGGAAATTACTAATGAGATGATCGCCCATGAGCCTTGGAAGTCAATTACCCAAATGAGTGAGATTTCACTGTTTAGCAGTGAAAACGACATTTTAATGGTTTGTTCCAGACTTCAAAGACTGGAACTGAGGGATAAGGAGGGGGTAGGAACATTCAAATTGTGTTGTCACTAAACGCGTCAGACTCGAAAATCTTGCTTCATGCAACTGCAAAACATTCACTGAATATGCTTACAGGCACAATTAAGTTAATATACCATTTGTTGTGCGTGTAGCTTGCACAGACATATGAATAAAATGCCCATCCTTAAGGAAAATATCTACTATACAGTGCTGGTCAGTGGTGTCAAATGTGACACTCCAGCTGTTCCTTAGTACAAGTGACAAGTGCTAGCTGGCTGGCAATGCTGACAATTGCAGGCAACAGGGGCACTGTATGGTGTAGGATTAGGAGATACATGTTTTTATGTACTGAATATACCTTTGCTCAATATCAACATTTGAGAATGTAGTGAGGATCAGGGGCTGCCATATTGAATGCCTGCTTATGAAAATAAAGGTATGGCAGATATTGGCAATATAATTGGATGTTTTGTGGTAAGGGCACCCTCACAGAGTTAAATGCAACTACTTACATTAAAATGACCAGGGTTCAGGTGAATCAGTCAGTAATATTATATTGCCCTCCCACTTACTGTTCCACCTGTGCTGTTGTCTAGACTTCCTGAAGGGAAGATCTGGGGATGGGCAGGATATATTTTGCATAATAATGGCCTAATGGATGTTTACTGACAACAAAACCAGGTTAGTACCCTGTAGGATCCTATTGAAAATGACCCCTGCTAATGGGACCAGTTTGTCTAGGAAGACAGGGAATCTGGGATAGCATCACAGTCTGGTGAATTTAAAAAGGCTGGGAAAGGTATTGAAGAGGAAAGAGTGCAAAGGTGCCAACAAGCAGGAAGACTGGTGATTTGGACTATATTGACTGAACTGGTAGCTAATATCTCATATATTAGATGCTGAGCGAGTTGGCAACTTTTCTAGGGAAAAAATACCGCCTTCCTATTTATTTTTTTATCTTTCTTCAATATTAATAACATTTGCATCAAGTATAATGGTGGCAAACCTAGCTTCTGGTCAGGCTGGGTAGAAAATCCTATCAGGACCAAATGTTGCATAAGGACTGGACATTCAGATCTGCCCAGTTTGGTCTATAACTTAAAAGGATAAAGGATCTGCTAGGTTGGCTAAATGGCTAATGAGCCTTGGTGTGTAGGGAAGAATAAGGCAGTACATTTTAAATAAAGTATAAAGTTATAAACGATCCATGTGGCCCTATGAGATGTAAGCTGATCTTAGTGACAGCAAAATGCCTTGGTCAGTACAGAATCTACAATGGTGTGGCTAGGGAGCGTAACAGTCCAGACCCTGTCAGTGCAATAGCCTTTGCAACTCATTATACAAACCACCTACTGTCGCACTAGGCCAGATTCAATTATAGAATTTCTCTAGCAAGTGTTCCTGGGAAAAAACTCCTTGCATTGTTCCCATAGGGAAACAGGCAAACAATTGTGGAAAGGTTTGCCACAAAATTCTAATGACTAGAAACTAGGAGCCATTTGTACAAAAGGTGTATAGGGTGTAAGCTGGCACCAAGGTTTAGGCTGGCACCATAAGGTATAGGCTGGCACCAAATTTCACACTAGTTCTCAAGAACCTCTAGTGAGTTCCTATTCATTCATACACATATACATGCCAGCATTCCCCATTTCAAAAGCCAGAGAAATGCCTTGCATTGCATGGTTTTGCTGGTGTTTACTCAGAAAGAAGGTATATGGAAATAGTGGGTAGAGCTGAAAGGGCATTTCTATTGGGTCCCAGACCCGTACTGGCAATCTGTGAGTTCTGGCCAATGCCAGGGGGCTACTGTTTTGGCCTCTGTGTATGTGAAAAGCCAGGGCCTATTTTGAATCCACTCCAGACCTGCAGGGACCACTGGGGCAGACAACAATAGATAAAAGTAAATGCTACTATCAAGAAGATCTATGCACATGCCCAGTGAGCACTGCAAAGCTTTAGGGCTCTAATCTCCCTGAACTACCATCCCACCGGCGAACATGTAAGTCGCCGGTGGGATGGTACACACTGTGCAGGCGATTTCGGCAAATCGGCGAAGTTGACTCGCGAGGCATTTTCGGCGATTTGCCGAAATCGCGCTGCCACGTGTGCCATCCCACCGGCGGCTTACATGTTCGCCGGTGGGATGGCAACTGATGGCAACTCGGGGAGATTAGTCGCCCGCGAACAGGGAGATTTGTCGCGGGCGACTAATCTCCCCGTGTGCCAGAGCCCTTAAAGTACGTTTGTACCTGTTGCTGGCAATCAGAGTTAAACATAATTTTCAGAGATCTGTAGAACAGGCCTCCATCTTGCTGAATATTATAGTATATATAGTTGATTTTGCTACACTCTGATGGTATACATGTCAGTGTGACTGTGTTATACAGGGAATGTGCCCTGTAATAAACTAGGGAGGTGAGAAGCCGCTGAGGTGCTGCTGTCTCCTGGGACCTACCCACTCCCTGGAAAATTCTCTACTTCTCAGTCCTTTTGTGTGCGGGGAGGGTTGGGGGAGGTAAGCAGACAGTGGGATGCTTAAAAGGAAATTTACAATCATTTCCTCTCTGGTTTGGTTACAAATCAACAACATCCTGTTCTTTTGTTGAAGCTAGGGGCGCCTGCCAGACTGGGAAATTAATGTTCTTAAAGTGACAGCGCTCAGTAAGCAACGTTAGGTGGAATACTATGTTAAAGGTTACGAAGGTATTAAAAACACTTTGGTTAAGGCACCTTTTCCACCGAATTCCTTATTTTAATGAAATAGTGCCACTTGTTTCATAGATTATCAAACATTGTGCAATTCAGCAATACGTGGCACTGTTTTATTTATACGGCAGGAATTGTGACCGCTTTAAATAAAGTCTCCCTGTCGTATCAGCCCATCCACTGGCAAAGGACGGAGATGTCTGACCTGCAAGATGCTAGATACTGTTTATCTGTATTTCCCAGCGACCCCTAGATAATTATTTTTTTTGTGCAGATGGTCCGTTTATGGATAATAACCTTTAAAAAAATACAGCAGATTCCTTTAGCAGTTGTGAAATAAACTTGTGCGCGTAGGAAATGCGTCATTTTAGATGCAGCTTTAGGACAAGTTGTATCCTACTATAAAATATCTAGAGATTTGTATATTTATTACCCAGCAGATGTAAAAAAGGAGGCTGCAATGCCTTCTTTGGTCTTCTCTAGGAGATGTGAACACTTAACCAGTTTATTGCCAGAGGCATGTGCCTTACATATTCCCAGATGGCGGGCTTGCCATGCTGGGGTGCAGCAGAAATTACATCTGTGCCCAAAATAAACATAGCGGCAAAGCATTTACTACCAATGGGCAAGCATCCAGAGAGTCGACAGGACTGTTAAACACGCAACACTCACATTGCAAAGAGCATAGCTTTTTCAGCCAACTGAGGATTCTGGGAGCTGTAGTTAGCAAAAGTTGGAAGAGCATACATTTGGCAAATGTTACCTAGAATTAGTAAGAAGGATTCTTCATGCAAGGAGATTATAATGTATCCTATTGCTTTCACCCTGTGTTCTGTGTAGTTCAAACAGTAGCAGAAAGGGTTACAATGCACAAAGCCAAACAGATACAGTAAAAAGAGGAAAGAAAGGTGCAGGTAATTTGAGATTGCCCTGGGAGATGACACTCGGATGTAATTAGCATGGGAAGGGATGTGAACTTTAAACAGGCTCCTTTGTAAGTAGAGGAAGGGAGGGGAGTTAAAAAAGATCACTGTAATTGCAGTAGCCTCTTTAACTGGTCCCATTTGTGCTTGATCTGCTCCCTCTGCCCTCCTGGCTAATAGATTTGTACTTCCAGATAACCAAGTGTCCCACACAAGGGCACTAAAGGCATTTGCAAAAAAACAGCAATTCCAAATGGCTCCAGCAATACAGTTTGTAGATCAGGACTAGCCCAGGAGTCACTAGATGATGTGGTGCACCCACTGCTAATCTCTAGCTTTATGAAGCAGGAACTAGTAATGAATGCCAGCATTTAGGGAAAAGAATATAGCGGAGGACACAATAAGCCAGGGAATCAGCAAATCACAACCCGTAAATAGCAATGTATTTTACTGCAATCTGCTTGTTCAGTCAGCCAAATTGCACAGATCCCTGGGGATACGCAAGCAGATCCCACCAAACAAGTAGATCGTTGTGTTATTAAGACAAACAGGCAGATCTAAAAGCAGTGACTGGATCATATAGACAGCCCTTTGACAGAGGATCAAGTCCGCTGACACTACAATATTCTACTGATGGCATTTTCCACCCTCTCCAATAAATATCTGAATAAGCCCCAATCGATTAGGCTGCCAATCATTAGTGACCTAGACCAATGGGTAGTTTAGCCATCACACAACCAATAGTATTTCTATGACTCCTAGAACACTAACTGGCCAGGTTGATTAAGGACCAGATCCCTAAACAATAACACCAGGCATTGATCACAATGATCAGCTTTGGTACAAATCTCTGCTGTTTGTTGGGTCCAGATTCATAGCAGTTGGCAGCCAGTTTATTCTAAAATGACCAAATTGATAGACCATATCTACCAATGACAGCACAGGTAGACAATGCAAACATTCCCAGCTTGGACGCCAGCACCATGGGTTAGCAACACTAATCACATTACCACAGTAAAGAGTAGTGTCCTCGTTTGCTGCTTGGACCATTCTGATAAATTGAGCATAAACTCAATTTAAGTCATCCCACTAGCTTTTAGCATGCAGGACAAGGACCCTTTACATCTGGGGCAGGGAAGTGGTCAGTAAATTTGCAGGATGGAGCAAATTGTAGCCCTCTTACAGTATACTTGTTTGCATACATGACCACCGAAACCCCTGTCCCTTATGTTTAAATGAGGCTAAGCATTAATAATATTAAATAATATGCTGGCCTAAGATCTGACTGAAACCAAAAGCCTAAAGCAGGGTTTCCCAACCTTTTTTTTATCCATGAGCCAAATGTAAAAAAGAGTTGGGGAGCAAGACAAGCATAAAAAAAGTTCCCAGTAGTGCCAAATATAGGCTGCGATTAGCCACTTAGTAGCCCCATGTGGACTGGCAGCCTGAGGAGGCTCTGTTTGGCACATGGTTTTTATGCCTCCAACACTTGTCTCCAAGTCAGAATTTCAAAAGTGAGCACCTGCTTTGAGGCCACTGGCAGCAACATCCAAGGGGTTGGTGAGCAGCATGTTGCTCGCGAGCCACTGGTTGGGGATCAGTGGTCTAAGAGTACTAAAAGGTATTGCCTCACCCCCGTAGATAACTGCTGGTTCCTAATGGGTTGCGTGTGAGAAAATGTGTTCTTATGTTAAAGAACAACTTTTTATCTATCCAAGTCTTTATATGAAACCTCGATTTGCTGTCTATGTCACGAGTATTCTGGGGAGCCATGAGGAACAATTGGGTTTGAGAAGATGACTGCAAAACTGCATCTACATTTATTTCCCATTTAAATCTGGGAAACGCTAAACAACCTCCTTGCTCTACAGTCAATATTTGCTGGTTAACGACTTGGTATCAGATAGTCTCGTGGTGTCTTGTGATCTGGATGCTCATTTAGTAAATGGGGAAAACCTTTTTGGAGGAAGCTATTGTTAGCCTGGGCTATTGACAAGGGACAAGAAGTAATTTGATTAAGTATCTGTTTTACTTTGGTTTAACAGTATTAGCTAATTTGATCACTTTCTCATCACACTGTGCTGCAGAGTTCTATTTTAAGCCTGCTGGCTCACTGTGGATAATGGTATTCTTTAACCCTGTCCTGTGCTTTGTAGGGTAGAAGGCCACTTGATATAACAATATGACGCATTTCTTTAGGATATGAACTGGGTGGTAAATAAACCCAAGCGAGAGCAACATCTGAAATGCAAAGAGGTAATGTAAATTGACCTGTAGAATTAAATAAATATGTTTTAAAGTGGACAATCAACTATTAATTGTTATTATAATGTAGCCATAGCTATTCTGAGATAATTAGTGTTCACTTATTATTATTTTTTGTGTTCTTATTATTGCCTTTCTATTCTGCATTTCTCTAAACTGAAATGTAACTTGTCCATAGATAGACTATCCCTAATGCTTATAGAAACAACAGGGCCTCTGGCTGCGATTTCGGAGCAGATGTGACCCCCCCCACAAACAGTCACAGAATTAACTGGGTGCAGACCTAACCCATGTGAAAATCCTGGAGTGCAGTGCTCAGTACTTATTGGATGCAAGAGTGCTCTTGTTGCAGGAGACTACAGAAGAGATGCAAATCATAGAGTGCCTTCCTATGCTCATGAATTATTTGAGCAGCTACATTTAGGCCAAGGCTGACATGTCCCTGCATGTATTTAAGCCAGCTTGGACATGTTAAATGGAACTATTATTACATGTTTGTACAATTCTATTTAGTTAAGCCTTGGACAGAACAAATGTCACGTTAGATAAGCAGTCCTTTGTAAATCAGTACAGTCCAGCTGTAGAGCATTTGGGGGTATGTAATACAAGATTCAAGTCTGTATTAGTTCTAGTAACCTATAGCAACCAACCCGCAGGTAGAATTTACATGCTCCTGTTTTCATCATCATCATTTATTTATGTAGCGCCAGCAAACTACACAGCGCTTCACAATAAATTTAAACAAACAGGGATCTTTAAATGTTTAACAAACAAGGGTATACAGAGTAACAATAGAATCAGAGGGCTCCTGCTCGCAAGAGCTTACAATCTGTTTTAAAGCAAATATTTCTTTGGTTACTATGGGTTACAAGCCCTAGTGCATATACTGTATATACATTTCTTATTTGTTATATGTTTATGTATGTTTATTTCAGGGGTGCAAAAATATTTTTTTGAATCTTGAGATGATGATCAGTAGATCCCAGCAGTCCAGCATTGTTGCGTACAGTTCACCCTTCTAAATAATAAAATTATTTGGTGAATGAAATGATTTTGGGAGTGGGTGCTGTTTCTTTCCATACAATATTATCTGTTTCTTTCAGTGTAATACAAAGCAAAAGTAACACATTCAATGGTAGCATAACACATAAGGTGGTAGAGTTCTTTACAAGTAGATCACAGTGTGTACCCCTGGTTCATGTTTTCCCTTTATTTTGTCTGCTATAGGCTGTATGTCTTTGTGCTGTCTTTCCCTAATTTATATGCATGCTGAGACCTCAAGTCCTGCACTGTTAGCTCTAAGGGTCCTGACCATTTGCTGATTTGCTTGACAGTGGAGGAGTAAATGCCTCCCTTTAACCAAAGAAAAGAAAAGGAAAGTGTCTATGTTGCCTTCATGTCAATTCATTTTGTTTGCCTGGTTTCTAGAAAGAAGCTGAATTACTTACACATAGGGAAAGTAAGTACTAATTTTGAATGAATGAATTAGGAATAGGAATGGTTTCTCAGAACCAGCAAAGAGAGAGAGGGGAAGACTGAAACATAAATGCTAAGCCATACAATGAAAAAGAGGCCTTTATTAGCACATTAAACAAATATTGAAATGTCCCATAAAACCAAAAATGTCAGACTTATTTAAAAACCTCATGCCAATTTATTTGTGGTCCAGAGTGTAGCAAGGGATGAGAATTTGCCGTCCCCTTCTTTATCTAAACTACTGCTCTAGAGACAATGCAGTGGTATCCTGTACAGCTGTGCTAGGGCTGCCATGTTGGGATTCCAGCAGTGAGAAATAGCTCCCTCCCAAACTTACAGCCACATCTACCATTACCTTTCACTAAATACATTTGTGAATGACCAATTTCCTCAGTGTAAATGGAGGCAGGAGAGGCTAATTTAAGAAGTAATTGAAGCTCTGTTAGACAGTGGCTTACTCACTGCTACTTTATAAGTCCTCTCTAGGCATATCATTCAATTAAAGGGCCACTTTGCCTTATGATTTCCTTGCAGAATCATTTAGGAGCTCCTTTCTGCTAGTCATGCCCCATGTTTTTTACTTTATAGCAAATATATTGCTCGACACCCTCTTTGACATTACTCCCACCTCATTTTTGAATTTCCTAATTGAAGGCAAGCTTGGGAAGCATAAAGATACTAGTGTACTTATAAGAAGAGCCACCTGCAAGGTAGGAGCCCATTAGGGGATAACCTTTTTCATGCATTTGTGGCTTCCCATCCCTTTCTACATTTGAATGTGGTTCACTGGTAAATAAAGTTGGGGACCACCATGCTAGGCCATGATTCCACATAATTCTGCTTTGCTATTCCCCCTCTGGCTTTGTTTTAAACATTATAGCACAATGGCAGTACTGGCCTCCTGGCTGCATAGGCAAAGCTAAAACTACCAGGTGAATCAAGAATACCTTTATAGAGGCAAATAAACAATAAGTAATATACATATTTATTCAGAGCTTAATAGTTCAATTCATAAAGCGGAGGAAAACCGAAGGTACAGTGACAACCATTTTAGATAGGAACAAATACCACATTATACATAATCTTCATAGGATAATAGGAAATAATGTTACAGGAAGTTTTTTAAGGTTTATCATTAGGGCTTTGAATTGGGTGGCAGTGGAACAGTTCAGGGAAGGAAGGAATTAAATATTTACTAACATGTACATCGCTGGTAAATTTGTGATACTGGCCCCTGGCTCTAACTGGTGATTTGCCAGCAGGGTGGTGTAATACTGTCTGGGTGGCAACCCAGTTATAATAACCAAATAATGGGGTCTGTGGCAGTGGCTGAGGGGACTTAGGGGTGAAGTTTGAGGAGAATGCCTATTTGTTCTTCTAGATAGCATGAATATCAGACTGAGTGGTATTTGGGGATGAGAACAATATGATGTTTTAAATGCTGTCTTATTGGAACTATGAGTGACACCGCAATCATTTCAAATTTCTATAACCTTGTAAAGCGCTAAGGGGGCTTGAACTAACAAAGTCTGATAACTACACCATTAGAGCCTGTGAATGAGATTAGTTTGCTGGAGCAATTACAGCTGCTTCACTTATATAAACAAGTGTGAAAACAACTACATTTTGTGCAAACCAAACTGTGACAATGTATTCAACCAAAAAAATAAAAAATAAAGGTAACGTGCACCTAACAGGACATGTGTCCTTTTATTCCCTTTTTTGTATAGAAACCATTTACCATTACATGTGCAGTTCCATAACAGGCAAACTCAGCTTTATCAGGACTGTTTCTTTGCGGGTGGGGGGGGGACCTGTGCAACCACAGAGAGCACTACATGGAAGTCATCACCGTCCTGACTATCCTTTCTGTTTAGAAAGCATTTAAAGGGTAAATAATATATTCTAGAACCATTGTATGCTGGTTTCCTGTTTGATGAAAGGTGTCTACTATAATGTGTTTGCACACAGAACCATCCACCTTAAGTTGCCTTGGCCGCGTATACCATCCCACCGGCGATTTACATACTCGCCGGTGGGATGGTATTTTGGGGAGACTAGTCGCCCACGACAAGGGAGATTTGTCACGCCCGACTAATCTCCTCGTCTGCCACAGCCCTAAGGCTGGCAGCACTTCTTTTTATTTTGGCAATTACTATTGAGAGATTTGAGCTTGGCTACGGGGGGCAACAAATCTCCCAAAATGCCTTCCCACCAGCAATAAAGATAAGAATTTTCCCCATGTGCCACTACCCTTATGTGTGTTTTTTATCTTGAAAAAAACTTTTGTTTAATTATAGGTTTTGACTGTTGCACGCATGCATGATTTGCATCTGTTTGACTTCTTCAGTCTCCCAGACAGTTTATTACATTTACTATACTATTATTTCCCTAATGGAGCTCTGCTAATTACATGTGCTATAGTACAGAGGATTCCTTTGAAAACTCGAAGGCATGTATTTCCGCATTAAAATCTGTTTCGATATTCAGTCAGATAACAGTCAGGCAGGTCCTTTGGAGGGCCCCATAAACAGGCAGGTAAGCTGCCGATTCAGTATGTATGGGCTGAATCAGTATCCATTAGTGTTCCACAGGGTCCAGCAGCAATGGAGCAATGACCAGAATATTTAAGATTTCAGTGGCCCTCTAAAGAACCACTAATGCCAGACTTTTCAAGTACAGGTATGGGACCCGTTATCCAGAATGCTCGGGACAAAGGGTATTCCAGATAAGGGGTCTTTACGTAGTTTGGAGTAAGTCTATTAAAAAATCAATAAAACATTAATTAACCCCAATAGGATTGTTTTGCATCCAATAAGGATTATTTATATCTTAGTTGGGATCAATTACAAGGTACTGTTTTATTACTACAGAGAAAAAGGAAATCAGTTTTAAAATTCTGAATTATTTGAATGGAGTCTATGGGATTCCATGGCATTCTGTAATTTGGAGCTTTCTGGATAACGGGTTTCCGGGTAAGGGATCCCATACCTGTATCTTTACATGTGTTTGATTCAGATGTTAAATTATGTCTGTAAATAAGCTCCTTATAACAGCCGAGGCAGCCATCCAGAATTATAGGGCCACTGACAAGTTGAAGTCAGTTACATGGGTGGTACACTAAATACTGTATATTCTGTGGGTCACCAGTCTGTGTAAATATTAATCAGTACATAGCACATTAGAGAAATTGCTCAAATTTCACATTAGTCCCTGGTCCCGTGAAGTTTCCAATCTACCCTCTCTATCAAGCCCACACATTTGGGTCAGTTTCACACCTGCCTCTATGCTTGAGGGTATGGGAGGACTTAGGATTTAGAGGGCAGTGTAAACTCACAAACTGTCTTAGACCACAGCAAAGCTACTGAATCACTATTTGCCAGCACAACGTGGCTACCTACAGTTCTAACATCAGAAGACAAGTTCTTAGTTAGAATACAAATACTCACCTTGCATTCACCTCTTCCTTCCAACCAACACTTTTACACTCCTCATTGACTTTACCCTTTAATATTTCCTCACTCAGCAGGGCATTTTCCTGTACTGCCTCATTATTTGCCCACAATTCTTTTGGTGGGGATGTAGACATATTTAGGGCTTTAGATAAATGACTTCCTTGCATTTTATTGTAAAGGTACATTGTTTAGGACAATTTATTACCTAGCGTGGGATTAGACCTAATAAAAACAAGTAAACATGCTGACGCCTATGCCAGAGTGTATCTGACCATGATTGTATCCCTTTCTATTAGTATTTACTGCCTGGTTCAGCTGCTACTGTGTCCTTACTACACAATCCCATGCTTCCTGCAACTGTTTAGAGAGCAGAGGTTCAGTTGCAGCTAATCTCGCACAGGCAATAGCTCACTGTCCTAGCTCTCTGTGAGAAACAACAAGAGTCCTTTCATCACTTCTTAAAATTCACTGTACACAACTGTCTGTAGGACAATTTAGAGGGTTTTTGGACCCCATGAGGTGAAACCTTGAACCCCTTAGGGCTTCAACACTTGCATTGCTGGGTTTGATGAACCTTTTAAACCTAAGCATCACTAGTTATTGCTGCTGGACTACAAAACTCTGGTACATAAAGGATGCTGGCAACTGTAGCTCCTAAGCAAAGAGAGTCAAGTGGCTTTGAATACATAACACAGAGCTTCTGCAGACTTTGCTTCAATATTTGGCACTGTGTTCTTTTTATATGGGAAAGAGCAATGTAAAATGCTTGCTGTATAGAAACAACATATTCAGCCTTTGTTTCCTGCCTGGGCGCATTCTTGTGTCACAGTGAGCAGTAAAGTGCACGCTTGAATGAGTGAGCTGGGCAATTTTGCTTCCGGAATGGCCCAGGAATGCAGCTCCAGATCGGAAATGTTAGGAAGGGGTTTCTATTGATCTATTGTGCAATGGCTTAACTTGCCAGCGCATGGGCATTTATCATTAACTTCTTCCCTGCCAGTTTTTCCCTCATCCTATTTCCAGTTAAAAGGTCTGAAATATAACAAAGTTTGCACCATGAGGAAAAATAACAGATATGCACATTCTGCTCCACTGTGCACAACAATAACCCTGACTCAAAGATCTTACAATCAAAGTTTGATGCCTGGGTTTTTTTTCTGATTTGTTGGACAGTTTCAGCCCCCCAAAAAATATTAGGGGTATAGCCATTACAGTCACTATGTTACAATTATCCCTTACTTATATAAAGTTAAACTCATTAAGAGCATTATACAGAGATTATTAACTTGTCATTTTACAGCCCCAGTGGTTAAAGTTCCTTGTCAAATTCACACATTGTGTGTTCAATTTTTATCAGGAGCCAATAGGAGGGTGGAAGAAACTGAAATGAGTGCCCTACAGCCAAATAAAGGACTCCAGCACTGCTAGGCAGCAATGCCACCCTCGCATCACCTTAGTTCAATGAGCATGCAGTAAGAAAAATGAGTATGAGTTTTTGGCTTAGCCCAGCACATACCCACCCACTTCTGGACTCCTGTAATAACAGTAACAAGGACAGCTGCAGGGCTAGTACTCCATAACAACCAAGTAGGGGGTTTCTTGTGAACAGTAGATAAGTAAGTTTGCTTATTACCATTAAGTGACTTGGCAAGAGGATTTGGCTGTGAATGTCCAAATTGCTGCTCCTTGTATCCACACTGCAGCCTTATATCATATTAATAATGTTTATTGTAACTTGTAAAATATTTTCATGCAAAATATTCCATGCAGAATTGTGGCCTGGATAGTTTTTTACCACTCTTGCCATGGGTATCACTTGGGGAAAAGGTGCTGGGTTGGACCACTAGGCTATGGCTTTAAAAAGCTCCAACTCAAGGAAGCTTCATATAAGTTCCTGCATCAGATCCCTGTGACCCAAGCAGTACTGTGCTCTGGCAGACATTCACTTGCTGTTTATATCTATGTATAATCAGGGTGGCTTTAATAATTTCCTAACTCTAAATAATTTCCTGCCCAGCAAAAATAATGTTATTGGATTGCACGTAAAGGGACAATATACACCCATACAACTATATAAACCTTTGTTCACATGAGAAAAAAATAGGCATTGTGTTGAAAATGTATTATTCCTGTTTTTTTAACCAAAAAATTAAAGCACTAACATTGAATTCTTTTGACCCTAACTTCCACCCCCTCCCTCTCCCTGCAATCAGCAGAGGAGTTTACAGATAATGATCTCTGTGAGATCTGTACAAACAAGCCTCTCCTTTCCTCCATTGCACTCGATGTCTTGGGCTTACAGATGGGTGCAGTTCATTATAAAGTAGGTTTCATTTTGAAGGTTAATTTTGATTAAAAAAAAAATTGATTAAATTCCTTGTTCCCTCTCAAAAGTACTCTAAAAGTGGCCATACACGTAAAGATCCACTCACCCGGCGAGGTCACCAAGCGAGCAGATCTTCTCCTGATATCCCCCACCCTGGGGCCAAACAATTGAATTAAAACAGCGGTAATAGGCGCAATCGGTTCGCGGACCACATCAACGAGCCGATGTGGTTCCCGATCAGACTAAATTTTTTAACCTGCCCGATCAATATCTGGCCGATTTCAGGCCAGATGTCGGTCAGGCAGGCCTGTCATTTGTGCCCCTACAGGGGCCAATAAGCTGCCAAATCGGTCTAAGGGACCAATATAGGCAGCTACAAACGGCCCGTGTATGGCCATCTTAAGGGTAAAGTCACACAGAGCTACTAGTAGCAGCTACTAAGGGCTGTGGCACACAGGGAGATTAGTCGCCATGCGACAAATCTCCCGTGTCATGGGCGACTAATCTCCTGAAATGCCATCCCACCGGCTAAAATGTAGATCGCCGGTGGGATGGCATACGCGGCGCGGCAATTTGCAGAAATCGCCGAAGTTGACTCGAGAGGCAACTTTGCCGATCGCGGCGCCACGTATGCCATCCCACCAGCAATTTACATTTTAGCCAGTGGGATGGCATTTCCAGGAGATTAGTCGCCTGCGACACAGGAGATTTGTCACGTGGCGACTAATCTCCCCGTGTGCCACAGCCCTAAAATAGACAATGCTGATCATTTACTGTCTCTACTGTATGTGTGTTTTAGTATCAGCAATTCTCACTATTGTCTATGGCAGGGTATTTTCTGGAGTTTAATAGCCTTGAAAAAGTAGCAGCTACTAGTAGCCCAGTGTGTCTTCACCCTAAAGAACTGGGGCACTAAAAAATAAAAAGTAGTTTTAATGTCACTGTTTATTCTGTGACAAAACCATAATAATAATAATAATAGCATAAATTCACCACAAGCCCTGTTAATTAATTTAGAACTCATGTTGAATAAAGTGGTAGACTGCCCCATTAAGATCAAAATACAAACAAATGTCTATACAGGTATCGGACCCCTTATCCGGAAACCCATTATCAAGAAAGCTCCGCATTACAGAAAGCCCATCTCCCATAGACTCCATTTTAATCAAATAATTCAGAATTTTAGAACTGATTTCCTTTTTCTATGTAGAAAAAAATCAGTACCTTGTAATTGATCCCAACTAAGATATAAATAATCCTTATTGGATGCAAAACAATCCTATTGGGTTTAATTAATGTTTTATTGATTTTTTAGTAGACTTAAGGTATGGAGATCCAAATTACGGAAAGACCCCTTATCCGGAATACCCTTGGTCCTGAGCATTCTGGATAATGGGTCCTATACCTGTATTACCAGATAGTCTTCTCAGTGTTTTCTATCAATTGTTTTCATTACTTCTTTTTCTTTTGGTCAGTGCACAATGGAGCTATTTCTTTTAGTTATACCATAATTCATTGACTGCGGGAGGGGAAGCACATCCTATATTCCCTCCCAGTGCAAGGAGTTACCAAGAACCATACATACGGAAAAAGTTTATAAGAGGCCTCTCTTTAATCAGAAAAGTAAAATGTTCCCTTGTTACTGAAGTTAGTGATGCCTGGCAACTGTAAAGCAGGCTCATTCAGAGGTTTATTAGAAAAACCAAATCCTTTATTTCTATATCTATCACCCTCTTATTGTGCAGTGCTCTAAAAAGATTTTGAATTCTTGTACCAGTGGATCTTATAATCCAAAGCTCCTATTTCATATACATACAATCTGACTAATTTTATCAGGAGCCTGTATGGATGGGGTGAGGGAGGAAAATGAAGTAGTTGGAGACAACCACTTGGTGAACATAGAAAATTCTCTTAGATAGTGCCCTGACTGGAAATTAACCTAGAAGTCCAAGGCAGTTATGCTAACCTCTACACCACTGTGCTGTACTCTTTTTCTATTCTTTAGGCATTTGTACCTGTACATTAGTTAGTATTTATTCAGACACGTCCACATAAGGTTACTGCAAGGAACCAGGCCTGGACTGGCAATCTGTGGATTCTGGCAAATGCCATAAGGGGCTGCTGTAAAATGCCGTAGTCACTATTTAGTTGATCGGTGGGAGCTGTTTGGGCCTTTATGTACTTGAAATGCCAGAGACTATTATGAATCCCAGTACTGTCCTGCAAGTTACGAAACTCACCTCAGGCGGCAGTTACCAGGGGCAGCAAAAAGACGCTCCTGGTAACTTTGAGCGCCGAATTTTCGTTTTTTAAAATGGAAATTCGTCTCTGCTAGTGCAGGCTGCGCAATCGTGCTCTCTACACTAGCGATGCGGCCCCCTCCTGGCGCTGTAAAGGTAATCATAGGGGGGCCTTTGGGGGGGCGGCATCAGAGGAGCCACCTCAGATGGCCCCAGAGACAAAAACGCCCCTACCTGCAAGGAATGGTGGGGTCCCAATACACCTGCCTGGTCACACCCCGATCCACTTAATCCTGCCCTGCCCTAATAACCATGCCTTTGATCCACCCTAATCCAGTTACTTTTGCAGTAAACCCCAATCCCTTCTCACTGGTTCCACATAACCATGCCCCCCCCCCTCAGTATTACCATGCTGTGACCGGCCTCCTGTCTGTCCCCACCTGATAGTGACCCTGTCTGCACACACAACTCTTCAATATCATTATTGAACTTAGGGGGAACTGCAAACCAAGAACCAATTTAAAATTTTTAAAAAGACAAACTGCAAGCTGTCTTTGTATTCAACTTTTTACAGTAAACCACTAAAATTGGTTTAAACATACACTTCAATAAAGGGATCTTTCCAAGAGCTTGTACACATACATTTCACCTACACATACATTACACTTAATACATGCTATTGTACCCCTTGCTCGTGCTGCTCTGTTGTTGCTGAGCTAACCGCTATCAGCTCGGATGCATAACTGACCTTCAGCAAATCAAACAAACTCTATTTCCTACTCACGATAAGATATTTCTTAACATTGACCTAGAGTCCAATCATATCTGCCACAGTCCCGGTACCATCTAGGACAGAATGGGTCTTTATAACCAAATAATGTAATCAAATGCTTGATTGTGACCGGAATCAACTATGAATTCACAGAGTAACCTTGATCCAGTGTAACTATATATCAATAATATACACGTTTATGAAGTAAATGCAACTGTAATACATGCTTGCTTAAGGCATAGTATTATCATAATATTTACTAGCTTTCATTATTGATTTATTTTATCCTTCACTGATTTGAAGGGGAACTAATAATCAGAATTTATTTGCAACATGATTGTTATTATCCATAGGGTGCCAACACATTTACACAGCACTACACAAAGACTATTTTTAATAATTTACACCCTTCCCTGCCCCAGTGGAGTTTACAATCTTGACACCCATGCACTAGGGTCAATTTCACCAGGAGCCAGTAACCTTCCTGTGTTTTTGGAGTTGTCACCCATGAGAAAGTTTATTGACTGGGAGGCTCGATTTGTTCTGTTATTAGATATTATTCCTTAATTTCTATTCAGGTCCTATCTTATTTATTGTAGCACTTTTATTAGCACGAGAGACCAATATTGTTGATATTGAATGCTATATGATTACATGTCCATCAGGTATATAGTCCAACCTAGGGCACACTGGTCAGACACACCACTGGCCAGCTGTAGGATATAATGCAGCCTTTTCATTGTAACACTGAGCTCTTGTTTTCTCGTACTTATACAAAAGTCAGCCCTGCCAGCTGTCCCTTATCTGGGGAGGAAATACTAACTGGAAGGAAAGCAGGTGGTGTCTGCCAACTGTAGACCCTAAACTAAACTTAGTAAAACAGTCATAAGTGTCACACTGTTAATCCAGCAGCTGCCCTTCTGCGGTTAGTATTTACTAGAGCAATGTCGGGGTTTCACACCTGTGCCTTCGGAACTACTGATAAACTACAGCTCCCAAGTTTTTTAATCAACCATTACCTTAGGACAATGATGTTCCCACTGCAGCCCTCTAGCTGTAGTATAACTGTAAGTCCCATTACTCTTAGCTAGCTGGGAAGTTTAAGGCTGCAGCCATACAGATAAACGCAGGCCAAGAATCAGCCTCTGTGCTCCAAACAGCCTTTCAATGTGCCTGTACCAGGAGCCATTGTTAGCCCAGGTGCAGGAACACGGAGCAGATTTCTGCGCCAAAATGCATACTAACACAGTATCATCAGTGATGTGTTATTACATATGTCACATTAACAATTTTCCAGTTTTCTTACATTGTATTCATTTGGCTTTGTCTCAGCTAATCTATCTTGTGTATTCAATGTACTCAATGTGGTACAGCCAAATAGGCAACTGTATACTGTATAATCACATTCTGAAAGTCACTGAAAAATGCCAAAATGTACTTTGGCAGGGGAGACAGACTCATAAGCATTTAGGATTTTTTTTTCAAAGCTAAATAAATAAATAAAACAAAAATGGTGAGCTCCCTAGTCAGCAATCACAGACTGTGATTCAAAATATACCCTGGCATTTCAAGTACACAGAGGCCCAAACAACCCCCGGCCAGTCAAACTAAATAGTGACTGTCTATGGCATCTTACAGCAGCCCCTGCCTACAGGGGGTCTGCTAGTCGATAGACAGTGCTACATGTTGGACAGACATTACAGAGAACACTTTACATAAGCCTTACCTTCTGGACTGAGCATTCCCATAATGCCAGCACTCCAGAATGTGTTCCTAATTATTTATGAACAGAGCTCACTCCTTACCTGTGTATTTTGCATCAAAGGGGTAGTTGCAATATAACTTATGTTGCCCTAGCCTAGACTCTGACGGATATAGTGGTGTAAAGGTAAAAGCATTGAGAGTGGCATTAGCAGACGTCCGGAGGCCTGTAATCCTGGATATAAACCTTAAATCCCAGACACAAAGCAAAAAGAAGTATTAATGATTGCATATGTAATGTATTGACCCAATTCTGATGAATAATTGTCCACCTAGCTCTCAAAATTAATCCAAGAAGCTAAATTGTGGCTTTTGACTGAACATGGGCATAAGCCCTCATCAAATAAGTTTTCAAATCCCAGCTTTTGATTTATCAGCTTTCGTAAACCAGTTCAAATACTAAGTCACCCAAACACCCAAAGGAAGGTACAAAAGTCTTGCCACTTGCCAGCACAAACTGGGTACATACTAGATTTTTCTGTATATCATATTACCTGTGCTGGTTTTCAGTATTCTGCTGTTTGTGAAGTAACATGAATTGTAGGCCAGTAGAATTACGGCTGCATGTGCAAACTGGCAAAATGCAGGGCTGAGAATGCTGCTACTGTACATCTCTCTGATTGGCAGATTCGCCCGCACAGCCAGAGCAGTGTACAGAGCAGCCAAACATTCTCCATTCTGTCAAGAAAACTGGGTACAGGTGTATTAAAGGAGTGGTTCACATTTAAATTAACATGTTATAGAATGGCCAATTCTAAAAAAAACTTTTCAATTGGTCTTCATTGTTTATTTTTTATAGTTTCTTAAAAAAAAAAGTATTTGCCTTTTTCTTCAGACTCTTTACAGCTTTCAAATAGGGGGTCGCTGACCCCAGCAGCCAAAAAACTATTGGTCTGTGAGGCTACTGTTTTATTGTTAGTGTTACTTTTTATCATTTCTTTTCGATTCGGGTCCTCTCCTAATTATATACCAGTCTTTCAGTCAAACAATTCCCTGGTTGTTAAGGTAATATGGACCACCCTAGCAACCAGATAGCCAATGAAACCCCTAACTGGACAGCTGCTGAACAAAAATTGAAATAATTTAAAAACTAAAAATAATAAAAAATGAAGAACAATTACAAAATTGTCTTTCTCTCTACCACATATTAAAAGTTAACTCAAAGGCGAACAACCCTTTTTACTGTAAACGCATAGTAAATTGCCCTCTGTGCAGTGTGACTATGACTAATGTAATAAGTGCAGCACCAATGTTTTGTGGGTTTAATTATTTCCTTCCAGGCTTAGGATATGCTGAGCCTGGCCTGTATCAAACTAAGTCAACATCTTACAGGAACTATGCAGCTTCCTAAAGCTAAAGTGCTTTGGACACAATTCAACAGTTGTGAAAAAAATAAAAATAACCAATTTTTAGATAAGAAAAAAATGTGTCTTTAAAGATCAGTAGAATTATACTTGAGATATTCCTAAATTCTATTTCTTGTTGTCGTTCTTGCAGCAGCTTGTTTAAATTGTGGATGCCATCATGCTGTGATTGATGTCAAAGCCTTGTAAGAAGAGAAGCTATTCGCATGCCTCATGCTACATCCTACTGTACAGAATACATAAGTAGCGCTTTATAAATATAGATATACATACATACATTAAAACCAAAACTATGGCGCCACTGCAAAAGACTTGACTAATAAGAAAGCTGCTCTGGTGTTTTTCTAGTGCAAGTCTTCATCACTATTTCTTGCACACACAATTTTGTTCTTAACGTACCAGTGAGCAGCTAGGCATCTAGGACCCTGGGAAATGCAAAGACACAAATTCAAACTTGCACACCTCCCGTTTCAATTTCTTTAGATCTAATTAGTGCAATATTTAGTAACATTGCATCTGAGGGGTAGGACTATGGGAGCAATCAAACATAAAAACCATCAAGGTCAGGGTGAGACTGTTCTAATGCTTTCATTAGCTATAGATTATTCTAGTCCAGTGGTTTCTAAGCTGTTGGGCTCAATGACAAGTGGCAGGGGCAAGGGAACAAGGACTATAGGTAGGCAGGAGAGGTACCTGCCTGGCACCACCCCCATCATCATTACACCCCAGGCAGGTGCTTCTTCTGCCCACCGCTAGTTCCAGTCCTGCATGGAATTCTTTGAAGAGCCAGGCCAAGGCATAAAGGCGTTCAAGGCAAAGTCTCATTCCTCCCCAAACCTCGTCCAGTGTTTGCTGCACTACAACTCTCAAACCCTTCTTCCATCCTGCTGCTTACTGTCTTTCTTCCCACTCCTCTGTGTGCTTTGTGATCCCTAAGATCAGGGCTGGACTTAGAAGCAGGACTACACTTACCTACGGTGCCAGCTCCACCATGCCTTGCACCCTAACCACGTGGCTCTTCTGCCTACCCCTAGTTCTGGCTTTAGTGCTTTAGTGGATTTCCTTCTAATTATTCTTTATAATATAAAGCTCAGAGAGTCATGTGACACCAAATACATCACTGAGCACCAAGTAATGACATATAATTTACAGGATATTCCAAGTTCTTTTTAACAGTATTATATGTGTTTAAACAGACACTCACATACACAAATATAATAATATAAGTAAAATAGTACATAAACTGATAAACAAGCTGTATAATTTCAAATATCCTGAATTGTGGCTCATAATAAATTTGTTCACATATGCATTGGTAAGTATTACAAAATGTTCCTTGCTATCCCAGCATCTTTGGCTGGGGTATTCCTATAAATCCATTAGCTGTCAGAAAGGGCTCAGCTCAGTTCCATGGAACCTGTTCAGATAGAACAGATTGTATTCTTACCAGATTTGTGTATGTCCAGAATATTTAATAGACAGTGTAAGATTTCCTTCCGCTGTCTGCAAAACCCAGTCTAGCTTACTTCCCCGAAAGGTAGAAAAAGCCAGGACGCTCTCTTTGCATCTTTGGCAAGGAGGAATTTCTTCAATAAGGTGGATTGTTCCCCCTGAAAAAGGCAGACTTTATATTCCAAATGCAAACTATATCATATAGTGATACTGGAGGTTTGTAAGATCTTTTCTTTCATGCCAGACGCTCAGCCAAATGCATTGTTTGGGACATAAGGGATTTCTATTAAGTGTAGTGTAGGTAGAATAATTATTTTATACACATATTGGTTTACTCACGCTGTTCATAAAGCCTAAAATTCATCTATATGTAATGTATTACAAGGTTCCATTCTCTCTGATAGTAAATAGGTTAGAATAAGCGTAGCAGGGTGGCACACCTCAGGTTTTCCACCCACAGAAACAGCAACGGGGGGAGGGGGCTGTTCATTGACGGGTTGGTGACAGGGCCTGGCTACTGCAGAAAGATAATGCGCAATAAAAAAAATAGAGGTTATCAAAGGGGTATGTAATTGAATACATACAATGAATAAGTCCAGTCCTCTATAGTTGAACCGCAACTACCTGCATCAAAGGGCAGTTTTCTTCTCACAGAGAATTCTCTAAGTTGTAGAGCAGCAAGGGCTGGAAAGTTGCAAGTTGAAGATATATATATATATATTTACACATTCTCTATATAGCTATATGCACCCCAAGTCCCTCATTCTTCATTAGTTCAGGCTCCAGGTCTTTTTAATGATACAATGAATACCCCTTTGGGCTGTATGGGAGACTACTGATTTCTACGTGCCTACGATGCCCAGTTTTGCCTAGCAATTTGCCAAACCAAATGAATTTCACCTCAGTGCCTTGGGGCAAGCAGCGAAGCAACGCAGGCAAGACACGAGTGAAATAACCATAATTGCGTATTTTATAGGGCAAATCCGTTGTACCACTTAGAGAAGGCTGCCGAAGGCTTTGCCGATCCCCTGTAATACCCAGCCCTTCCCGTCATGCTAAGCCTCGCTGCCAGGCGACATTCTAGCTACCAGCCATGTTGGCAGCCTTCTCATATAAAGGAGAACCGATCCATATTCGCCGGCGCAATCTCCTTGCCCAAAGACGCGCCTTTGCTTTCTATGGATGTTCTCCATTTACTGCAGTGCTTCCCTTCCCCCCTCCATCCTCTCCCCCCTCTCTCTCTCCCTCCCTCCCCGCATCCCTCCAGGGTTCGCTCCACACGCGCGGTTTATTCAGCTCTCCTCCATTCATAAAACAGAGGCAATGAACGCCACAGGTTAGCTTCCGCTCTCCATTCACAAATTAAAAAAAGAGGAAAAAAAAAATCCTCCTTGCGCATGCGCGTTCGAGCCCGGCTCCCACCCCATTCATAAGAAATGCGATGGCCTACTGCGCTTGCGCGCTCGTCCTCATCCCTCCCATTCATAAAAAAAAGCCATTTTTTCCCAGGCAGTTGCAACACCGAACGCAAATAAGAAGCTGACAGACAGCAGAGGAGCAATGCAGCCCGGATCAATGGTTTCCAAGCACACAGTCACTCATTCGCTGGGATTTGCGGATTACTAGGAAATGTGCCTGGCTGCATCCTTCCAAGTAAGAACTGCCTTCAACTAAGAATAGGGGGATCTCCGTATCTCTGTATATGTGTGTGTGCTTTTTATTTGATTTCATTGTCCCTGGGTCTTTATTCAGCAGTACATGTGTCCCGGTGACTGGGCAGCAGTCTGCTCCTTGTGTGTGGGGGCCAGTGTGTCCCAGGGAGCTGCTTGTGTGCAGGGATTCCCAGTGGCACTTCCCCTGCATTACAAACGCAGCGCTTGCAATGGGGACACCCAGATCTGGAGCGCAGGCTTCTCCTTGCAGCGCTGTTTGCGCAAACAGCCACCAAGTGATGATGCAGCAGCAGCAGCAGCAAGCAGAAAAGGAATCACTGGCTGCTCCCTGCAGCATCACGATCGCCCTTTGCACGTTCAGCAGTAGCGATAAAAACGCTTTTTCCCCCACTTGCCTTGTCAGAGCTCAGCGATTCTGGTTGCGGATCAGAGCAAGTGACCTTTGATCCGTACAAATCTGCTAGTCCCCTGCCTCCCCTATTTTTGTAAGTAATACACTCTGAGCCCCCTGTTTAGCCCCTGATCATGTCGGGCTCGCCTGCTTTTCAGGAAAAAAAGGCAAATTGCAGTATTTGGCAGTTTCCTACTTCTGATGACGCACCATCTATTCAAGCTTGTGGGGCGCAGCACAGGCGATGCCTTTCTATTATCATTACTGTACCATTATTATTATTATTGTTATTATAATGCGGGATGCAGATCTGCTCCTGCGATTGTGGAAGGGGAAATAGCGCGAATGGGATTTTCTTGTTTAAAAAAAATGTTTAAATTCCAAACAAGAAGAAATGAGGCCCAGCGATTTTGCTGTAAAGGGGAGATTTAAAACAAGTACATTTTGCCAGTGTAACCCTCAGCATAGCTATCGCAAGCGGCACAGTGCGACTAGCGAGCCCCAGTACATAGAAAAGGCGTCTGTTGCTTTCATACGCGGGGAGGGGGCTGTTTTGACTTATTCTTGCTATATTGGGCAATCGGAAGTGAATCTATATTTGGTTGCCCTCTGGGCTAAGCTGCAGCGTATGTAAAGTGAAATAGATGCATAAAACTCTCATTCACAGATATATTATTATTTCTATACTTTTGCTGCTGATTTCTCAAGGCCTTTCTACCGAATGGTGAGTGTAGCTGTAACACATCTGCCAAAGGCTCCAATTTGTACCCAGTCGCATCAGCACACTGCATTTATTTCTGCATTTATTTCTGCACCCTCATCAGGTTGGGGTTGTAGGTGGATGTAATGGGACAAGAAATCCTGAGTTATTGCTTGAACGTGAATAAGGGGTTTTTGTCACATAAGTGGTAAGAATTTGCAGAGACAGTAAGGGTTGTGTGTATTCTTGTCAATCACAATTGCATGCAAATTATAAGACTTGGGTATTTATTTGGCAAAAATACTATGGACATTGAGAAAGTACGGTATGTGATAAGCGACAGGGCTGTCTAACGCATGTATAATAAACTATACCTATACTATTAAAAGTAGGGCATCCTATAATACAGCAGTTTTCTCAGCCATTGGCTTTTTAAGTTCTAAATTTGAGTAATAATAATTTATTGCCAGCTTCTGTGCTATTATCCCTGGCAAAGATGAATTCTTGGGCATTTGCAGTGTTTTATATAGTTAGTGGTTTCTTTTATTATTTTTATTTCAGCTGTCCTAATAAAGCTACCCGATTTACTGAAATATGTTGTAAATGTTCCGCAAGCAGAATGTGCTAATTAGGTGGCGCAGACCAGGCACCGATATTTTTTTTTAGGAATTGCATCTGATAGCTGGCTGCTAAATGCGCCTTTATTGCATATACATTACAATCCTCCTCTAGATTTAGAATCTGCTGTTTCCCATTTTTATTATCAGTATGTGTTTATATTGGTGTTTAAATGCAGAGGCAACATTTTGGGGCATCTATGTTATTATAGTGGGCTGGAGAAGAATTCTGTGATTTTGACTGAGGTGTGTGTAGTGAGGGTCATCTGTCTCAGAAATACCCCACTGCATGCAGCTTTTCTGACTGGCTGCCAGAATCAGTGTTTGCTTGTTGCTTTTAACTTCAGAAGCTGCATAAAGCCAGGGATTGCGTCCCATGAATATAAAAGGTCTCTGCTTTTGCATCTTTATGCAGTACTATGCCTCAGATGTAGGAGGCTCATCTTATCTAAGTGGTCAGCAGTCATAAGAACCTTGCTAGATTGAAGTGTCAGCCTCTTATTACCATGTACTGACCCTAGCTGTCAAAATGAGATTGTAAACTTTAAGGTCCAGAAATGTGATTTGTCCTTAAAAACTACAATTGCATGAATTATATATTTGTATTGTATAATTGTATTGTATAATTTACAAACGGACAAGATGCATGTTTTAGTAATACCCAGAAAATATGTATCTATTTCTTTAAATATATTTTACACTAAGTCACAATGGTAGTAGTTGCCCTCCAGGTGTTACTGACTTGCAGCCCCTGGGATCTGCTGTCAGTGGGGGTCTGGGATAGTGCACTAGCAAGTGCTGGAGGGCTGCATGTGATGGAGGGATCTGGTGCTGAAGCACAAATCTGCTATAGATAGATAGATAGATTGATAGAGATATACATTTTTCCTCTAGTTATTACTTTTGTTGTTCCTGCTACAGAATATGTATGTTTTTATATAAAGTGTGTTAACCTGTAGCTACCAAAGTTGCTAAATGATCTTAGCTGCCTTTGTTACAAGAATTAGCATTTTTTTCCTGACAAAGAGCAATGTGTGTTGTGTGTGTTTTATCCACATCCGTCGTCTGTCAGCTCCTCTGACACTTGCTAAATAGAACGTAAAGGTGTTGGAGAATCACAAGTGACAGTGTAAAGGGTAAACGTGTTGTCTTGCTCAGGAAGAGGGTGTGTCCCATGGCACTTGGACAATGCTGGATTAGCTAGCGGACAGGGCCTGTTAAAGGGACAGTAGCGCATTAAACATACTTTGTGCTTATGTGCTGTGAGTTGTGGGAAACATATCTAAAACATCTGTCAACTGTTGATAGTGAAATACATCATATATTATAGTGTTTATCAATATTTAATTCTATATGTAGAGCATCTAGTTTTTGACTTGGAAGCACATAAAGCAATTCATATACATCAAGTGTATAGAGTTTACAATCTAATATTTAGGGCAAGATGTATTATTTAAAAACCCAGGATATAGAATCCAGGCTTTCCTTTTCTAGCACTATTTCCTCTTTTTGGCTAGCTTTATGTAGGAAGTGAGTGTAGGAGGAAAACTGGTTCCCCTGGCCTGCCAGGAAAACAGTGCCTGCAATTTAATATGTCATCAGTTGAAACAACTTGCGGAACCACTTAGTGATGTACATGTGAAGGCTGCAACAACCTGTGACCTGTAAGAGGTACCTTTATTTGTCTTTGATGTCCCTTTAAAAATATAAATTCTGTATGAGAGATACGAATAGCTATTACTTGATGGATTATTATGCATATGATTGTTTAGAGTAAAGGCTGTGGATACGGCCGAAACGTTAGTCTGACATATTTATAAATTTTCTTTATTTTTTCACTAAGACCTGTGAGTGCGGCATCCTTTTCTCATATATATATATATATATACTGGATATTATATGTAGATATGTAGCACATTCTAATAACAAGAGGTTTGAAATAGCTATGTTTCTGTTTTTAGCCCTTCTACAACAGTAAATGTGCTAGAAATGCTAGTACCTCCTGTAACCATCCTAACATTTCCTGTAATACTATAAGGCATTATATTCCCTAATCTTTTCATGTCTACATTTTTGCATTGGCGTTAGCTGTGTTCGCTATGTTACTGTATTGTAAGGGTAAATGTTTTTTGTTTGTTTTTTTAAACACTATGCTCTTTTTTAGTGTTGTGCCCTTGGGTTACTGGTAAGCACATTGGTTGCCTAACCTCTTGGATGTGTCTGTGACCTCTTTGGTATCCAGTGGGTTAATGGGTATCACTGGAGGGCAGTGGGATGTCACCTCTTGAACCTTCCCCATTCATGAATCTTACACGCTGCTCTGTCACGTTAGATCAGTAGTGTTTGTTAAAGGATATTGTGAGCTGAGAAAGGGTTCAACCGGACTGAAAATCTGCTCAGTCTTTTCCTTTCTCTCCCTAAAGGGTGACACGTGGAGTTTTATTTGGGGGAGGGAAGGTGTGCGACTCGCCCGGGCACCCTGCTTTAACAGCTGGGACTGCAGATGTGGCTGCAGCGGAAGAAGCAGCTCATAAACTACTGAAAGTGTGCTTTCAAAATCACCTGCTTTTTCCAAACGCCAGCGCTCTGCACATGTGTTCTATCAGCGACCATTGTTGGCCCATAAACATAATGGAAGACAGCTTCCTGTTTATGTAGCACAGGGAAGACATATGACAGCGCTAGCAAGAAATAACAAGGCTATTATTTTCTCAATTACCATATACTTTGCTTTGTTAATCCTTACTAAGGTGTAACCCTGAATCAGTTAACCTGTTGCACTCAAGTCTCTGAAATGAAGGGTAGCCTGCATTCATTTACCAATCCTTTATGTATAATTATGTATCATATTGATATAAAGGTAAATACAATTAAAATGCATTTAGAAACCCAGTGCACTATATTTTGTCTGTGAATTGCATCATTCAATATTTTAGAAGTTTGCTAATTGTATATTATTGACTGTCTTTATGTCAGATCTGGCTTGCTTTCTTGTAATGAGATCCAAACGTGCATGTTGATTATCCAGCGTGTTTATCTGAAGGGGCAGTGAATTCTGTGGCATGTTCCTGGGCAGATGCTGTTTCCCCATATGTGTTAGTTTTGGGCAGATCCAATGCAATAACAGACCTAGAGAAGATTCTGGTGGCTGCCTACAGGGAAGGGAGTAGGGAGTTCTAAACTGTACAGCTGCTGCAGGCGGTCTTGTCAATCATTGTCCTGCTTGGTGAAGGTTGGCCACTGGGGTATTAAAGGGTCACGGCAGTTAAATGCATGTTGCTTGCATATGAAAAACCATCTTGCACTATTCATAGAGATGAGTCCTTCTGGGGGAATTTCTCCCAGCTATATCACGCCCTTCCCTGCTGTGACTTGCCATAGAATATTACAGACCTTTGAAAAGAAAATGTGCATAGGAATGTTGCCACCCGCCCCCCGCTTCCCCCCAACCTGATGCAAAGAATTATATCTCTTATCTTGACACATAGAAAAATCTGTGGAACTGTCTTGTCTGCTTAACAAGAGTTTTTGCAATGGGTTTTGACAACCAGAGATGTCAGGCTCAGCAGTTGTTGACAACTGAAAAATCCCAGCAGCCCTTGCTATGACACATTTAATTACCATCTCTTGATCCGCAATGTTACAGAGGATGCTGGGATTTGAGTTTCACAACAGCCAGACAGCCAAGAGCAATAAAGCTGAATTCCGTCCCAAAATAGTTTTTTGCATTCTGAAAGAAAATATCATTCTAAGCAACATTCTAATATATAGTAAACATTTTAATCAGCTTTACTCGTAAATATAACTACCATTAAAAGCAGTATTTGTTTATCCCTTCCTGTACTCTGGTTCTGATTCTTGTTTGACAATGTACTAGAATTCATTTCTCCTCCAGGTTTGTCAGTCAGCTTGCTACAATCATTTCTTGAGTCAGAACCATTAGTGCAGAGAATATAACTAGCCAGATAGATACTGCTTCCAATTGCATTTATATTTACAAATAACACAAATTCCATTAAAATGTTAAATGAATGTATATTAGAGAATTGCTTAACATTACATTTTCGACCATTAGGCAAAAAAAAAAAAAAACCGTTTGGGTGATATTTGCCTTTAACATTCACCCCCTAATGTAATATGCATGACAGCCTGGTTTGTTTTTCAACTTTCTTTGTGACTTTTAACAAGTCACCTTAACTCCCTGCGCTCAACCACCAAATATTTGATGGTAAGATCCGCTTGTTAAAGACTTGCTGTGCCTGTGTAAATTCTCAGCTCAGTTCTGTATGACATTTCACAGCATGATATAGGGATAAATATTTTATCATTGCAGTAATGTACTGTGAGCGCAGTTTACTGCTCTGCTGGTTATTCAGCAAAGCCGGTGTCTGCTGGTAATGCAATAAATATTTATATGTTAACCTAAGACTTTCAGGCCCTTTTGTATGCGTCACCTCTATATTTTTTATGGAAGTACCAGCAGCACTGATAAAAACTCTTGTTGTTCCCTTGGGTCTAAATGGGAAGCAGGGGAAGCTGGTTACATTCCACTGATTCTTACATGGCAAGATGAGGCTCTCCAGCTGTGGCTGAACTACAAGCCGGCACATCCCCAGTCAACAGTGGTGCTAGTTATATTCTATGAACAAATGGAGAACCAAAACCTAACAGACTTCTTTTTTCAATCCTGCATGTAGGTTATTGTCAGTTGGATCTGTGATTACTTTAATCTAGATTTTGCTTTTGATTATGCTCAGCTCATTTATTGGATTTTATTAAAGAAAATGTAGGAGGAAAGGGTTAAGTAATAGCATTTTGTTACATTTGCTACAGTTCTGGATCTAAATTGTTCTTGTGCATATCCTTAAAAAAACACACACATCCACGCAAGTTAATAGATTTGCCTATTTGTTTAAAACCTCAGGCAAGTTACAGCTGCACGCTGGAAACTGTGTGTTTGGTTGAAAAAGGTCCTCTGCCTCTTTAAGTCCTTTTCAAACAGGGCTCCCAAATAAAAGGTCACTCGACCAGGAAACACTACTTCTCATAGAAAACAATGTGCACTTTCTAAATTGGAGCCAGGCCGTATCCGCTCTTTGATTTAAGCTTAGTTGCTTCCTGTGCTCTTTTGACTTGCATAGCTTTTGGGTAACTGGATAAGTTCCAATTCGGAACTGTTCTTTCGATGAAATTAGAAACTAAAGCAATATTCAGTCAGCCGTTCTTGTAAACTGAGGTGGTTTCTGTTCTGAGTCATAACTTTGGGCAGATAGTAGTATTTATCCCTGCTTGTGCATGCAACAAAGTTACCATACACTTCTCTTTTACTACATGTTGTTAGACCTTATTTATTAGTAGTTTCTGAAAAAAGGAAAAATATGATTTACTATGCCCAAAAACTGATTTTGCATATTAGAGAAAATTAAATTGTAACCAAATTTCCAGTGAACAATAATAAAAACATTTGGTGGTTGTGTTATATGTAAACGTAATTGCTAGTTACACATAACTTTGAAATCACTGAACATTTTAATGAATGTGTAGTGGAAAGTTGGTTAGAAATAACTTTGCATTTAAAGCCATATACACTTGTTTTACTCTAAGTAGTGCCTGTAGCTTGCATTGCACCACACATAGCTGGCCCCAGAATGCTGAGGAACTTATATAGTTATAATGTTGTGTTATTTTCATGTTTGCTGTTCATTAAGTTGTAGGTTCTTTTGTTAACTCTTTTTTTTCTCTCTCTCTTTTATGTTTAGGAGTTTTAAGAAGCATTTCCAGAACTGGTGGGGATTAGGTCAATGGATTCCAGGATTCCTCACAGTATCACAGTCGTGCCCAACGCTGCCATGGTACAGCCATTGCTGGATGGCCGGGTGCCTTATGGAAGGTTACAGCATCCACTCACCATCCTGCCAATTGACCAGATGAAAACCAGCCATTTGGAAAATGATTACATTGACAATCCTTCTTTGAGTCAGCTGGCTAATCAGAAGCTTGTCAGGGGTCCTCATGAACCCACGCTCATCAATCAGCATTTGCAGAGGTGTGAAGCAGACATCACACACCCCTGGATATCTTTTAGTGGGCGCCCAAGCTCAATTAGCAGCAGCAGTAGCACCTCCTCAGATCAGAGACTTTTGGACCACATGGCTCCACCTCCAGTGGTGGATCAGTCACCACCCAGGGCAGTGAGGATACAGCCTAAAGTTATAAATTGCAAGCCTCAGGATGTAAAGGGACCCATGGCCCAGGAGCTAGACAAGCACTTCTTACTGTGTGAGGCTTGTGGAAAGTGCAAATGCAAAGACTGTACCACTCCTCGGACATTGCCTTCTTGTTGGGTGTGCAACCAGGAATGTCTGTGTTCGGCCCAGAATTTGGTCAATTACTCCACCTGCATGTGTCTGGTAAAGGGTGTATTTTACCACTGCACCAACGAAGATGATGAAGGCTCGTGTGCTGATCACCCATGCTCGTGTTCTCACTCCAACTGCTGCGCTCGATGGTCTTTCATGGGTGCCTTATCACTAGTCCTTCCTTGCTTGCTCTGCTACCTTCCAGCTACTGGCTGTGTCAAACTCTCCCAGAAATGTTATGACCAAGCCAGCAGGCCCGGGTGCCGGTGCAAAAACACGAACAGTGTCATGTGCAAAGCACCAGATGCCATCAGCAGACCAGAGAAGCCATTCTGATTGGCCAATCATAAGGTTGCATTTGTGAACTGTGTTACAAGGATGCATCGTACACTCTGCAGGAAACTCATGCAAAAAAAATAAATAAATAAAAGACTGTAGGCGGATACCACCACCTAAGGCTTTAATTTAGCATTCCTTACTTAATTATGGGGATCCAGCAAGACCTGGTGTCAAACAGAAGGAAAGCAGAAAATGCCTTACGTGTGTAGCAGCTATGAACTGTTTCTAACTCCTGTGTTTTAAGTGTCAGAGAAGATTCATGTTTTAGCACAGTGGCATCTCTACCTACCTTACAGCTTTTCTGCGCTGGCTCTTGGTAACGGAAGCAACTTATGGCAATTCCCTGACACTGGCATGGATGTAAGCCAGCTCCAGAGCTTCCTAACATACAGAGGTCTTTGTTTTCAACAGGACATTCATGCATAACTCAGTTTCTATAGAAGAGCAGATTGCAACACTGCTATACTTTCCCCACCTTGATGGAGTTTAATTTATTTGCACACTTTTTTATATATATTTTCAAAGTAGCTATGTCCATAAAGTGTTTTTTTTTTTTTTGGCCATCCTGATGGCTGAGCAAGGCTGTATTGAAACTGATCTTCTTTCATGTTGCTAAAATGCAGAGCATGTAACATTATAGGTGAAGTTTTTACAAGGTGTGGAAAATACACGTTACAATATGCTCTTCTTATTTAAGCTGTCATGGCTAACTCACACTTCATAGTGCATTGTCATGTTTTTTGTGTGTCACGCTTTACATTAGTGTCAGGTTGTCAGATTTGCCGCCCACCAGCTTGTGCATACAAGACCTCCCAGCATCCTCAGCTGGCCAGGAGCTGGCCGAGGATGCTGGAAGTTGTTGTTCTCAGAAGTTGACACCATTTCTTAATTGTGCCTGTGCACTAATTATCCCATGTGGGGTTCCCCCGTGCATGTATTTCTTCTTTCAGCTAATGATGGCTAGGTGGAAGATGAAAGACGCTGCTAAGGGTACTGTTTCAAATCAACATGATGAAAGGAAGGAATTTAGCATCCCTCTTCCACTTGTAGCCCCTTCCTCGTCTATAATTAGTCAGGCCTACCTTATCTTATGCTGTCACGGGGCCCCTTGCTCATGCTCTTTAACTGACGCTTAGCTTGTATTTTTATATTGCTCTTATAAGGACTGTAACACCAAACTCAGAATGCCTGTGTATAACATGCTGTGACATTTTTACATTATATGTATAAACAGCCATGGGCAACCAGAAACCCTTTCAGATGTCACTGAGCTAACTTCCAGCATCCCGCACACATCCAAAGCCTGGCAGGCAGTTGTATTTCACGACATTAGGAGAGCTGACAGTTCCTCATGATTGGTTTAAAAGATTCCATTTATTATACATGGGCAAATACAACATAGATACCTTCTTCTGTTTTAAAATTACTAGTCCACTCTTCCAAAGGGAATATGAGAATCTGTGTGTTTAAATAGTTTTACCTAACTATTGAGCTGGGCTTGTTAAAGATTGCTGTTTCAGTATTGGGCCTCTATGAGGGAGTGCCCAAAGCTGTCGGCCATCTTGTCTCATTACCCTCATACTGAAAGGCTTCATAAAGAAAACAAGCATAAAAACATACTCCATTGCAAAAGGCACATCTTTTTTTTCCACAGTAAATTCTTTCTACTTTTTCTTCAGCCATTCAGGGAACGCCCCGGCCTAATTAGCATCCCACTATATTGTACACATTTTTGGCAATAATTGTTGCACCGTAAACTCCTCCATAATTGCAGTGGCCTAATATTCTCTTCAGACCATCAAATCCTTACATTCTAGTAGAGATTTGGGATTTACAGAGAGGATCTGCACTAAGCTTGCCCCAGAAGAGCACAATAACTGTTTTGTAACTGCATGAATAACACCAACAGGGATGTTTTGCTTTCTGAGAACCAGACAAATTAGGGGAATGTAGACACCAATCAAAACGTTTGTATATTTTTTTTTCTTTCTGAGTATTCAGCCAATGGAACTTGCATGTTGCCCTGTATTTTTTCCTTCGCTGCTGCTGAAATTTAGCCTCTTATGTAAAATAACCTGTATATCTGTGTAAATGTACATAGAGAGATACAAATAAAGATGTCTATTTTAGTGTTATATAAGTTTTGGGTAAAGTCAGGGGAACATATAAGAAAACTCAGCCATTTTTAAATTAAAGCGATTTTCGGTGTCCTTTAAAGGACAGACTAAATCCACTTCTGGTAGGTGCTAGTTCAGTATCTTATATTCTAGTTTCTGTGTTAAAGGGGAAATGTCATTTGCATATAGGATCTTTGTCTTTATAATATATTTGTCTGTTTTATTTTGGTAACATATTGACACTTTTTTCAGGGTTAATGGTACAAGCAGGCCATTTGGTAAAACATACACAGGCTTGTTTAACTGACTCTTTTCTAAAATAGAAAAATCTGCTTTGTGAAAGGTGCTTTTTGGGTATTTGAGCACAAGTAAGGCACAGTACATTGCTTTGCTATATATTCTGCTTGCTGCCCTTGCACTCTCAGATCATATTTTTGAGTCAAATTGAAATATGTTACCATTAGTACGTCTATCAAAACCATGCGAAATGCATAATGTGATTATAGTTTCTAACTCCCATCCTTCAAACTAGCTGCATATCTAGCACTTTGTCTTGTATTACAAATAGTGTATTTATTTGTCTTTTATTTAATTTGAAGGTTGGGGGAAACTTTTATAGGGCAAGAAGGTACAATTACACTCCTTTGTTTTTCTGCTTGCATGAGATTTCCCCTTTAGGACTGTAAACTGAGAGGTTCTCTCACCAAAAAGTATTGCATGTTGCAAGGAGCATTTCATTTGGTTTATTGCCGTTGAATAACAAAAGCTGGGACACACTAAGATGTTACAAGTACCGCTTTTTTTTAATGAGTTGCGACAGTTCTGACAGCGGTGATTGAAACATCCTATGTGCCGTAACCCTTACATAAGCGGTATTAGTGCTACATTATAAGTACACCTTTCCCTAAAATTTTTGCATCTATACCTTTAAGGGAGAGGCACATCATTTATTTTCTCCAAAATTCCTTTTTAATGAATTAGCATCTATAGTTTCACAATAGCCACACAATTTCCTGCATTCTAGGCATACTAAAGCACAGCTTTCTGGGGGGCAGATCCAGTAATCAGCATATTAAGGGACACAGTGGGAGGAAATGTACTGCCACATTATAGGCAGGTGGATAATGCCACTGTCATTGCCATAGTCTTTCTTGCTTGCCATAAGTGAATTTCAGAAGTTATATTTTCCCTTGTGGCCTTCTTCACCTATGAAGTACAGATGTAGAACAGTGGACTTATGGATGATACTTGTGCCAAGCTTTCTTTTTTTCTGAGAGGGGTTGGATATAAGGGGGTAGATTGGGTCTAATGTTTAATAAGCTAACTGTTTAAATAACAGGGAATTTAAAAATATCTTTTTAAAAGCCTAACATTTACAGTCAAGTGACCACTAAATACAATGACATTTAATATGCAGACTTTTTCAGCTCAGAATTATTTATATAATGATTGTCAAACCTTTTGCCAGTGTCCAAATATCAGATTCCCTTAGGGCTACAATCAGAGATGAATGGCCCTTCTGCTCTTTAATCATATTTTAGATCTGATTAAATCCAAAATATCTGATTCTGGTTTATGAACATTCTTCCTTTCCTGAAAGCATGTAAAATGTAACTGTCAGGTTCCATGGATAGTACAGTATGACTATAGTTGGATCAGTGATAAAGAAGGAGGCAGATGTATCTATGGTAGTAAAATGGCCCAATTTTGTGAGAAAATAAATATTAAAACCTGCGTTTTTTAGTGCTATCAGAATTTATCACCATGCCCAAGAATAATTGTGCCTCATGCCCCAAGGCCTTAATGTTGTTTTGGTCATATGCCCTAAAGAGCTGAAAGCTGGTATATAAGGGTTTACTCTCTCTTGCCTTTTATGTTGGGTATTTTATTTATTTGATTGATTGATTTTGTAAGGCTTTTGTCATTAACCAGTATAAATTCTTCACAATTTACTCTGTCATGTTTGTTAAAAAAAGAAAACACACCCCGAGAAAGAAATGTATAAGTTGATGGTTTCCTTTTGTATAGAATATTTATTTTGAAGCTCTATTTTAATAGTATTTATTTTAGAAAGTCTACTATTGTAAGAGTTCTTCTGTTTGTGAAGAAAAAAACACATTAAAACTGAATGTACTGATCTAGAAATATATATATATAAATATATAAATATAATTATATATTGTTAAATATACCTAATGGCTCCTGTGTTTCTTGTTTGTGTTCAATTATTTGTTCATGACATTTATGAAGGTTTTTCTTTTACAATATCTGACATCTGGGACCTCACTTTACAAGCCCCTAGGTCAGTGGTTTTCGGGCTTATTGATTTTAAGTCTCCTGTTGCTGAATAAGAAGGTTACAGCTATAATAATAATAATACCTTGCTATAGTTCCAAAGTGTCTAGGAGAACAAATGAACCATTCAAGTCAAATTAGTAGTCAGGCTAACCCCACATTAGGGTATCCCAATTAAATGCTGGAAATAGTTGTAAAAATAAAATGGGTAGTTGATCTTCCTACTGACCAGTTATGGATTTAGGAGAAGAGAAAATTAGGTCAGACATACATGTGTAGCTAGGTAAGATTGCAGCTGAAAAAATGATTGGTAGTGAAAGTGGAAATGTATGCACTAAGGCTCGAATGGTAAAAGGTGGCAGATTAAAGGTCTCTTAATTTTATAGCAAATACTTATAGGCATTGGCACAGCAGCCCAGTACCATAACAGGTATAATAAAACCCTGTGTTTCACAGGCATTAGTTGACTTTTAATTCCATATGAATTGGTCTCTCTACAGTATTTTTTGTGGCTAGCATTTCAATGAGTACAGGGGGAATCAGTGAAACATTGTCTACCTTGTTGGGCAGTCATTTAATAAGGAAGATTCATGGGTAAGGATTAACATGATTGTGCCCTAAAAATGAATTTATAGAGACCCTGGCAGGATTGGGGCCATAAAATTTTACATGTAGGCCAGTACCTCCTGCCAGACAGCACTAAAGAAGAAACTTAAAGCTACACAGAGTTGAGATGCATTGCTGTGTTTATTTAGGTGTGTACAGGCACAAGCTTTCAACATAATCCCCTTCCTCCGGTAAAACTGTTGTACAGTCCACATTTGCTGTCGACCAAAAATACTGGTGGCTACTGTTCCTGTCACATAATATACTTACCTTGATTTCTCCTTAGCAGGTACAGACTGGGATTCAAAAGTACACAGAGGCCCAATAAACCAGCCCAATAAATAGTGACTGTCTATGGCATCAGCCCCTCTGGCATTTGCCAGAACCCACAGATTGCCAGTCTGGCCCTTCTATATAATACCTGAGGTTTTTTTTTAACAAAAACACTTCCTTCTTTCAACAAAGCCCTGCTTTTTGCTGATGCTTTTTTCTTTTACAAAAGACAAAATGTGCCAACTGAAATATGAAACAGAAGAAGGAAATTCACTCTACTTTCACTGTTGTGAATAATTTTATATCTCATTCCCAGCTAACCGGCAGTTTTATGCAGCCATATCAACTTGCTTTGCTCTTAAATAAAATAATGTGTCGTGCAATTGGATAAAAGTGTGTTGTTTTTGAAAATAAACGTCTGATTTAAAGGTTTGCAAATTTACTCAAGATGTCCCCAAGTTCATGTGTTCTTTACAACACCCCTACATTATAATATACAAGGCAAATTGGCGGACAACGGCTGCTTATTTGACTTTTCAGGATCGACTAATTTCAATATGCTGTTCCCGTCAGCACATAAGGCAGTTAATGACCTTAATTTCCGGGCTTAACGAACATGTACAAAGCTTAAGGAGAGTCCTGCTGAGCGGTATCCCATAGCGAATGGAAAAATCTTTAAGCTGAAAGAAACCTATACACTTCGTAAAGTGTGCGTTTCCCCAACATGAATGGTTTTGTGGCACACACAATACAAATGTATTCAGTTACCAGGGACAAGTGCATATTATTAAATTTGCTATCATGTTATCAACATAAAAAAAGAATTCTTAAATATCCCCGTTAGTGGATGTATTTGCATGGATTACTTGAATGTGTTACCAGCACACAAGGGGTTGCAGTGTCTCATTTGTAACACATTTTCTGGCAGCCTGCTCTTCGGATTTCATTAATGACTAATCCACATCGGATGTAAGCACAAGGATATCTGAGTATCTAAAACAAACCGTGTACTTGCCAACCTCCTGCAGGGCTGATTAAGAGGGCATATTTATAAAGCTGTGTAAAATATTTTACGCCCAAAAAAAAAAAGAGAGAGTAAAAGTTAGTGTTGAAAACATTGCATATGTCTAATGCTCTGTTGTAGTCCTTATGCATGCATGAAAACAATCCAAAACAGAGCTAATCTGTATCTATGTATATATGTTCCTGGATGTTACCTGTTACCAGCAATTATTTTTCACAGCTTTATTATTATACCTCTATGTGTTTTAAAGGGAAAGTAACATGCAGAACAAGTTCTATAGATGACCATGTCTGAAGGTGAAGAGCAGAATAATATTAAAGGGGTTGTTCACCTTTGCATTAATTTTTAGTATGATGTAGCAAGTGATATTCTAACAATGTTTTCATTTTTTACTATTTGTGTTTTTTGAATGATTTAGCTTTTTGTTCCGCAGCTCTTTATTTTGGAGTTTCAGCACCTAGCAACCAGGCACTGTTTTGAATGAGAGACTAGAATATGAATAGGAGAGGGCCTGAATAGAAATAAAAAAAATTACATTAACAATAATATTGCACATAGAGAAATAGGTTATGTGCTGATGGGGTCAGCGGCCCCCATTTGGAAGCTTGAAAAATCAGAAGAAGAATGGGACCTGGCATTTCAAGTTCATGGAGGCCCAAACAGCCCCCCACCAGCCCACTAAAAGGTACTGTAACTGTCTATGGCATCTTACAGCAGCCCTTCTGGCATTTGCCAGAATACACAGATTGTCAGTCTGAGCCTGAAGAAGGCAAATAATTCAAAAACTATTTAAAAAAATTAAGACCTATTGAAAAGTTGCTAAGAACTGGCTATTCTATAATATACTAAAAGTTAAACCACCCCTTTCCGTTTATTATGTGAAGAAAATCCTTGTTCCTTGGCATCTGCAGAAAACATAAACAGATCTTTAAGAATGGGGCTGTGTTTGAAGGTTATTTTCACTTTTGATCACAATAAAAAAAATATATGTTGGAAATTTGGCTGATTTTTCAACTGCTTTGGGTATATTTTAGTTATACCATACAAAATTTTACAAAGCCCAAACTGTTTACAAAGAATTTCTGCCTATCTGTCATAGCAGTGCAATATCCAAAGGCAGTGCACTGGCAAACTGGAGACAAAAGTGTTGTGTCCACAGTGACATTTTGTGCCAGGAATTATATTCTATTGTATTTTAAAGTTGAGCACATGGCATATTCAGTGTGCCCCAACTCTTTTTATTGGTATATTCAACTGTCAGCAATTATGGCTGTGGTTTTTTTATGAGATATTGGAATTTTAGGCGGCTAACACCAGGTTTTTGGATAACTTGACAGTAACGCATGGGTTAACCGAATACAGGTAGGGGATAGAGAGTTAAGGTCGCTGCCCTTCTGACCTTCAGAGAACTGTTCAGCTAAATGCTTGCTATTAGCAGCCAAAAACTGCAAATACTGCTAATATCTCAGAAACCACTAGAAACAGAAAATAAATGTAAATTGCAAAAGTACTAGAGGTCACTCTGAGTAAGTCTACATCAGTTCATTGTTGCAAGAGAGTGATATTTAGGGCCCTATTTCTTTGGTCATACCCAAATGATATCGGACCAGGGCCCTGTGGCTGCTTTTCGACCCTTCCTTCTGTTTTTTACCCAATGATAAGACTGTGACAGGGGAAAAAAGCTTGTTAAACCAGATTGGGCTTAGACCAGTGGCACACACAGCAGATATGCCAACAGAGAAAAGCTCAATCTGCCCCCTTGTCTTGTGTGGGCACTGACAGGCATGGCATCAGAAAATAGGTATACAGTGGCATAACTATGGAGGAAGCAGACCCCCATGGTCGTGGGGGTTAGGGGGGCTGGACCATGGGGTCTCCTTCTAGTATAGAAATCCCCCCTTCCTCAACCGCTCTCCTGCCTGAGAGCGAGCAAGCAGCGGGGGACACGATTGGTCAGGAGGGCGGGGGGTGGTCCAGTGGGTCACACCGAGTTGGCTGTGCATTCAAGGCCCCTCCAAAAGTATTATTGCCCGGGGGATGTTGTACCCCCTAGTTAAGCCACTGTAATTATACATTTAATGCTTCAGTTAGAAATGTGTTAGTCATAATAATTAATACATAATTTTCAATATTTTCATTAGAGAAATGCAAAGGGAAAATTAAAAAATGAAAGTAAAGTGCCCCTTTGAGCCTGTTATAAGGCATCCCCCATTGGCCTATTCTCACAGTTGCATGCTGTTTCTCCTTTGATCTTTTCTAGCCTAACAATTACCATAGAGTTATTTGTCAGTGCCTCTGTTGACAGCCTTAACACCTGTGCTGCCTCCTATCCTCTGCCCCTAGCAAATTCTTTTACTGTTTTCCATTCAGGCTCTTGTAACAAACAGAGAGCAGAATATACTTATGTCCTTTTCATAAAAGCATTTCATCTTTCTACACTCTTCCATTCTCCGGCATGTTGAAATAGTTTTTCCCTCAGCCAAAATCCGCTTGCAACCAGAGCCAGCCCTAAATTAACTAGCACCAGACTTCCCTGGTCAGAGTAAACTTAGAATACAGCTATTTTATAGAATGACGTGCTTATACATATACTTACAGAGTGAAATAAGATAAGGTAAAATTCACAATGCTATCAAATCAATATATATCATTCTAACATAGTTAATGGTATTTATAAAAGATACTTATCATATTTAGGGGTTTAATAAATGGGCAACAGGGGCATGCGCCCAGGGCCCACCAAGACAGGGCCCACTAACAGATCTTTGACCTGCTAAAACATTTGACTCAAGCAGCCCCCAGAAATAACAGACCCCTCATTTTAATCCAATGGGAAACCTTCAATACAACATTTCTACTTTTTTTTTTTTTATCTTTTTTAATTTGTTTTCAAATGTATAATTGCAGTTTATTTGCTCCCACGGTTACTGGTCCAAGGCAGTGCAATTGGTCTCCACACAGACCATAAGGGTCATTTATGAACAAAGTGTCATACAAAGTGCAATACTGAATGCAAATCAATATTTTTTTAATCCATTTTTTTCCCATAATTCCACTATCATTTGTAAATGACCACTCATGTTTTTATTGTTATTTAATTTATTATTTAGTATAGTTTACCTTCCTGTAGGTAATACTATCAAAAAATTTACTGAAGCTACACGGGGCCCACCAGTAAGACATACCTAGGAAAGACAGGGACCCCATGGAAGGCAAAGTGTGGATTCAACCACAAAGTAGAAAAATACATTCCTTCCTGACCATGGTATGGCATCATACAGACATTATATCAGAGATATTGCATACAGCTTGTGTCATTTTTGTATGGTTTAAATTTTTTTCTTTTTAAATCTTTCTATTCCACAAAAACCTCTGAAGCAGTTATATGTGTGCTCCAAAGTGATTAGAAGTATTTCTTTCTGTCCCCATATTTGTTCAGTGCAAATAAGGCTAATGCCAGACAGGGCTGATTCTTGGCCTGTGCATAAGTGCAGGCTGAGAGTAAGCAAATCCCCCTGCATCTACTCCCTTGTGTGTGTGCACCCTGAGGCACTGTGTTGTCTGGGTGCAAACACCTAAAGAGGAGTTTGGCTGTGAAAATGCATATTCATGCATTTTCATGCCAAAATCTGCTTTGTGTGTCTGCACCCAGGCCGATGCAGTGCCTCTGGGTGCAGACATACAAGGTAGTGTATGTCAGTGTAGGGGCTGTCTCTCTGCCTACATTTATTTGTGGGTCCTGAAACAGCCATGGGAGACAGTACTCTTAGCATTGCAGGTAACATAGTCAGGATGAATATTTGACCAATGTTGGCCTTTAGATTTATTACACATTACTGTATATAAGTGGTGTCGTTGCTGCTGCTTTCTGTTTATGTAGGTTGCCATCCCATGACAATATATATATATATATATATATATATATATATAGCATATCACTATTGCCAGCAGCAGCTAATAACCACTTAGTTGGTATTTTGTTTTTCTGTTATAGCAAGGTAAGGTAAAAAGACCATTATTTTGGAACATATTGTTTTACTTGTTGGTATGCAAGGTGTACAAGGGCAAACACACTTATTTCCTGAATTAGCTCCCATTTACATTCTGCTTCCTACTTTAACTACACTGCCGTGCTGTCACTACAAAGGACACAGCTCCCTTTTACACAGACAAAAGGATGCCACTATTAGTAATCCATTATCATCCTCTGTTATCCTTCACACACCTGCTTGAACCTCCTGTCCTAACTATTATACAAGCAACTCATTTCCTGCTATAAGAGAAGGTTCCTACACACATCCAACCCCATTCATTCTGGCCTCTTGACCCCAGTCTGGGCCTTTCTATATTTACTTTCAGCAGTGATTTGTTAAATGTTGTTAAGTTACAACTCCCATCATGCTCAGTCATCCAGGTGAAACATAATGTGAACCTCCCTCCTGTCTTTCTACTTTAATAAATTGATTTTTTTTTTGCCAAATGCTTGGGACAGAGCTGAGAGAAGTACCAATATGGTTTTTCACTGCTGGTCCTGTTGGCAGCAGGGGGATAATATAGGGGAATCATGTTACCACTTAAGGCAATAATAACACATTTCAAACTGGTTTCAAACAGTTCAGACTTTTATCCCCATTAAATCAAAATGTATCTGACTGTCAAGTACATTTTTTCTGACAGTAAGAAATGTTTTCAGGAACTGACACATTTACTAAAGCTAAAAGATGTCTCAATTTGTCTGAATGTGTCCAGTGGCTTTAAGCTGTCAATCACATTCATTTTCTATAGGGTTTTAGTGCTAAGGACAGCAGCATTAAGTACTTTTACCAAACTAGTAATCCTCAATGCTAATTACATGTAAGGAATAATGATTGGGTCAATTATTTTCCAAACAAATGTTCCAGTACAAAAAAAGTAAAAGGTCTCTGAGGCTTAGTGAGGTTCCCATTAGTCACTGTTTCCCTGGGACAGGCCCTGTTTCAAGACCTTGGTCCTGGAAAACTATCCCAAAGAGGACTTGTTTTCCTCCAATGACTTTTTCCCAGTACTATGTTTTGCAGGAATTAAAGTGTATGTACTGTTTCTGAAATAACATTTTTTGCCCAGGTACAATATGAGCATGATATACAGGTATGGGACCAATTATCCAGAATGCTCGGGACCTGGGGTTTTCCGGATAAGGGATCTTTCTGTAATTTGGATCTCCATAACTTAAGTCTGCTAAAAATCAGTTAAACATTAAATAAACCCAATAGGATTGTTTTGCCTCCAATAAGGATTAATTAAGTCTTAGTTGGGATCAAGTACAAGGTACTGTTTTATTATTACAGAGAAAAAGGAAATCATTTTTTGAAATTTAGAATTATTTGCTTATAATGGAGTCTATGGGAGATGATCTTTCCATAATTCAGAACTTTCTGGAGAATGGGTTTCTGGATAAGGGATCCCTGGATAAAGGATACCTGCATTACAATGAGAGAACCAGAAAGTAAAAGCAATTTTCCCTCTCTGGGGAAATATTCACAATGCAATTTTAATTTATAAGATAACCAGCAAAAAATGCCCAGTACTTTTCTGTTTAATATCATAGACTAAATAAATGGAAATGGTCTGGTCCTTCCTCAGTGTATGGATGGATGGATTGATGTATGGGAGAAGTAAGAGATGTGTCACCATTCTGTTATTCTGTTCTGCGGGTTTGTTTCTCCTCTGAAATAAGGTGATTTTCACAGTCTAAACAGCACCCTGTTATCTAATTAGGGTTTCCACCTAGCCAGTAATTCACCAGCCTAGCCAGTATATCACTTTATAGGGCAGTTATTACAAATTTACCAGCAATATAATTGTCAGTAAATTTGTAAATTTCCTATTTTGCTCCCATTCTAACCCATACCTCCCAACTGTCCCAATTTTAGTGGGACAGTCCCTATTTTGACAGCTCAACCCGCAGTCCTAGATTCTTACTGAAAAGTCCCTCATTTCCCTTTGATCCCCTGCACTGAAGCTAAAAAACATACAAATTTAATTAAAAGTAGCTTTTGGCAGAGAGCCCAGAAATCTTAACCAGCGTCACCTGCACTTAGATACATTGTTTCTCACTTTTAATTAAATAAGTGGGCTTTTGGCAGAGAGCCGAGAAAGGTAAAAGCCCCCCTTGCACTGAGGTACAATTGTAATTAATAAGCTAAACAGGTCTCTTAGGGGAACTGAGACTCGCAGCTTAAATGGCAATTTCACCTTTTTCAGAAAAACTGTAATAACACATAAAACAGGACCCCAAAATCCACAGAAATGTGTTCAAACTTTAAATAACCTGCCAAATTTAGTAAAATGGGAGTGGTATTTAGGGGGTGTGGTCACAAAAATGGGCGTGGTCAAAAATGTTGCCGCGCTGCGCGCAGCATTTATTTTTGTCCCTCTATCTGTTTTCAAAATGTTGGGAGGTATGCTAACCATTCCAACTCTCACTTTATGACCAGGACCTTCCCACGGACCTGACACTCAAATTTGCTGCCCAACACCTATTCCCCACCCTGAACATGCCAACTCCCCACCCTGAAACGCCCACTCCCGTCCCATGACATCACCACTACCCCTCCAATAACACAGGCCACTATACTAGGGGGGAAAAGGCGGCAATCCAGTATCTGATTATGGTTTTTATCACACTGCAAGGAGATTATTTGTTATTAAGTGAAGTTTAATGTGTTTTACCTCCTATTGTATTAGAGATGTCTACCCTTAATGAAAAGATTTTGGGGGAATTTGCAGCACATGAAATTGGGGGTATGATGTCACTGCACAAAAAAGGGACAAGTAGACAGCAAGGGACCACAAGTTATATGGATAAGATTACTACAATCCATTTTCTCTGCCCCCATTTAAACATGTCCCCGACACACGGATATCGTCATTTCATTTTCTACTTCATCAGGAAGTCATCAAACTCTTTGTAAGACCTTTACCGGATTAATGTAATTATATATACCTTTAACTGGTTTCTTCCTTAGAATCCCAATAAAACATGTCATTTCTTTTACAGGACTGTTGGCTGCTGGAAAACTTAGCAACACGTCTAACAAAATATTTCTATGTGTGAAATCCACAATAAATTCTGAAATATTATTTTATAGCTCCAGAGGTTACTGAATTAAAGGATTCTACTTTTCTTTCTCAGACCATGCGATTAAGTAGGGTAGTTTCATTTAACCTCTTGGGTACCAGAATTCAATGAAACATGAATCTGATAGCAGGGGCTTAGCAAGTACCTTGCTCATAGGATTAGCTAATTCTTATTCACATGGTGGGACAAATATAATAAAGTTTCTAGGGGCCAAGGGCCATGTATTATGTAGTCTGTTAGATGCAATTTTCGGGTAGATGCTCCTGTACTTTTGAACTTGGATTCAAAGAATGGATCCAGGGAGGCCTCTGTTTTGAAGGATAAGGGGCATGTGACAAATTGAGGTATGGTATGGCCAGTACATTAACTGACAGCTGTGTGCTGTAAAAGAAAGCATATGGCTAGGTCATTGAGAATACAGCTCCTGGGCATTCAAATAACAAGCACCAGCAAGTGTCAGTAAGACGTTAGTAAGGTATTTAACAGGTTCCCTTCCATCTTTCTGCAAAATGAATTCCTATTTAAACTTTCTGAGACACAGCCAACACACTAAAGTTGATATGAGCTTTGAATCTATCCTCGAGAAGGTAAAATCAAACGAGATGCACAGAGGTAGGATGACTTGCCCTTGGGGTATAGGGAGCTGATACAGGAATTGGACTTCAGTTCCCTGTCTTTGCCATTGGTTTAATTTGCTCAGCGAAAATAGCTAAATAAACTATGTCATTATCATGTTAGATGGCAAAAAATCCAGTAGCACACCTGACACCCTTATGGGTGTATTAACAGAGGGTTGAGATCCCCAATTATTGGCTATCTTATCATGTTAGATGGACATCACTGAAGTGGAAATATTTTAGGCTGAACTTTTCATTGGCTCTTGCTGGCCATACCAGGACACTCACCCTATGGGGCACATTTACTAACCCACGAACGGGCCGAATGCGTCCGATTGCGTTTTTTTTCGTAATGATCGGTATTTTGCGATTTTTTCGGAAAAATGTCGCGACTTTTTCGTTACTAATACGATTTGTGCGAAAAAACGCGAGTTTTTCGTAGCCATTCCGAAAGTTGCGCAAAATCTGGCGATTTTTCGTAGCATTAAAACTTGCGCAAAAAGTTGCAATTTTTTCGTAGCGTTAAAACTTGCGCGAAACGTCGCACCTTTTAAGTTTTAACGCTACAAAAAAGGCGCAACTTTTCGCGCAAGTTTTAACGCTACGAAAAAATCGCCAGATTTTGCGCAACTTTAAAAATGGCTACGAAAAACTCGCATTTTTTCGCGCAAATCGTATTGGTGACGAAAAAGTCGCGACAATTTCCGAAAAGTCGTAAAGACGCCGAAAAAATCGCAAAAAATACGAAAAAAGTCGCAAAATGTTCGTTTTCAAATCGGAATTTTTCCAATTCGCTTCAGATTCGTGTCTTAGTAAATGTGCCCCTATATATTTCAATTTTGTTTGAAATCCTGTGGGTAAACAGTCCTATTTTATTATTGTATAGCCTCTATCATATAGATTCCACCCTCAACCCCACCTAAATGTCACAGAATTTATTAAGCATTCAAATAAGTTCAGGCAAACAGATCACCGCTCAGCATTAAATGCGGTGCTTTCTGTGGCACTTTCTATCCTACTGCCCCTTCCACCATTTGATCCATTTCCCATGTGAGTGAACTGTGTGCGTGTTGCATGAAAAAAAGCATAATATATTAGGGATTAATAATAAATTTGGTATTAATACCCCACTACATGCACATATTAATGAGTGATTCAAATAACACCTTTGTGTCTATAGGTATGTGTGCAACTGGAGGATATTTCAAGTTGTTCAGGTTTTGCTGTCCTTTAATAAAACTTTAATAAAATAATGTGTACAGGGCCTGGGGCAGGTGTAATTTTGGTTAATTTATGGGTCTCAGAGACAGGAAGAGAGCTGCTTGTTTCATTGTGTTTCCTTCAATAAATGACATTCCAATTGTGTCTGCGTGTCATTCTAAAGGCTTAGGCTGCCAAAGCACAAGTCACTACGGAGCCCACCTGTGCCTCAGGGCCTCTAACACCAGCCGGTTATGGAGACATCTGTATCTGTTAAGCACCAGAGAACTGAACAACTCACCTCATTTCCTTATGTCACTCAATAGTGGAAGTGCCTTGGAAGAAAAGCTGTAACACTGCATTCCCATTCACACCTCGGTTTCTTACACAGGAATATCTTTAGTCTGTAATGAATTAACACTATATCCTTCATTTAATACAATACCACCTGTAGAGGGTTATTTGTCAGCTCTAGGTCTAGATGCATTCTTCTGCATTATACAATGATATTTATTTACTGTGTATGGCCAGCATTAATAATCATGAAAAACAAATGGATCAGCATTTCTGGCAATGTAGGGCTGGTCCTTGTGTATGGGATGGGAAGGGGCTCAGCATGAGTTTGGGGTGCGTTGTGATTTGTTGCTCTAGATACCATGAAAACTATTTTAAAATGACTGTGTTTTCATTCATCTGTAGTTTTGGTATGATGTAAGGAGGGCCTAATTAAAGAAACAGTAAGATCAAAAAATGTAAGTTTTTTTTAAGTTATTAAAATATAAAGTACTGCTATAGTATATATATAAATAAGCTGATGTTTAGCCATGGGAGCAGCCATTGAAGTTAAAATATGGCTACACGACACAGCTTAAATAGCAAATAACAGCTCTATAAAATACCAGGAGTTTAGTAGTTACACAGGAATCCAAATCCATTGCACAATTTATCTGCTATGTGCTATGTAACCTGTGCCTTTTCTTTTTTCAGATTGTATGGCACCCCCCATGACCTAAAAAAGGAAAGAGAGATCAGTGAGAGGGTATATTTTACAAAACATTAATATTAAAATTAATAATGCCAGAGACAGTCTCTATTTATTGGGCTGGTGGGGGCTGTTTGAAACCATGTGTACTTGAAATGCCAGGTCCTAATTTGAATCATAGTCCAGGCCTGCTCAGCACTGTAAGGGAGCACTGATAACCATTACACCAACACACTGTCCATGACATTTAGAACTTTATTTGCCTCAGTGAATTTGCTCCTGCTGCACTGTAGTTTTAACCCTGGAAAGCGCAGGTTATGTTTGACATACAGAATAGCACTAATAGCACTAATTACCACATTCTTAATGCCATCATTTTGGTAAAGCTTGTTGGTGGTTGCAAAACTTGCATCCCATGTTGCTCCAGTCCTGGAAAGGACCTACAGGCTGCCCTTTGTGAATTGCAACCAGGTACTGGAAAAGGACACTGGGAGTAGATGTTAAGCCACGGAAAGAGAGACAAAGGTTAAATAACTGTACCGTGCATGTTAAACAATTACAACAGGACATGTCGGTTTACTCTCAGTGAAAAGACTTGAAATGTTTATTACCCACCATGCACAGTACCATAACCTCCAGCAACCCCAGCAGCTAAAGGCTTTCCAGAATTATGGAATGAATTTGAGAAAACTGGTGGGCAGCACAAAAGACAAACATTATTATTTATTGATCTATATCCTGCCAGCCAGTTAGATGGGTCTTTACAGTGATACTATAACAAACAGGGAACAATAAATTTGGGAAGAAGATGAAACAACAGAAAGACAGCATCCGGATTGCAAGAGCTCAGTCGTAACATGTTCTAATGCTACAAACCATTGCATGCTGAACAGTAGAAGAGAATGTTAAAAAAAAACATCAAATTTCTAACCCTGATGTGCTGGACAATGTCTACTGTCCGCCCTTTGTTACACTCCATGCTGTTGTATATTTTGGACACATGCATAAATAATTTCGAACAATAATAGAGTTCTTTGACTGGAATGGTTTCTCTTTTTCAAGATCTGGTTGTTGACTCCAGCAGCAAGCTGCGCAATTCTTCTGAGCACTTAAGTATCATTAAACTTGTGTCAATATTTCCGTCCACTTAACCGAAGTCTTAAAAAATTATTACCTTTGCTTTGCTGGCTAGAAAATGTTGACACTTTATTTTGTGCATTTAGAATAAATACAGTACTGTCCAACAGTGCTGCTCCAGCACAACGCAGCTGCATTGGAAATGAATGTTTCCTCTTGGTGTAAATGAATAATCCAGACCACACAAAAAGGAACACTTGGCACGGCCCTTAAGATGCATCATTAAGTGCTTTAGAGTGCAACCGTGGTCTAAAACCTGTGAAATCGACTCTTGGCATTGACTATGGCTGCTAAGAGCCCTGGTTTTGTGGGGAGAGCACGAATGGTCTCTTTACTCATGCACACCTACCTTTGTTACTGCCACATTTCCTAGCCTGAAGTTAAGCAACAGAATAGTTTGGCTTTGCTTTTATTATATTATTTTACCTTTAAGTAGCAGGGTTTCCTTAATAAGCACCCCCAAAACAGACTGTTTAACTAGCACTGTGTATTGGACTATATAAGTGATTACAGACACTACCTTAGCCTTAATTGATGCCTTAATTGAATTTATGCAGTTCAAAATGGCTGCTTGTCAGTCCCACCCAATCCAAGTGAGTGATTCCAGTATTTATTACCACAATTCCTTAGCACCAACAGTGCCCTCTAACTTGAGTGTAGATCAAAGGTCAGAAAAGTAGTAATGGAAAAATATGGGGGGTTCTCCACATCCCGCAAGATATCATACTACCAAAAATATGAACAAAGAGCTGAATTACATATTGATGTTTGGTACAGGCTTAGAGACACATTTAATACAATTGTGGAGCTGTAACTCTCTACCCCACAGCAGTTAATGGGACAAAACTATTAACATAAGTGTGGATAACTAATGAACTGTATCTTTTTCTACAACCAGTGATTTTATGACATGATATGGGCTTCACACTAGGATTTTTGCTAAATTCCCATGATTTAGTATTGAGAGTCTACTTTCTTTAATCTGCATATTTGATGGGGTAAGTCCCTATTATTGCACCTTATATAATACCTTTGGTATTGGGCCATACAAATAAAAAATTACACTTATTTTCCTATGTTTTCTTTGTTTGGTAGTTCACTGTGTATAGCTATAGCTTCAGCAACATATACCAGGGATACTAGCAGCATGCTTGCATGGAGACCCAACATTTTTCATGGGCCTATTAATTGCAATAATTTCCAATAAGACCGGAGCCCAAATAAATCTCGTTTCAAGTGCAGACATTGGCACCCCAATATTCTGATCTGGGTTCATCTGGTGTCTTATTCCTAGGAATATAAAAGATCTTAAGCCTAATTACAGGCCATGTTTTGCCTTTTTCCTGTGACTTCTATTTTGGTCATCACTTTATTTTGTCAGCTGCTTTGGTATACATAATGGGCAAGTGGTTATAAGTACAAGTACAATATCAACCATCACAATGCTCAGCATTTTCTAACCAGATATGGAGACTAACCTATATTACCTCTATTACACAAGCTATAATTATCAGTATTATTTTATCATGGTTCTAGTAGACTGTTAGTAACTGTACAAGGACATGTAAATGTTAATATAATAAAATTACTTGATTCAGATATTTTATATCCAGTTATGAGCATTTCTAGTAGAGGGGGACTCACTAGAAATTACTGCACTGGTTCTAAAGATTTGAGCATATGTTGAATCATATAAGAGTCATCACTCAAGGTTTACCCAGCAACACGCATAAGGCTACATTAAACTGTCCTCCCTGTTTTTTACCCTAACATATTGCGGTTTCCATTGATTTTCATACACTAAAGGAAAGATCGACCCTCCCTATAAGCTCTGTAAAAATCCCAGCAAGCAAGTTAAAATTTCCTCCACACCCTAGTGACACAGCCTATTAGCTCCACTCATCTAACTTTTCTGAATGAGAGGTTTTACATAGCATTAAGACAGGAAGCTCACTAATGTCTAACATTGGTGTCAATTCTGGCAGATTAGGAAGGTAAAGAAAACTTCAGCCGTTCAAACGGCCAAAAGGGTAGATTGTATATTTGACATCATTTGCATTTTTTATTCTCTATCAGGTTAGTGTATAATTGTTGGATAACTTTGGCATATTGTGTTTAGCTGCATTTTTTGAACCTGCATTGGATGGGATGTAAATAGTAATAAATAAAAGAAAAATAATTCTATTCATATACTTTTTGTAAGCAAGGGGGTGCTGAGTTTGTGTAGTTAGAATAATGAATCCGAACACCTGCACACAAATGACTTTAGAGCTTAATAGTAATATCTTTAATCAATGATCCACTTTATTCACAAATATTGATTGTAAGTAGCATCATAATAAGTGGGGTTCACACTGGGCTCCTTATTTACTTGCTATCACACTTCATTTTAGGGTGTGCAGGGAGTGTGAAGCTTTAAAGCGTCCAATAAGGTCTTAAGTAAAGTAACCAATCAAGGTAAAGCTTTTATATATTTGTCATTCAAAGCTAAAGTAAGGTTAAAGGACAAGTAAAGTCAACATTTTTAGGCCCAGTTGCTAAAATTTCACCCCAGAGCGGTGTAAATAACAAACCAACCTAAGGTACTTTGCTTTAGAAAATGGAGGCACCATCTTTCCTGTGATCCCAGGCGCACATACAGTGAAGTATGGTTTCCATGCAGTACTGTACTATCCAAGGCACCAACAACAAGGCATGCCAAGGACTATGGAAAGATAAAGTTTAATACCTTAGGGGAGGTTTGCTTTTTAAAGATGACCATAATGGCCCAGGTTCAAAGCTAGCATCTTTGGATCAACTTATTGGCACCCCTTGGTGTTTTCTTTACTTTAGTTGTTCTATTCGGCTTGTATTTGTAGAGAGGGGTGTCATAAAAGAAAATGTGGCTTTTAGCTGGGCCTGGGGGTTATATGATTAAAAATGATTTGCCAAGGTTTACTATTTAAAAAAAAAAAAATATCCCTATCTAAGACCTGTTGATATTTAAATATATATATTTCTATATATTAAAAGTCCAGGAATGGTGCACACAGAGAACTCCAGGTACTGCCTGGGTGCATGGTTAACCTAACATAATTAGTAAGCATCTGGAGTGAAGGTTTCTGTGTGAGACCGAAACCGTTTTTTCTATTTTTTCATTTACATTTTGCTCATAATTTTTTAAATCCTAGGATTGTTGTCCATGTTCCAGTATATATATATATATATATATATATATATATATATATATATATATAGTCACTCAACAATGGAGATGAATGCTATATCAGGTTGTGGAACCACAAAAAGAGAACAGGATCTAGTAATAGAGTAAAGAGTATTCTGAAAGATATGATTGACAAACTTACATTACAGAAACATTTAAGTCTGTGTCTTATCAGTTTGCACTGTATCCACTGTATACAAAAATTACTGTTTTTACCTTAGGTTATTACATTATACTAATATTTTGTTGAGTTTATTTTGTGGGGTTATTTACTGATTCATTTAAGAGTGGTTCTGGGAGCACATCATGTATGATTTCACTTCCTGTTCCTATTTGCAGTAAGTCTCCTATTTGCCTTATCTTACTGAACCTGAGGAAATGGTATATATCTGAGACCCAGCATAGTCATTGAATAAAAGCCTTTCCCTTGAGCAGTTTATTTCCATGTAACAAGGCCATGTGGGCTCTTCACTGATGCTCAATATAACTGCAGATGGTCTGTTATGTAGGGTGGATCCCTGAACCTTACTATTACTGGCCCTCCTAATTGTAGGGTCTGCTTCATAAGTACCGGCAATGAAAGTACCTGCAACGAAATGATAGGCAATAATAGATCTTTAATCTTTTAATTGCTAGGGTTGGTATTGGACTATACAATGAATCATGGGTAAGTTATTAGTTAAACAGTAGACATCAGACTTGAAAAAGGGAGTACATTTAAATGAAAGGCAGGACACTCCCTCGGGGATTGGGCTGCGGTCTCATTAATGCATTTGTTAGCATAATAAAGGAAAGTTCTCCTTTGGTTTTCCAATGACACCAAGATTTTCAGGAGTACATATTCTATGGGATAAAAGTATTAAAATGAGACTAAATTTGGATTACACTCCAAATTACACTCCAGTGCCATTAAGTGCACAATTATGCACATGGCTCAAACCAGTCCAGCAGTGCAGGGAATAACTAATGGCACAACTAGACAAAAACAACAAAGGAAAGTGACTGGAGTGTTGTGATTTTAAAGGCTTTGAACAGAGAATTTAAATGCACCTTTTAACTTGGGATAGAGCGTTGGGAAGCAGTTGCCCTTAAGCAATGACAGAATGATGGCTAATGGAACTTATAATTCCTCAAGTAATATAGTTTTTGACAATGGTTCCTACTGACCACAACTTAGGATGCCCATCCTAAACCCCAGTTAGGGTAATATTTAGGGAGAATGTTTATTTGCTCTTCTAGATGCTTGTGGAATCTCAGCTTGACGGTCAGTTAGGATGAACAGTTTTTTGCTGTCCTACATATTCTTGGAACTATGGTTGCATTATAAATAAAGTAATGCTTATATAAATATATAAACTGCTTTAAATGGGCACTTGGACCCATTTAAAAACCACTAAGGATAATATCACATGCCAAGTTTTAGTGTTGCTTTTTAACCAAGAGGGAAAATGTTTTTCTTGTAGAGTGTAAGCTCTAGTGAGCAGGTCCCTTCTGTTTTGGCCAGTAAGTAATTGGTATGTTTGATGCATACACTAGTGATGAGTGGATTTTTTCGGCAGGCATGGATTCTCAGCGAATTTCCGCATTTTACCATTGGCAAATTGTTTTGCGAAACTTCCATGAAAATTTGCCGCTGAAAAATTTGTCTCACAGAATTTTTTTTTGACGCGTGTCAAATTGTGCGTGGTTGCGTAAAAAATGCGCAGGCAACAAACAAATAGATGCGGGCATCAAGAAAGATGCCTCTTTTATGGCGAAGCAAAACAGGACAGATTCGCTCATCACTAGCATACACCCTTCTATTGTACAGCCCTGCAGAATAAGCTGGTTCTTTATTATAATAATAACTCCAAATGTTGCAAGATGTATCAGGTTTGAGATGAATGCTATTATCTATGCATGTCGTAAGCATAACATTTATAATTATCTTTCTTTTTTTGTAGATAGAGAACGTAGTTCCCTTAACAATGTTTTTTTATCGTGTGATTAGATGTCCCTAATAAGCAGCCTTGCCTGGCCAAGTACTTTCTATTCAGTATAGAGGCCTAGAGGAGAGGCACAAGTGACATACTGGCCATAATGCTAAACAAATTCCACTTCTGCAGCACTGAACTTGGCACCGTCCATCTTTAGAACACAAAAAAGCAGTAAAAGAAGAATTCTCAGTGTCTGACGTGTGTAGTGCTAGGGAGGATTCCAGAAGACAGGTAGACAAGTCTTGGCAAGTTTTACTCATCTGTAAATATTTCCTACACTAAACACATGAGGAAGCAGGGATATACATTTCTACAAAAGCATAAACACATGGCCCACTTACTCCCAGACTCCCAAACTATGCTACCAGCAGGAGCTGCATCTCCCACCATGAGAGAAGTTCAGCAGCCCTGCTGTCGGTCCTGAATCTGCAGTGTCTCTATGAAAATCCAAGCAGGCTGTCACCTAGCACAAGCAGTAGTAGTGTCTGTATCAATCAACCCACCGTGCAGTCAAAGGAGAGAAACTCCTTTCTCACTCTTCTAAAATTTCCAGTGCAGTACCCTGGCAATGTCCTACCGCTGCTGTGACAAATAAAACCTAAAATCCATTATCATATATTCACTGCTTTGATCCAGAGGAAGGCAAAAAACCCAGCCTGAAGCCTGTGCCAATTATGCCTCAAGAGGGGAAAAAAATTCCTTCCTGACCCCACTGGTGATCTGAAACATTCCCTGGATCAAGGATTTGACATCCATTTAACATAAATGATACCATACAGACTCTTACATTTATACTGTATAACGTTACCACAACCACAATATAACAGAACATAAAGAAGAGAAACTCCTGGCATTTTACAAAATATGCAAAAAAGAGGGGACGGCGGGTGGGATGTTTCTACCTGCTCAGAAGATAGGAGGTGAACTGCTTCTCTCATGACATCACCTCCCTATCCTTCTCCACCCCCAGCCAAGCTTTCCCCCACCTTGACTCATTGGGCCTGATTCACTAAAGGGCGCTAAAAATTATCGCACGCTTTTTCGCGTTAAAAAACGCAAAATAACTTGCGCGCGATTCACCATAGTATTATCGCGTGCGAAAAATCGCCATTTTCGCATGGGGTATTTCTCGCACTAGTTTTACCATTTTGCGTTAATTTCCGCGCTGAAAAGAATACGATCGCATGATTCACTATAACTTTTGCGCGCTAAATATCGCATTCGGCTATACGAAAATTAACACCTACTACAGGCAGGCGAAAAATTATACAAAAGTACAGTAAATTATTTTTTGCAATAAAATATGGACTTACAGTGTTATTTATTCAAGTCTGTGTTTCCCCCAGAGTGACGCAGCCGCCAGTTTGCAGCGAAATGTTCATTTTTAATACAGTAATTTTCCGCAAGTATTTGCGTGTATGGCTAACATGGCGTGCGTTCATTTGCGCAACTATTTCTATTTGGCTACAAGTGATGAAATGTTTCGCCAGGCATGGATTCGCAGCGAATTTTTGGACGTGCGTTGAATTTTTTCGCGGCGGATTTTTTCATGCGTTTCGCAAAACAATCCGCCAATGGCAAAACGCATGAAAAAATTCGCCACGCAAAAATTCACCGCACATCCACAAATTGATACAAGTGTCAAAAAATAATAGTCACGGGCAACAATTTTTTTGCCCGCACAACATTTTTGCCGTTTCGGGGATCTTTCGAAAGATTTGCTAATTTTTCACTAAAGAAACCAGAACACATTTGCTCATCACTAGTGGCTACTATTTATAAGCATCTACTATTTATATGTGGCTAATATTTATATACACCATTTATATGCTTCGACAATGTTTATACACTATTTCTATGCTACCATTCATATTCGGCGATTATTCGCGTAATTTAGCGCATGTACAGGCAAATACCGCATTGAAATAGTCTTTCGCGAGTTAAATAACGCTTGCAATATCGCGCGTAAAAAAGTGCGAGTATGCTTATAGTGAATCGTGCGAAAAATCGCCAAAATTAAGCGGCGGTAAAAATTTTAGCGCACAATAAGAATAGCGCACGTTTTATCGCCCTTTAGTGAATCAGGCCCATTGTGTCTCACCCAATCTCAGCTACATTTGATTCTGCCAATCTCTAAACATAAACCAGTGTAATCTGACCGCTGGTCATTCGGATCCCTTTTCATGCAGCCCCTGCACATATAGCTCCAGGGCTTTCCTATACTCAAAATTTGTAGTTTCTGCTTTTTGAAAGTAGAATTATTAGTAGGGTTCCTGGCTTGGCTAAGTAAAAATGAAGTTGATCACTTTTTCCAGTTATTCAGAACCAGAATTAGACAGAACTGAAAGAATTGTTAAGATAGAGTTGGTAATGACATGCCGAGCTGAGTGAGGAGAATGTTTGATATGGCAGATGAAGAAACTTCAGCAGGATCACTGAAGAAGATAGGCCTAGGTTTGAGAAGGCGTTAAAAGGCCAAGTGAGAAATGGGAAGTCAATCATAAGCAAGATCTAAGACAGACAACCATTCTAAATGCCACAAACTGGCCTTTCTGATTTTATTGCCTAAAGAATGCCATAACAATAGGAGAAGCAGACCCCATGAGTGCTGGGGGTAAGGTTTTTAAAGTATTTGTGGGGCACTTAAAGATGTGAACTTTTAATAAACTTTTAAAAAAACAGGTCATCTTCTCAGAGTTATGGGATGATACATGTCTGCACAATGTGATCTACTTCTACTCTCAAAACAATAATACTCAAACAACAACTGAGGTATTGCAACAAATAAATGATCAACCCAGTAACAGTAACTCCAGCATCTCCAAGTAATGGCAGAGCCATCTTGTACCCAACTAGAAGAGCAGTACAATAAATCTGAATACCCCGGTACAATAAATCTCTCTTGGGTTTAATAAAATGTTCTCATTCTTTTGTAAACAAAACAAATGGCACCCATCTAGTTGTAAATAATTTCTCAGATGATAATCTAGGGCAATTAGTAGGATTACTATACTGTACCCCTGTCCTGCCCAGAGTGAACTTTACCAGAGCAAAGGAGATGTGCAAAAGTCAATACCATAAAAAAATTGTACTTGTCCTTCACAAACATAAACTTGCAGTCACTGCTGGCAACCTTCTAGTGATATTGTAATGCAGATTTAACAGCCTTCCACACCCTCCTTTTTCTATTTAGCTGGAAGCTGTAAAATGTTAAAAGAGGAAACTGTTGATTCCAAACAATTGCAGGAACTTGACAGCACAGAGTTCCCCTACATTCCATGGGAAGAGCCATGTTTAACCACTACCAAGCTGTCTGCCTATAGGGAAACTGGCAATAAATAGCTACTGTCTTGTTATCAGGATACAAGCTATTTATAACTCTTTCCCTTTAATCCTACCTGTGCTCTTCCTTTTACATGTCTGCCCTACATATAACATTCACTCCCCCCCTGCTAGGAACAGTTTTGGGCCCCATTCCATTTAATGAGAAAAAGAAAAAAAAATACTTTTTTATTGAACCTGACTGATTAGAATGCCATATAAATGGTACATAAACATACATTACATATAGAGAGAAAGATTGCTAAATAGATGATAAGTAGATAGAATGATATATAGATAGGTAGGTAGATACAGTAGATAGATAGATAGATAGATGATAGATAGATAGATAGATAGATAGATCGATAGATAGATAGATAGATAGATAGATAGATAGATAGATAGATCGATAGATAGATAGATAGATAGATAGATAGATACATAGATACATAGATAGATAGATAGATAGATAGATAGATAGATAGATAGATAGATAGATAGATAGATAGATCGATAGATCGATAGATAGATAGATACATAGATAGATAGATAGATCGATAGATAGATAGATAGATATATAGATAGATAGATAGATACATAGATAGATAGATAGATAGATAGATAGATAGATGACAGATAGATAGATAGATGATAGATGATAGATAGATAGATGATAGATAGATAGATAGATAGATAGATAGATAGATAGATAGATCGATAGATAGATAGATAGATAGATAGATAGATAGATACATGATAGATAGATAGATAGATAGATAGATAGATAGATAGATGATAGATAGATAGATAGATACTAAATTAAGATACACAAATTTAATTTAGGGCCCCATCTGATATATTAAAATATCCTACTGATATATTAAAATTCCTCATGAATTAAGAATTTCTCAAATCGTTACCACAAAGTAGAAAGCATGGAATAGACAAGAATGTTCTAGTTAATTAGGGAGGCAAAAAATAAGCTGAAGCTGCCTCCCATTTGCCTTAGAATCAGGAGGAATGGCAGGAGTAATAAATGTATTCCTGCAAAACAGCACCAAGCCCCTGTATTGACATTGTGCTAGCAGAATTAATACTTATACAGCCATGCTTGTAGAGTGCTAATGCAAACTGATCAGCAGAATGGATTTGAGACAGATGAGAGTGATGATGTAGCCATGAACATGTTATTTGAGAATACTTTGGCTTTTTATACCTTTAATGGGACTAAAGGTGGCCATACGCGGGTCACCCGTGGGATAGACACCGTCGCACAAATGCACAAATGAGCGGATCATGCTGTGAATGCCACCTTAAGATACGCGAATCTTTGTTGGACAGCAGTATTTGTGCAGGGCCAGCCTTAGCTTATTGGGCCCAATAGGGCCACGCACCCATGGGGGCCCTGCACCAGAGGGAATAAGCACATAAAGCTGTTTAGCCTGCCCCCAGTAACGATTGCCCAATAATGCTGCTATGTGTTCTGGGACATAAAGCACAAAGTGGGCACTGCATTTATACTGCACTGCACTGCATTCATACTGCACTGCATTCACACTGTATATAGTATGCTTGGTATGTCAGTGCCCAGTTCTTGGGGGCCACATTATGCCATGAAATGTTGGGGCCAATGGAATGAGAAAAAGAGAGGTGAAAAGGCAGGGTTACAACATCATATGGAGAGCGAGAGGCAGTGACTATGTGCCCACTCAGCCCTGGAATCCTTTGCCAGCTGGCAACACCTTGTGTAGGGGCTCTTCCAAAATGGTCCCAATTGGGGGCAGACCGGTCTTTCAGTGGTGTAACAACAAGACGCAGACCCCGCCTGGGAAAAAAATCTTTGAAGAGGCCCAGTGCTAAGGGCAGCCTCTACCTGGCCCTCCCTCCCTACACCGACCTGCTCACATCCCTCACTCCCCGCCCGCTCGAGCCATGGTAGGTAAAGCCCCCTGTCCCTTACCCCATGACTTTGGGGTCTGATAAAATGGTGAACAAAGCACCATAAAGTTACTGTATAGACCTCTTTATATATTTAAACATGGTAAAAAAAAATACCCCATCTTAATCACTGCTTTTCTATTGTAAACAATCCCACCTTGGCTTCATAATCTACGTCCAGTCCTTTAATGGAGAAGTTTTGTGAATTAGATTTTTTAAAAATGTTGTTGTTATTACAGTAATACTTCATGAAGTATTGGCGGCCCTTACTCTAGTGAATAGTACCATAACTATCAGCTCCATTCATTCCCTGGCTTATTCCTTTTGAACATATCCACTGTATTTTCTAGAAGAAATCCATTTCCCATAGATAGGTAGATCTCTTAATCCAAATCTCCTACACCCTGACTAGTTTAATCTCTGTGGGAACAAAACAGGAACAGAAGTGTAAACTGTAAGATTATTCTAATCATTAAACAACTACAACTTTCTGCAGTAAGGTAATTAAATATTTACATTTTTACAATAGGACTTCAGAAGCTGTTTCCTTGTACCGAGTGTAACATTCAAGTTAAAAAGTAATGTTAGACGTTACTGATTATTCCCAATGAAATGTGCATTAGTTTGGGTTGCTTTGCGCACTAAATCCCTCCTATAATGAAGGGAGGCTGCTGACTCATACAGCCTGTGTGGCTTTTCCACTTTCCACATAAATCCTAGGTGTGGCAGGGAACCCCATATGTGTACTGCATATACATTAAATAAATGCACACAGATGAAAGAATGTCAATAATGTTTAATCATTCAAATTTAAATTATGATGTTATAACAATATTTACACACACAATTAAGCACGATTAAGCAAGATGATGGAATGTGGCTGGAAATGCTGTATTTATATTGAATTTACTATACCAGCCCAGTAATGATCCAGCACTTCAAAGAAGTTGTCCACAGCAGCTCCCCATCTTGGATCTTGTTAGGCCATCTTTTGAGGGTCAGTGGCACTGCACATGCTCAGTGTGCTCTGGGCAGCTGTGAAAAGCTATAACATATATATATATATATATATATATATATATATATATATATATATATATATATATATATATATATATATAGTATGTATAAATGCCGCACTCACAGGACTTATGAAAACAAAAAATATTTGCTAATAAATATTTTTTGTTTTCATAAGTCCTGTGAGTGCGGCATTTATACATACTATACTTATGCTTTGCTATCCTGCACCCAGGCATTATTTATCCCTACCTTTACGTGAGTGCCTGATCTCCACGCCTGTATATATATATATATATATATATATATATAGAAACGAGTTGCTGGAAAGCTGCACACCATAAGAACAAGATAATACCTGGGTGCTCGTGCAGGAGGTGTAAATATTCAAGGTAGAATTGACAGCACACACAGGGTTTTCATATGAAGAATCACAAAGGTATAGATGAATAAATGTGATATATATATATATATATATATATATATAAATAGATAGATATACACTGTATGTTGTAAGTGGTTCTCTAAGCTCAGGTAGCAGAAAGAAAGATGGGGTAGTACTGATTTAGATATTTGCTGCTAAAGGGTTTTGGTGGTCCAGAAGCATTAGTTCTCTATTAAACTTTGGTAATATGAGCTTAGCTAGCAGTTTTGTATGCAAAAAATAGTGGTAACTACAGAGGATGCTGACCCTGCAGTTGCAGGGGGCACAGGAGTTTAGGTGGCCCAGTAAGGCCCTAAATAATGAGCAGTTTCAATATATCTTGACCAAAAAGGTTACCTTACCAACATTTGGGGTCCTAAATTGAATTGGCTGTGGGGCCCAGTAACATTTAGTTATGCCACTGGCATGAGGCACAAGATTCACAGACATGATGGAAGCATAAACATGGCTGTGGTGTGCTGAATACGTAAGCAGCAAGGTGGTACTGAGGCAACATTTACACTTGGTTCAGATTAGATTCCTACTGCAAGCATAGGATGAATGTACAGGAAGAATATTGTTCAAAATATGAACAATATATGAATATAAACAACCTTCTGTTCAATATTACATTTACTGCAATAGCTACATTAGAAAATAATCCAACAGTTGTTTCATGCTTATGTCTCATCATGGCGCTTACAATGGAGTGGCACAGTGCTGTGCCTTCACTCCACCACTAGGTGGTGGTAGGAGCAGATGCAGATGCTGCATGTGTGTCTTGGAACATGTCCATGCTGATAGCTAAAACACAGGGTTTTTTCACATTATTCCCAGTGAATCATTTATATGCTGATAACAATTTATACAGGAAGATACTGACATTTACTGACAATATTTTAGTTTGGTTTAAAATATTAGATATGGGCAATTCTAAAACAACAGCGTTTAACTAATACATTCTGAATACATTATATATTTTGGGTGGAAAATGCTCAGTTATAGATTTTATTAATACTCTTACTTTGCAGGGCTTTTTGTCACAGGTCATGGAATTTACCATGTGTGAAACTAGTGATCCAGTGTGTGTTTTATTGGACATGAATGATCAGAGCAAACAATAAAAACAGAAAATACTTCCTTTACTTCATATAAAAATGTGTTCACATGCCATGGATAGAACTAACTGATAGGATAATTCATATAAATAAAAGTTAGGCATTTTCATATTTTTCTGTGGACATATATATATATATATATATATATATATACAGCACCAGTCTAAATGTGGTAAAAGGATGCAGTCTTTGTGCAGTGGCCTTGGCTTTTGTTTAGACTGCCGTAGGTTTTTGTTATGGCTGACATTACTACTCCTATGCACGGCTGTGGTTTCTGCTCATATGTATTACAACTTTACAACTATTACAACTTTACAATTTTACCGAATAGCAAGGGAAGCAATACTTCACTCACTGTTATCTCTTCCACTTCATCTCTATGCCATCTGATATTAAACTGGCCATTCAGCAGCCACAAGGGGGGCACAATCAAATGACAGTTAGTAAGACATTTATAAAAGCTAGTGCAAGAAGCAAAACAGTAATAGTTGTTAATTAATACTTTTCAGTGACAATAAATAACAACTCTTTAGGGTAAGTAAGTCTAGAAAGTGAGTTTTTTTTAGCTATGTAAAAACATGGTGCTCAAAGCACCTAAAGCACTTCATGCAGACAGGGCCGCCATCAGAAACTTTGGGGGAAAATATGGGGGGGCCCCATGAACACAAGGGCACAGTACCAAAATGTTGCCCACTCCCTTTGTGTGTGCAATATGAACAGCTGATATTACTCTATAATAAGCAGTTCATATAAAGAGTTCTATTTATTAATGTGCTAATAAGTCATTCAGTTTATTGGGGGGGTCAGTAGAGTTTGCCCTAAATTTAACCCCTTCCCACCTACTTGCCCCTGCTCTGTGCTTTTATTGCTTGATATAGAAGTTTCTTAAGTATTGACAAATATGTAAACTGTGTACATTTAGGGGCCCAATGATATTGTTGTGTGGCCCAATAGTAGTAGTTCATAAAAATAGTAAAAATAAGTCAGCATTTTAATTTTGGGGGTGGTGAAGTTTATATATAAGTTTCTTTGAAAGTAATGTAAGTTTTTGTTATGTAAATTGCATAATTATTGTTGCTTTGAGGCCCAATAACCAGTCATTCCTACTAGTAAAGAGCAAATTTTTTCACCAGGCATGGACTTGCAGTGAAATTCCACATTTCGCCATTGGTGGATTGTTTTGTGCAACTGCGGCAAAAATTGGCCAGATAAAAATTCATCTAAACAAAAAACTCGCCAAGAGTGAAGTTTGTCCCTGCAAAGCTTCTCTGTCTTTTGCACATAAGGGTACTGGCATTTTACCCAAATTAAGCCAGATCGCTGAGAGTAATATGTTAAGGTGGCCATAGACGTTAAGATCCGCTCGCTTGAGCGAGCGGATCTTCTCCCGAGATCCCCACTTACGGGTGGCCGATATTAGGCGAATTCAGGCTAATTCGGTCATTTGGCCCTGGGGCAAACGATCCAATTAGAACGGCGGTCTGTCTGATCGATATCTGCCCAATTTCAGGCCAGATGTCGGTCGGACAGGCCCGTCTTTAGTGCCCTTACACGGGCCGATAAGTTGCTGAATCAGTTAGATTCGGCCCGTGTATGGCCACCTTTATATTTGCATCAATCCAAAGATAAGTGAAGGGGAAGGCATTTTCAGGAGTTTTGATGCCCACAGTAGCACAGATTTCCACGGGCAACACCTCCCCATGTACCAGTACGCTTAGCTATGGGTGCACTTTTCATGATGCACATGAGACTGCTTAAGCGCAGCACCATGCTTGTGAATGCTCGTGTGCATGAGTTTTGTGATACTGAAAGATTTCCTCTGTTTGAAAGCAAAAATGATTTACAGAAGCTGACTGATTAACAGGCCTGTAGGGGAGACTTACCTCTGCTACATCACTTCAAGAGTCAGAACCAAAGAACAGAACATTTACAAAATAACTGAAAAAACACAGATTTTTTTAATTAATATTAAATGAAGGTACAGTGTATATTGGAAATTTGCTTAGAATTACATTTCTTTCCTTGTGCAAAAGGTGTAGATCGTCTGATAAAACACTGAGCTATTTGTGACTCTAAGTTTCAAGTCTGCACTACTTGCCTGTTATTGGTTAATAGCACAGACAGTAGATGTACTGTACAAAGACATTACTTTTAGAATACAAGTTGCAAAAGCCCAGTGCCAGCTTTGCTTTAAGCAAGGGATCTCACTGGCATTTCAAGTGCAAATCTCTCTCTCAGTGGATTTTGTTGGGTTCAAGACTTTCCACCAACCAATCCTGTGTTATCAGAAGCGAATCAGTTTCAGAAAGAGCAGCGTGGGAGCTGTGAGAAAGGAACTGTGCCTGATACACTATCTTGAATTTTGATTGTATCTCTGGAAATGTACTTAAGGGTTAGTTGGGATCACATGTAAGAAACAGAAACTCTGCAAGTTCCAGCATGAATCCTATTGCTTAACAGCCGGATATCCTTGGAGATTAAATAGGGAAGCATTCCTATCCCGCTTTGGTTAACTTATTGTATTGTGTGAATAAGTCTTAGATTCCGTACCACCTTTCTGCAAGGTCTTTCTTTGTATTCCCTGTGGTTTCCTGCAAAGCTATTTGGTGTTGTGACAAAGGCTGGAGACTTGTGGGAGGCCCAATTAATACAATCAATTCCTTAGACTATAAATATTTTTATTTAGGGATTTATTTATTTATCACAGTCCACAGAATATTCCAGGCAGGGCAAAAACTTGCATATACTGATTACAGTCATACAGTATATTTTGCTGTTTGAGACACAAGGAGGGGGTAAGTCATCTGCACAAGGTCACAAAGGGGCAGCATGGGAATTGGGCTTAAGCTTACTGTATTTAGAGCCCAGTGTTACATAAGATGAGATGACTTTCCCTCTCTGCCTTCAGTTCATTTTAACAGATATGTATGCAATACGGCATAGCCACCACAAAGGAAATAGAACTGGTTCTCTGGTGCAGAAGTGGCCTTTATAGGGTAATGTAATGGCAATAAGAAAATCTGCACCAGGTCCATTAACCCATAGCAGCTAATCAGCAGGTAACATTTACTGCAGTAAAATTATCTGACTGGTTGCTATGGGTTACTAGACCTGGTGCAAAGTTTGCAACTTTTATTACATTACCAAGCGAAGGTTCATGCATTGCCTTTACAGGATGTGATAATAAAAAAAATTGTGTCTAACAGAAAAATTATAATTCTGAGCAAGCTTTAAATATAGATTTATTGCAAATATATCTGCTATAGAAAGCAGTATTTCCCCCTTTCTAGTCACTGCCCTGGTGGTTATGCCCCTAATAGAATGTAGCATAAGCATGCAAGACCGACATATACTATATTGTTTCAAGAGACAGAGCCAGCAGTGCAGAAAGGGTCAGAAACATACTGCTATAAATTGAAATTATATCTACAAAAAACTGTAAAATTACTGATACACTTCAGTAACTGGAAAGTTATGTTGGGCTTTACATCCCCCTTAAAGGCAGAGTTTTAAGGTGTTCTTGTGTTTCTATTGGTTGATATGTGCTGTTTGTACCATCCATTCCGGTAATATTTCACTGTATGTACACCTGTGGTTTATTGTGGCTCCAGTCCAAGACATTTGTTTATACCTGCACCTGTGGCTTATTGGCAGCAGGATAGCTCTCATTCCTAGCACAGCATAGTGATTTATGTCTGGGCCATTTTAACTTTCATTTTTATCCTGTAATGTCTTGTTTCTCTGCTCTGTGTTTATTTTATCTGCCATTGGTATCCTATACCCTGCCTGTATGGTGTGGCTTATTTCTACACAGACGCCATTCTTCCTTTTCTGCTGCCAATGTCATTCCCAAGTCCTTCTCCCTTTCCTTGTTAGCCTTGTTTCATGTTCAGTTGTGTTTAAATTAGTCCCCCTTCATTACTTGCTTGCACTGCTCTGTCTTCTTCTGGCTTCTGACTGTTTAATGCTTACAAGGGTAGTAGAGCTTTATAAGGAGTATGGCTAGAAATGTGATTTTTTTATATACTAAACTTGTGCTACCAGCAGAGAGGTTCAGCAGCCCTATAATAGTAATGATACAGGCCTTTAAAGTTGTTCAGAGTGGCTCTCCACCTTAGATCTTGTTGGGTCATGTTTTGAGTGCCAGTGGCACTGCACATGCTCAGTGTGCTCTGGGCTGCTGTTGACAATCTAGCTCAGGGGTTGCTGGACATCATAAAGCCAGTGGCGTAACTAGGTGCTACTGAGCCCCACACCAAATTCAATGTAGGGCCCCAAAACCTAGGTAAATTGACCTAATCTATCAAGATATATTTAAATTGCTCATTAATTAGAGGCTAACTGGCCCCCCCTATACTCCTGCCCCCTCCACCCCCTTCAAATGCAGGGTCTGCTTCTTCTCTAGTTATACCCAGCAGTCAATGACAGGTTTCCCATGGTGCTTCCCAGTTCATTAGAAACAATCTACTAGTGGGAATAAAAATACCTCAGGAGCCATAGAGTCCCTTAAATTAAAAAAAAATCAATTGCAGTGGTGCATATGACTGATATTTTATGTTTTAATTATGAAAAGTAAAGTAATGTTATCTCCCTTTGGAAAAAAAACATAAAGACATCAATGTTTGAAATAGAACCTAACACAAAGTGCAGTATTTGCAACAACTAAAAAATCCCCATGTTGCACTGCTGTAAATGAAATCCATAACAGGCTTGGCCGGCCTATTGAGGGCTCAGCCCTGACAGTGTTAAGTAAAAAAGTGACAGAAATAATGGGAGGGTGTCTTAGAACAGCTTGGTCCCTGAAAGATCATTTTCTGGGAAAAGATTTTTCTTGGCAGGCTCCAATCAATATTTCTCTTCCTGGCCAGCACACGAAATGCCTCCCCAGGGGGACAGTCAAGCCATTCGGGACGGTGAATCCAAATTAATTTCCTGTCTTCAAGGTTCACAAGGCTGCAGGCCTGTCCCAGGGAGCCCAGGGACGGAATCCAAAGCTAAATACTTAGCACATAACAAAGGAAGTGGGATTTGGGCTGATTAAACCAGGTGCTGTGTACATGTGCACATATGTAAGGGATCTGTCTCAGCTCAGCATTATAGGATTTTTAAGTAGCATAGCAGATTAAGGAAGCGATGTGTCAAGTCTCCCAGCTGAAACATTGGGTGAAAATAAGCACTAAATATATCTGCAAAAGGAAGGAAGGTGACTAGACTTCATCTGCATTTTTTTTAAAACAAATGGATTATTACGTAATTTCGCCATTTCTTGCAGTTGGTCCCTGGCAGGTGCGAAATGGCGCTAGGTGGGGCAACAGTGCAGCTGCAATAAGTACATTTCCTTTATGGTCTATTCATAGGTATTAATTAGAATTAAATAATAAATAAGACAAAAATGTTATAGAAAACATGTTCCATCCTTATGCCCCAGTCCTGTTATTCACAGCAGCCCGGGTTCAATACCCATATCAGCTCCTTGGGAACTCATCTAATTTTCCTGTGCTTCTGGCACCAGCACTTACAGTGTTAATGCTGCATACACATAATAGTACCAGGCAGCAGAGAAACAAATTGTACTGTTTGTCCCCCAAGGAAATATTATGTCTAAATATCTCAGTAAGTCTGCTCTACCAGTACTGGTATGGCAGCCGTTAACCAGAATTCTCAGGACCTGGGGTTTTCCAGATAAGAGGTCTTTCTGTAATTTGGGTCTCCTTACCTTAAGTATAGAAAAAAAAAATATTTAAACATTAAACAAACCCAATAAGATGTTTGTATTGTTTTGCATCCAATCAGGATTAATTGTACCTAAGTACAGGTATAGGACCCATTATCCAGAATGCTTGGGACCAAGGGTATTCCGGAGAAGGGGTCTTTCAGTAATTTGGATCTCAATACCTTAAGTCTACTAAAAAATCAATAAAACATTAATTAAACCCAACAGGATTGTTTTGCATCCAATAAGGATTATTTATATCTTAGTTGAGACCAATTACAAGGTACTGTTTTTTATTTCTACATAGAAAAAGGAAATCAGTTTTAAAATTCTGAATTATTTGATTAAAATGGAGTCTACGGGAGACGGGATTTCCGTAATTCGGAGCTTTCTGGATAACGGTTTCCGGATAAGGGGTCCGATACCTGTACAAGGTACTGTTTTATTATTATTGAGGAAATGGAAATCATTTCTAAAAATTTACATTTTTTATTAAAATTAACTTTATGGCATAAGGCATTCCTGTCATTTGGAGCTTTCTGTGTAATAGGTTTCTCGATAATAGATCCTATATCTATATCACATACATTATCAGGCAGCAGATTGAATATCCAGGGCCTACTGGGGCAGTGACAGCAAAGCTCTGTGGCCTCCTCATCACTTAATTAAGAAGATTATGGAGCCTGCAGCACAAATATACTCAGCAATATATATATATATATACAGTATACACACACATACATACATATATACATACAGATACTGTATATCTAGCACCTCCTCTCTGCCTCTTGCTAAGCAAACTCTCAGATGAAAGTGAATTCCAGGTGGAAGCAAATGCGATTTGCAGATTCAGAAAAAGTAGAATAAATGACATTACACTGCATGCAGCCCAACTGTATCCAGATAAGTACCTACTACAGCCAGGGGTTCTCAAATCAGCAAATACATTGTGCCTTAATTAAAAGGTCCACCCCCATTCCTCAGGCTGCTCAAAAACACTCAAAAACTCTTCTTAGCAGATGGGTAAACTTTTTAAAATAACACATTTTATGCCAAAAAATAAGCAGCCGCTTACTGTATGTGGCTATCCCCAGTAAAAGAAATATAAAGTTCAAAACATCCACTGTATAGTCTATATCATAGGGGGCAACACCAAGAGGGCCAGGGGCCGTGGCTCCCCTAGAATTTAAGTGAATAATACAGGAAAGATTACTTAAAGCAGAGGAAACAAAACCATTGAATTTAAAAACATAAATATTAGAAAACATAGAATTACAGCACACTATAATTTTGTGTATTATAGGATTGTAAAGTGGTAATTATGACATGAAAGAAGACTTTTATGGAGCATGTTAATCAAAGGCAGAATAAATATTTTGCATTAATTTCTCCTCTCCTTTAATACAAAAATGCACTTTAAATTGTCTTAACCCTGGATTATATAAAACCAGATTATTGCGGTACTTCCATTAATGCGGAGGTTTCTTACTTATTTACGCCCAAGCGCCCAAGGCAATACTTCTTGCCTCACACTTGCCCCTCCCTCCTGGTCCACCCGTCCATGGCAGCGGGCAGCAACACCCTCCCTGCCATATAGAAAGACAGGGTAGAAGGGAGCAAAGTGGCTACAAAGTAATTTTCTTTTTTAAATCGCAATTCCCATCAGCTGTGCCCAAGACAGCTGCCTACTGTGCCTACCTCTAGTTCTGACCCTGAATTAACATCCAGTTTACTCTTCAACTGTGCCATAGATCTTAAAAACTGATGCCAAGAGCAACAAGAAAAAAAATTAAAAAGATATTTAGGATATTCCTTTCCTTTTTCTTTTTTTTGCTATCCCATTGGAGAAGGAAATGGCAGGTGCTTCCAATAAACCTCATCTGCTCTTCCATGGATTTGAAGCATCGGACAGAGGAGATTGTGTCCCATCACTAATCTCAGGCACTTTGGAAAATAGATCAATCCATTCCCACTCACATATCACAGTCCCCTAAGGAGATGCACTGAAGAGACTTCCACAGCACATGTTAAATTCAAGCCGACAAGGACATCTTGGAAGGAGACCTGTATCTAACAAATCCAACAGAAATTTGTTTTAATGGTAGAATAATATTGCCATAGTGCATTACGTTCTGCTCCATGGGTATACACATAAATGAAAATAAATAAATAAATGAAAATGCTCAGTTGTGTTTGTTTATTGTATTTCTCATTATTGAACCATCTATAAGGGTCTAAAAAAGGTCAGTTAAAAATGGACTGCCTTGAAAACAGCGTCCATATGCATTCAGAAATACAGAAATATGAGCTTTGGAGCTTGGAATTTATGCTGATGAATGTGAAAATTAATATATGGCCAGAGAGGAGAAATAAAACCATCTACAGAGAACCAGGAGATGACAGTTTCCAAAATGAATCTGTCATCTGAAGGGCAAGGAATGGGTTGGCTATGATTTTGCCTCAAAAGAGAGAGAGTTTCCAAACCCAGAAGCTGGGTTTGCCATAAAGAATCACCTTGCTGGTCTTACCTTTGAACTAAAATGTGGGGAGAAAGCTGCAACACTGAGTCAGTTAAGAGCATTTAATCACAATATTTACTGAGCAAGGACTTATTATCATCTTCAAGAAAAAAACAAACTCAAGGCATCTTTGTCTTTATCTTTCTATAAAAAAAAATATAGCAAAAAAGGGAAAGTTGTGTTCACCATGAGTATAGACTATTCAAAAACAGGAGAAAGGATCTTTGATGACCATGACACAGGTTGAAACAGAAGAAAACTGGTCTATAGGGCAGTTGTTCTTTTAACATTACTTAGGGCTGAATCATGGACCACCTACAGTTGAAAGCTTGGAAGCACACCAGCAAAGGCGGAAACAAGAGGAACCAATATGATCTGTAATAGTGCAGTACCAGCTTGGATGGATTGGCAATGTCTTTTTGATGTCTAAATCACCCCACCCCAGACAGATTCTCTACTCAAAGCTGAAGGCAAGTTAGCAAGCTCCCAGTGGGCAAAATACATTCTTGAAGGACTCATTGTACCACATAGTACATGAAACCAAAAGGCCCAACCACTTTTTACAAGCACCACTTACCATTTTCCACTCTGCACCAGAATATCTGAATCAGCCTGTACAGTAACTTGAAGGTCCTTAGGAAGACATTATACTTGCCACATATGTACCACAATGAGTGTGTGTCTTTCGCTGTGGAAATCCTTCCAGCTCATCCTAAACATTTGGTTATATGCTTCCAAGTTTTCAAATGTAGGTAGAACTGAAGGCAACATGAAGACAACTTATGATGATTAAGTCCTGTGTCTGCATGTTCAGAACTGTTTCTGTGCTCTGCTAGCTGTGGCACACCTGGCATAAGAGTGATGTCTGCATATTCTTTAGTACTGGGTATATACTGTAGTTAATGACATGACATTAAAATACTTGTTTTTAACTGGCTGTAAGTGTAAAAACACTATCCTGTGTTAAAGAAAATCATTTAATCCTACTAGGAAGTTCATGAGCTGTGTTTTTTACTAAACTGGTTTTGAACACATCACAGGCTCAGTGGAGAAAATTTGCTTCCTTTTCAGAAGTCAGGGACATTCCCTACCCAGGTATTAATGTGCCCTGCCCAGCACTTAATTGTCTTGGCTTCAGACCTAAACATTGCGGTCCAGCATCCACAGAAACCATGGGCGTCCCTCCAAAGCTCAGACCACAGATTGGGTCTCTGGAATTCTGCTGCTATAAAGCTGAAATGATATTCCCATCTGGTGGTTTGTTCCTAAGACTTCCAACGTCTATTATTTTTTACCTTTTAAAGAGATGTGTTATTAAGAATGAAATGAAAGCCATTGGCGAGCACCTCCATTTAAAATGATAAGGCTGTATATTAGTACAGGGCACATTATTATACTAAAAATGTGGTAAAACAATGTTACATAGTTACATAGTTACATAGTTACATAGTTACATAGTTACATAGTTACATAGGGTTGAAAAAAAGACCAGAGTCCATCAAGTTCAACCCATCCAAGTAAACCCAGCACCCACAACCCACACCTACCAATCTATACACTCACATACATAAACTATATATACAACCACTAATACTAACTGTAGATATTAGTATCACAATAGCCTTGGATATTCTGATTGTTCAAGAATGTTGGAAATTTTCACCACAGAACAGTGTATTTTATGTCTATAAGAAACAGGCTATACAGTTGAAGTACTCTCTTTCCAGAATTCTCCATTGGATTAGTGCCTCTGGTTGGTCCCAAATTCCTCTTTGTGTTTTTGTATTGTAGCAGAAAAGGAAGGCCAAACATCCATGTGGTTGTAGCACCCCCATACCTGTCCTTTCAATGGTGCAGTTAGAGATCAGTTGTTCCACTATAGAAGCTACAGCTGGATGGATCAGCCTATGAGACAATGCATTGGTCAGGAGATACTTTTCCCAAGACTGGGATCATAAACTCGTAACTAAAAACCAGCGGCATATCTACCATACAGAAGACCTCACAACCACATAGATGCCCAGTGTATGGTAGTTGCTTTGCAGTACAACTCTGCATTGCAGCCCCAGGGCAGAGAACCATACCATATCAAGTACCGTAAAGAGGAAGAAATTAATATTTTTCAATTTTCTGATTCTATTTTTGTCACTACAAGTTTTGTTAAGGTTTCTCTTAAATACAATTTGTACATCCCTTCTTGTCTGTGGGCATTGTCATAACATACATTTATTCCAAGGTGGAAAGCATTACAATTGCTGCTTGTGTTACCTATATTTTCTGATTGGCTGTTTCTATTTGGGAGTGGCACATATAATTCAGGGCATTAAGAAGACTGAGGAGTGGAGTCATGCAGAATGTGACTTCACACACAGAGTCTAGCACAAACATACAGACAATGTACAGGTGTACAGGCAGAACCTCTCTATCCCCATACTGTTTATAACATAGATTGTATAGTTGTTTGGTGAATTGCTCTCCCATTTGCACTGTGCAAATTCTTCCCAACAATCCCTGCCAACTCTATGCAATTATCACCCTCCCTGGATGCTTCTGCTTATCTGTGGAAATAAATTAGGCCTCAGCCATTACCCTTACCCATCACAAACTCCTAAACAAATCCTTTCCTAGCTTTCTCACTGCAGGGAATAAATGAAACACTGAATGTCTTGGTATCCCAACAGGCCAGGCCCACACTGCTATTTAAATTTGCTTAAGTCTCCTGGTTTAAACAGAGATGGTTTAACTAGAAGGCGGCATTATGGTGGGGCATTTCTGCTACTGGAAATATCCATCTTTTACACAGCAAAATAATCCTTACAAACTGGTGCAGTAGCACAATACTCATATCATATACCTCCATATGTAATAAAAGGCACCTAGTTTGCCCAGGAGCAGTAACTCACAAGCAATAAAATGTTTGCTTTTAAGCAGGTGACCAGTAAATGCTTCCAGCTGATTGGTTGCTATGGGTTACTGCTCTTGGGCAAACCTAGTGCCTTTTATTACATAACCCCCATAGAGTATTAACTCTTGCACTCGCTCTTTATTATTTATGCAATTTATTAATCAGTCGCTATCCCCAACAATTTGTCCCTAACAACTGGAACAGCTACTAATGCTGTACAAAGAAACAGAATCTCCACCTGAAGTCACAAGTGGTTCTTAATGCCTTTATGAGTGGGTTGAGTGATATCTTGGCAGGCATAATGTCCAGGGCAACAGTAATGTCAAGAAAGGTCTACAGTTAGCCGGGGGTTCACAATTAGGGGATAACTTCAATGGCTTGTGTTTTTCCCAAGCCTAATAAACTATTTCACTATGTAAGGCTAATGCCACACGAGGCGTAGGGCTGAAATTTTCGGCATGTAGCCGATATCCACATGAAAACGCGAGACTTTGCATTCTCACGCGTTTTCATGCGTATATCGGCTACATGTGCCTGCACCCGAGCGTATCCCATTCATTTGGGTGCAGGCACAAGTAGCAGGCGTAGGGCTGAATTTTCAGCAAGCGTTTTTCCGCTTGCCAAAAATTTCAGCCCTACGCCTCGTGTGGCATTAGCCTTAGTTATACTAAAGCATATTTGCACTACAAAATAGGCTTTGTATAATTTTATTCTATAGGTCAGTATTGCCACCATGCCTTATTAATGTAGGGAATTATAACTTATGTGTATAAATGTCACATTAAGCCATGATCATTTCTCTTTCTAGTGCAGGCAGTGGAGTAACTATAGAGGAAGCAGACCCAGGGAAATAGGGGGGCACTGAATCTGCTTCCTCTATAGCAGTAAAGAACATCTTCCTCCCCACTATAAAATCATTTACAAATTATTTAAACCCAATAGGATTTTTTTGCCTCCAGCAAGGGGTAATTATATCTTAGTTGGGATCAAGTACAAGGTACTGTTTTACTATTACAAAGATAGAAAAAATAATATAATTTTAAATTATTTGATCAAAATGGAGGCTATGGGAGATAACCTTCCCATTATTCTGAGCTTTCAATAATTTTGTGGGAATGGTGCCTTCAAAGTTACATCTCAGAAGAAAGTAATAAATGTGGCCTTTCCCAACGTCATAGTTGAATATGCTGTGAACCTAACCACATTATGTCTAGGAAAACAACTGTCATGTACTGTACTAACGAACAGAAAGAAAAAAGTAACTTGGGAAGAAAAGGGGGGGGGCAACGTGCCTTAATATTGTTTAGGTACCTCCTCCCTCTTTCCTTTTAAATTCCACCCTAGAGATCCATTATAAGGAGCAAGGACAAGTGAAAGCACCTGAAAGTCTAGATTATGCTCTGATAAACTTCACACTTTACTGCTGTGCTGCAAGTTGGAGTGATATCCCCCCCTCCCAGCAGCCGATCAGCAGAACAACGGGAAGGGAGCAAGATAGCAGCTCCCAGTAGATATCAGAATAGCACTCAATAGTAAAAAATCCAAGTCTGGCTTGGGACTCCTCCAGTTACATGGGAGTAGGAGAAACAATATTTTATCTGAAAGAAGTTCTTATGTGTAGAGCTGGCTCCTTCTGAAAGCTCAGAATAATTTTTCATAATTTTAAATGGTAGAATGAATTATTTAAAATGTTATTCATGAACCAACAAGTGTATCTCCTATGGGATGTGGCCCTCAAAATGTATTGCTTGTGAAACACTGCAAGCATTTTGCCATTTTTCAGGAAATTGAGGCCCAAAAGAGTCTGCTATTTCCTTATTCAGTCATTGCTGCTTGCACAGACCTAAACACATGGAAATCCACTCATACATAGGGCTCCCTGTGCAGAATAATCCATACCAATATGACAGCTATTTGCTGCTGTATAGTGATAGTCACCCCATACCGAACCAGGGACAATCTCCAGCAGATCTGTCAGTGAGTCTGTGCTTTCAGCTATAGTGCTTAGAAATACTGAATGTTAAATAGCAAGATTTGGCTGTTTTTCACCTAAATGTAAATTCCAGAGCAGAACATAAGGATTCTGCAAATGTCAGGTATGTTATTTATTGTAAGCTCTTTCAGAGTCACACAAAGGTCTAGTGCACAACTGAGCAGGCTGCACAAATGTTAGCCTTCAGGTCCACTTCCTGTATTAGACTTTTGTACCCTGTCAGCAATTTATTAGCCTGACTTTTCATTTTTATCTCTGCAGTTATGTTCAAGGACTGCTCTTGTTTTGTAGGAAAACATATCTTTCGAGATTAAGAGCATGCGGTCATGAGCACCTATCCATATTTGTCAGGAAAAAGAGCCGATAAGTGATTCAAATGTTTTCTTTTCTTTTACACTTTCAGGGCTGTCTAGCGTCAGTCCTTATTAAAGGCCCCAAATTACTGGCAGAGTCTATCGAAAGATTTATACATAATCGTTTACTTTGCCTTGAATACACACAGAATGCAGTTCCTATGCATATTTAGGAACAAAACCCTCAAACCTACATCGCCATCTAGTAGCCATAACAGATTCTTCTGATCTTTTAAAGTCAACAAAGAGCGCCTCTGTGGAGGCAAGCAATAGGGTAGCTTCTACTTAATGTATTATACAGGGTGCCATGAATTACCCTCCTTCTTTACTTGGCACCTTTAGAGGGGAGCAACACAGATTTTTATCACATGACCTAATTATTTGGCTTTTTCTAACTTTGTTATACAGGTATAGGACCCGTTATCCAGATTGCTCGGGACCAAGGGTATTCCGGATAAGGGGTCTTTCCGTAATTTGGATCTCCATACCTTAAGTCTACTAAAAAATCAATAAAACATTAATTAAACCCAATAGGATTGTTTTGCATCCAATAAGGATTAATTATATCTAAGTTGGGATCAAGTACAAGGTACTGTTTTATTATTACAGAGAAAAAGGAAATCAGTTTTAAAATTCTGAATTATTTGATTAAAATGGAGTCTATGGGAGATGGGCTTTCCGTAATTTGGAGCTTTCTGGATAACGGGTTTCCGGATAAGGGATCCCATACCTGTATATATATATAATATCCCATAAATATTGGTTGATACCTTAACTTTAATTAAACTGGCACTTATGTTTTTTTCAGTGTAATAACTAGAATGCAATTAATGGGCTGGAAGCTATTGGTAATGGTGGGGATTATTAGGTATCTTTCAAAATGCAGCAACATGGTACGTGATGGTAGGGGCATGAGGTATGAGAAATAATAGAAGGTGTTGGATCAGTGGTCCCAAACTGCGGGGGTGCCACTCCCTGGGGACAAATGGGAGGGGGGGGGGTTAGGAACAATCACTGTTTGATCTACTTAATACCCAGCTTGAGGGTAAGTTAGGGTATTCTTAGATATTCTTTGGTCTGTGGTTGAATAATAAATACATTGATGTTTTCCTAAATCTGGATGTATGTATGCATGTTTTTTTTTTATTGCTACTTATGTAGGTAATACACAAACAGGAGATCATTACAATAATAGATAAATAAATACAGAATACAATAAATAAAAAGTACGGTTGCATTAAAGATTCCACAGAGAAACAAGAAACAAGAGGACAGAGGTCTCTGCTCCATAGAGCTTACAATCTGTAGCCTGGTTATTAGATAAGGGGATTCTTCAAGGGGGCTTGAGCTGAAAATGTGCAACAACCACTGCCTTGGCGAATCACAAGCTTTATATACAATATAAAAATAATATATTTAGAGTTGGAAGATAGTAGAGGAGATGATGCACACCTTTGCACAAAGCAATTTATCTTATTTAGAGCTGGGGCCTTCGCTGAATTCCGGTTTGCACCAACATTTAAACAAACAGATCGAATGACGTGAGCTTACTTTGTGTTTGCTGAATGTCAGCTCGGCATGACAAAATGTATTTCCTCTTGCTTGTATAATTATGCATAAACAATAAATTATATAAGTCTGTCAGGGCCTATCAGAAGCCTTGACTTGATTAAACATTCCATCATGTTTTCGCTGCGTGCGTGTGTCCTTGGCGAGCTGCTGCAGTTCTGCATTCCAAAATGAAACATGGCTCATTTTTTTTATTAGGCTATTAATGAAACAAACAAAGGCAAGGGTTTCATAACTTCCGTTCCTGATGAAGAATGAGGACACAGCGAGACATATTATTAATGCATGAGAAGCACAACAATGCGTTGCTGCCAGTTCTCTGTATTTCCACGGAAGCTTCTGTGAATTCAGTCGATTCTGAGTGCTCATTCTTGCAATTCAGAAAGAAAAACAATTTTAATTATTTATATATATATATATATATATATAGGGTGATTTATCAACGTATGAATTTATTTTACATTTCAACTTTTTTGCACAAAAATTCAAGTTATGGTTAAAAAACAAAAACTCAAATGTAAAAATTTGGCAGCTAAATGAGTTTTCCGTATTAATGAATAAGCAAGCATTTATGTATTTTGTTTTGTTTTTTTTTTAAATGCAAGTTTATTCGAATTAGAAAAAAAACTCTCAAATTCTCAAACTTGAACTTTGATAAATAAGCCCAATAGGGACCTTTATCAGGGACAAGAGCATGTATGTATGTAATAATGCCCGGGGGCCAGTTTTCAATGTTTTGGGAAGTTCCAAACACAATAAAATTTTGATTTTCCTTTTGATTTCCCAACACAAGTCCTCATGAGGACTAATTAATTGTTTGTGATTTGTTTATAAATCACTTTGGTAGTTTCTGCGGAGTGATTGGCTGTCTTAATTTCACCTGCACCCAGGCAAAAGTACTTTTATAGTGGGAATGCTCCTCCTGTTTGCTATATATATTTATATTTATAAATGTATGCTAGGCACTCTATCCATATATGGTGGATTTTTTAAAAGCATTTTAATTCCGTTCATCTGGCTATGAATAATTATATAATAATGTATTTATAAAAGTATATGAAATACAGATGGCAGTGAACAACAGAAATATCGGTTAAACTATAGTTCCTCTGTCTGCAACAGCCGGGTGTGCCAAGAAAAATGTAATTCCTAGATATATTTGGACCCTGTAAATCTGTTGAAAACCTTTGGAATGTCGTATTTTAGGTTCTAAACAACTGAATGCAAATTAACATTTCAAAGGAAATAACAGCTCAAAGTACAAATTACAAGCTAAAATGAATGACATATTTATGTATAAACCACTGGGTTATTCCAGGGGCAGCAAAGATACCCTCTCTGTCAGGGCTACCCAAGAACTTCTTGTTCTGAATGTTAAGCATTTCATGGAAATCATTGGACCATATGTTGCTGCTGTAAAACATTATGGTTATTTGGCCCCAGAACTGTCCTACTTTTGTCTGGAATGTGCAACCAAAGGCTGCTTTTTATAGAATAAAGCTCAAACCCACCTAGGCAGGATTCACACTAAAAAAAGATTTGTGATCTATTTTATCATCTCTTGACTTCTTACATTAGTGGCCTCTCTCAAGACACTTTTATTGCAGTATTTCAAAACATGGATAAAATAGCTGTTATGGATAAAAAAATGACTATCCTTTATCAAGTTCAACCCTTTGCTCCACATGCCTGGCAATAGGGACAACCCTTTAATGCCCTTTTTTGGGAAAAAAAAGGGTTTGTTCCATTTAAAATATATTTAGAAAATAATATTAAAATTGGTTCTGCCGCAGTGTAAATTTTAATATAAAGAGGATGAATTTTCAGGGCTTTAACTTAGTGGCATGTACAGTCTGTGCTATATCTGGGATATATAATTTAGTTACAAGAACAGGATGTGTACATAGCTGTGTGTAGAAGAAAATATTTCCCTGTGTAGCAAATGTAGACGTGCTGCCAGAAAATGTCAGAATTACCTAATAAGTCCTCCAGTCTTATGTAATGGCATAATGTATGTTATTATTTATTGAGAGTCAATTCAGTATTTACATGTGCAATGTTTACTCCTTCCTGGGAAGAATAAGCTTACAGTATAAATTAAATGTACCCCATTCCTGGAATCCCATAATAGCAGAGTTTATAATAATACAATCAAAGTGCTGAAGTGCCCTGCTATGCACACTGGGAAATCTATGCTATGTTACTGGACACTTTACACCCCATTATATTGGAATGGTAGTATTTAGGAATTATGGAGGATTATATAAACAGGATGCACAGTACCGAGAGCAAGAAAAACCACTGCCATGTTTAAATGAGAGAAAATATAAACAGTGAGCTTGGAAAGACAACTTCATGTTGAAGAGTAAAAGGACTTTTGGAAGGGCAAGTCAGTAACCTCTTTGTCTACTGTAAACAGCCCGAGCTCAGATAATTGGTAATGGGGAAATAAGATCTACTTAAACCAGCAGCCCTCCTCTTTCTGGGAGTTTTATCTAACCACTAATACAGACGCATTTCTGACAAACGGACAAAGCCTGCTATAGCAATTTCAGCTCAGAATGGATTCTTCAGAAGCCGCCATTTTCCATTTCTGGCTGTGAACCTCTTCACTTCTTGTATCGGTTATTGATTGCTTTATATGTTACTCTGTATGTCCAATGTATGAAACCCACTTATTGTATAGCGCTGCTGAATATGTTGGCACTTTATAAATAAATGTTATTAATAATAATAATAATACTAAAATATAGTTTTATCTACTGTAATATTTATACCTGTTATGATACCTATATAAATAACATAATGAGCCACATGTGTAAAACTGCCTCTGCCAAGGTTTCCATGGAAATTCTTATTTCCAGTGCTTTCTACATTGGGCTACAAATACAGAGCCAATGGCTATATAAAAAATAAACAAACAAATAAGAGAAGTGTAGCACTATAGACATTCTAGCTGCTCCCTATTGTACAGCATTGCTATATGCAACTCCTCCGCTCTGCTCTCCATTCTTACTAGCTCACACTGCCTATATCAGCCTCTATATAAAAGCCCTTATTCATAGGGTTCCTATGTCTTCCACATCTCATCTAAGGTGTCCAGCTACCGTAGGGTCCTGGTTTCTCTTTACTGAGGCCTTCAGCTCTCTAGTGCCCACTCCTTTAAGTGGAGTCCAAAGAGGCTGATCTTTGGGATCCTTTCCATCTTCTAAAGTAAGGATCTCCCATAATTTGATTTAGCTGTGGTTTACATTATCAGGGTCACTGCTGCCATAGCAATTTTAGCACTAACTCTTTGCTGTTTAAGCTACTAACACTGTCTGACCAGTAACTGTTGGTTGGCTTAGCAAGGCTCAATATTTTCATTCCTCTCCATAGCAGCACAGGAGGTTAATACTGACAGATCCCCTGTGATACCACATCCCCCTTACTACTGACTAAAGTCCTAATATTGCTGATTCAAGCTCTTTGTGTGGTGTAACTATAGAGGAAGCAGACCCCACGGCCATGGGGAACAAAGGGGCCAGACCATAGGTTCTGTTCCTCTATAGCCAAAGTTATGTTCATCCGCTGCAAATGGTCAGCAAATGCTGGACCATAAATATTCTACAGGCAAATTTCAAAGTAATATACTAGTACTGGATCTCTAACACAGAAAGCTCTCAATTATGGGGAGGCCTTCTCCCAGAGTCCATGTTTAGCAAATAATTCACATTTTTTAAGTGATTAATACAACAGTACCTTGTACCTGATGGTAACTATGCTGCACAATTCCATACTGGTGGCAAAACAATCCTATTGGGTTTATTTAATTATTTAATTAATTTATTTTGCCTTAGGGTAAGGTGATCCAATTTACAAAAGTCCAAGCATTTTATATAGTAGCCCCATACCTTAAAGGAACAGTAACACCAAAAAATGAAAGTGTTTTAAAGTAATTAAAATATAATGTTCTGTTACCCTGTACTAGTAAAACTGGTGTGTTTGCTTCAGACACTCTAACTATAATTTATATACATAAGTTGCTGGGTAGCCATGGGGGCAGCCACTCGAGCTGCAGAAAAGGAGAAAAGGCACGAGTTACATAGCAGATATCAGATACACCTTGTAGAATATAATGGGCTTTTATCTGTTATTTGCTAAGTAATCTGTGCCTTTTCTCCTTTGAATGGCTGGCCCTGTGGCTACACAGCAACTTTGTTTATATAGATCAGTGCTGTCCAACTGGCGGCCCACAGCCTACATCCGCTCAGACTGTAGGCACCCACATTGTTCACCTGTGTCCCATACTCTGCCTGCCTTATGCTGCCTGTGTGTGCCATATATTTTGTCTGTCCTACCCTGCCTGTGTGTGCCAAACTCTGCCTGCCCTTCCCTGCCTGTTTGCCATACTCTGCCTGCCCTACCCTGCCTGTGTGTGTCATATTTTGCCTGCCCTACCCTGCCTGTGTGTGCCATACTCTGCCTGCCCTACCCTGCCTGTGTGTGCCATACTCTGCCTGGCCTACCCTGCCTGCGAGTGCCATACTCTGCCTGCCCTACACTGCCTGTGTGTGCCATATTTTGCCTGCCCTACCCTGCCTGTGTGTGCCATACTCTGCCTGCCCTACCCTGCCTGTGTGTGCCATACTCTGCCTGCCCTACCCTGCCTGTGTGTGCCATACTCTGCCTGCCCTATGCTGCCTGTGTGTGCCATACTCTGCCTGCCCTATGCTGCCTGTAGGAGGTGAACCTGGCAGGGCTTTGTTCTGGGAGTTTGTTAACAGTTGAAAATAGTCATTATATGGTCCCTAAGGTGTTTAATTATTTGCTGGGGGTTGCTGTGCTATCCAAAGGGGAGGCATATGGATTTAAGGGCGTGTCTTAATATGACATAATATAATTCTTTCACATACGAATGAAGGGTGATATCCTTGCAGTGAGCACCAACCATTTGGGTTTTTGCTGCCATACTATCATTAATGCGGGTATGGTCTTAAAAGCTCTTGTGATAACCTGGGTGTGGTTTGAAGTGGGTGTAATTTAAAAAAGGGGAGTGATCAAAATTTGCTTCCATTATCGGCCCTCATGTAGGCCAGAAAAATTCCATCCTTAGTACCGCAGAATTTGGACATCACTAATATAGATTATAGTAGGGTTTCAGAGGCAAACACACCAATTAAACCAGCGCAGAGAAACAGTACATTATATTGTAATTACTTTGATACACTTTCATTTTTGGTATTACTGTTCCTTTAATGTCTTTTGTGGTTACAGAGGTGCTTTAAACAAGGGTCTCTATAAAACAACTCACATCATATATAATTATACATAAAACACTGTTTCATGTAAATAATTGTAAGGTATAAAGAAAAGCATTAATAAGAAGGTAGATTATGAATACACAGATTATATGCATATTGGCCCTAGTCAACAAAACAGTCACAGTTTAGTTTAAGAAATAACACAAAGACATTTTTAAATAGATTTTTGTTATTAAAAACAATAGGCTAACAGTATGTTCAGCACAAGTCCTATTCATTGAACTAATGTTAAATCCTCCTCCTCCCTCCCCCTGCCCTTCCTTCTGCACAAATGCCTCTAGCCCTGCCCTAGGTGATGCCATCTGGCTAGGCCTGCACAATAACCTTCAACCTGGAAGCAGTAAAAGTGATCCCAGGAGCCGCAAATGTCTTCATGGAATGATGATCCAGAGGAAGGCGAAAAACACTCCAATCTGCACAGAAGGGAGGAATGCAAACTGGTTATAGACACATTAACCTCACAAACATACATACACAGATCACACCCAAATGCACGCATACATACTTATTTATAAAAATACACATTGTAACACACACTGTAATGCACATATACTCACACTTAAGCATACACATGCCCCTACACACCTAATACATAAAACCAAATAGACACACAGAAAAACACATATGCACACATAAAAAATATACACACAGGGTTGGACTGGGAGGTGCAGGGTCCACTGGGGATGCTGCCTCAGGGGCCCATGCACCCCCCTAGGAGCCCCCTTCGCAGCCTTCACACGACCTGTCTGACCCCCTCCTGAGAGCATAATTTAAACTTATCTTCAGCACATTGGGAGAGGGAGACCTGCGGCTCAGGGGAGCGTCTGGTGGGGATCAGGTCAGGGCTACTGAGGCCCACCAGAGCCAGGGTCCATAGAGTTTTTTCCTGGTGCCCCGACAGCCCAGTCGGACCCTGTATACACACCACAAATAAACTCACACATACACCCCTGTATACACACACATATGTATATATATACAGTATACTGTATATATAACACACAAAGGCAAACTAACATACATAAACACAAAGGCACACTAACATAGGAGAGATGACAGGGATGGAAGCAACATATCTGAAATGTCTTCTGACAAAACTCTAAAACTAAAAGAAAAAACACAGATGTTGGTAAATAAGAATAAATTAAAGGGGGTTGATCACCTTTGAGTTAACTTTTAGTAGGAAGTAGAGAGTGATATTCTAAGACAATTTGTGGTTTAAATGAGAGACTGTAATATGATTAAGAGAGTGACTGAATAGAAAAATAAGCAATAAAAAGTAACAATAAAATTGTAGCATCATTGAGCAATAGTTTTTTTTTTGGCTGCTGGGGAGAGTGACCCCATTTAAAAGTTGCAAGCAGACGGAAGAAGAAGCAAGTAATTAAATACCTATAAAAAAATAAATAATAAAGACCAAGTGAAAAGTTGCTTAGAATTGTCCATTCTATAACATACTAAAAGTTAACTAAAAGGTGACCCCTTTAGGGACAAATATTTTTTTTTTAAGATATAAAGGCTTAGTCTAGGTCTATATCATGTCAATCACTAGAAATGGCCCTTTTTATTCTTATATTAATCACCTGGCAACAGCCTAGTTCCCAGTAGGCAGGGACAATAGTAATAAAGCTTAGACCTCTGTATAATCTTCTCATTTAATATGGTTGTTAGCACATAATCATGGCATTGGCACAATAGGGGACTATTAAAAAACAATTTCCAAAGGATATCTATGACACAGAGCCATTAAGTAAGCCAGAGCTATAGCCAAAAGCAAAGATGGCTGCCCTAATCAGTGTCGGACTGAGATGCCAAGGGCCCACCAGAAGACTACAACTGCAACTGTGAAAAAGAATATGGCGGCAGGGAAAGGCAAGTATTATATGAAGTTGTCTGCTTTTTACAAATTTGGGTTATATTTTTATTAATAATGAGCATCTTTACTATTAGCTTGTGCCTTTGCAAAACTCAAGAATATAAAAAAGCTGCTGTATAAAGAAATGTGTCTCTTTTTTCAAGTACAGATAAAACGTGTTACCTAGGAAATACTGTACAAAGGAATGATTTTCCAAACAAATATGTTTACAGTCCAGTAGAGTCTCCCTGGTTACAAGCAGAACAGGCGGCAGCGTGGGTCCCTTGGTTTACAAGTTCATGGGAGCTGGCACAAACCATGCACCGTCGGAGCGCAGGAGGCAGCTGCTCCTGAAGTAGCTTTGGCAACTCTACCTTAGGAAATCTAAAAAAGAATGTGACTAAGTGGAAATCCTTCATTTTGACGGCCTTCTCCTTATGTCAGCAGTTACAAGGAAACAGAGCCAAGGAACATTAACAAATCTACTGCGTATAAATATCTACTGACCCTACACACAGAGGGTAATAATAGCATTTTTATGTCTGAGCAAATCCTGGCAGCACTTTGCTTTGTATATTTAATGTTGCCATTTTGTCTTTCTGTGTTTTCACATAATAACCTACTTTACTTTTTTCATGTTATTTGATTATTTGGCCAAAGTTTGAATAGTCCTCTTCTGCTTGCTGTCACTTTAGTTGTCTGGATTTCATATGTTTATATGAATCATGGGAACAACAAACACAGTACCACACAGATGCAGTCCTAACCCAACAGGATTTTATTACCTGCCAATTAGACATCTGGCTGATTTTGGAAGAGGCTTTTGGGGGAGTCCCATACAGAGACCAATAAACTGTTGACTTGGTCTGGAGGGGTCAGGACATAAGCTTTTATCAGCTTGTATAGCCGTCTTTATATTTAGGCTAATGGTACATGGGTCCTTTACATGTGAGAAAAGCCAATCCGCTGCTGCCTCTCCCTGAATATGTGTATGCTGACCAGGCCTAGATTGGTGGGCAGTAGTGATGTGCAGGTGAAGAAAAGTTCGACCCGCACCAACCCTAACCCGCCCTTTCCCAACCCAAACCCTACACGACCCTTCTATTTGTAGACCCCAGCCCGCCCTGCAATCACATCACAAAAGGGGCGGGGCATGCCAGGCTCCCACTTAAAAATAGAGAGGCTGGGGGAGCACGAGCAGAAGAGCTAAACCTGGACCTACAACCCAAAAGTGATGTGCCGAGGTCAGTCCGAACCCGACCGACCCGTGGGTCCCGCAGGTATCAGGCCTGCCCACACATCACTGGTGGGCAGGCTACAGAGGCCTGGGCCTAGGGCGGCAAAAAAGAAGCAGGGGAGGCCCAGTCTGGGGCAGGGAGGGTAATCTGGCCATGCAGCCTAGGTGCCCAAATTATTTAAATCCATCCCTGCCTGACAAGCACAGGATCATCCTGCAGAAACAATAACATATGCATTTTTGTTTTGAAATCGCCTCTGTGTGTGATACCAGTGGGTTGAACCCATCCCTGTCAGTGCACAATCCACGTGCCATTAGCCTTTAAAACAGCAAAAGAGAAGCCTCACTTTTAGGGGAGAGCAGGAGGATTTCCGCAGCAGATTGACTAAAAGGGCAGTGATGGGTGTCTAGTAGGCTGGTTTGGTCATTCGTTTTCATTTAATGCCACAACATAACATGGTTTTCACACACACATGAAATCGTGGCCGAAAGAGTAAAGCTGTTGGCTATGTTCCAGGGTGCTTACGCTTGGATGGGGTACTTTCCAATGCATTGTACTGAGATGTTCCAGATGGTGTGTGTGGGCAAGTCCTGCTTTCTATCATGTGTTCTCATTCACAAGTTTTCATCACTCTCTCTTCTTCCTTCTTTCTCTGGTAGCTCCCCCCGTAGCTGCATTCCAAAGCACAGAAAGCTTGGCAAAGCAGATATCATCCTGGTGTTATATAATTCTTTCAGGGAAATAAAAATAGTCTTACCAAGAGCAGCCAATAAAAATAATTGATGCTACCAGTTCATTCATTAAGTCTTGCTGGATGATAAATATTGATGGTTTATAGTGGAAAACATGGAAAGCCCCAGGGATTTATCCAGTAGGAAAGAACAAATTCATCTGCAGCCCTTTTTTCTCAAAATTTATAATGCAGTGAGAATCAGGGAGTTCTGCCATCAACATTTATTTTGATGTCTAAAAATGTATTTATGACCCAACTTTGCTAAGGAACTACCCTTATTTGGGGTATGCAACCAGACTAATGGGGGTCTTGCAGTAGATTTCCCCCATCAACAAATGGAAGGATAGGGAAAAGATTTTACTATAACTTGAGAAATGGAGGGAGCCCAGAGATACAGTTATACAGACACGATAGAAGGTGACTTCTAGAGGATTAAAGGCATAGAATAACTTCTCCTACTATATGTGTACTCTAACCCAGATATTACTCTAGACTAGAACATTGTAAATACCTCTAGATGACCACTCCATAGACCTTTCTTTCCTTTAAAAGGGTCATTTTCTTCATGCACATACCAAAGGACTTCCACAAAACTGGGTTAGACAAACTGTGCCATCCACTAATGAGCACAATGAATAACTACACAATGCATCTTTATAGGTGCACTCTAGAGGTATAACAGCCCTTAGCCAACACACTAAGGTCCCTACAAAAGGCGAGTAAATACCTTTTGGGCTGACGGTATTCGAATTCAGGGCTGTCCAACTGAATGTGGACCTTTTAAGACTTCATTGTTTGTCATCATTCTTTAAATATAATCTGGCCCTTACCCCCTCAATTAGAGAATGGCTGCATAAGGTGGCAGAAATTGAGAATTTGAGGAGCTGAAATTAAATTCTGCAGCAGATTCACAGAAATGTATTACTAAATGGTGTCACTGGAGAGAATTCACCAACTCAGACACCTACAGGCAATTGTGTCTCGCATAAGACTTCTAACCAACAATACAACAACCTTAAATATACTCTTACTGTCAAGCTAGGCACGGGCCCCGGACGGACCTCCGACCCCAGGTACGTACCTTTTTTTACCTCCTGCATCTAAATATGAGCTAATACGCTAGAACACAGAAGCAGATCCAAGTAAAACTCTCTGCCTCAATATAAGAAATCGTGCAATGCTTCTTTTTTAATTCCATAACCATCCCTGACAGGACCCCCCCATTTCCCTCCCATACCTACCCCTCCCCTCACTCATCTCCACAAGTTTAACCACTACACCTACCTCCCCCCCCCCCCCACCCAATCTTTCCTTTCTCTATCTGTCTTCACCCCCTGTTATTACTGAATATTTCACTTAAAAGAAGGCCCACTACCACATGGCAACCTGGTGTATCGGAATAGGACATCAAGAAGAGAACTACGCTACACAACTCCAGAATATGCCATACGAGAAACATATACCTGTGACTGTACAAATTCATTAGACTAAATGTTATTTTGTAACACCACAGACTTAGATATACTGTATATTCTCTATACCATGCATTGTTTCTGATTAACCATGTGGGTAAATGGACCCTTTGTAAATGCAAAAAACAATAAAAAGTCTTGAATATAAAAAAAAAATATAATCTGGCCCTCAGAAACAATGTATAAAAAATAATCAGCCCACTACATGTTATAAGCTGGTTCTGCCTGAAACTAACAAAGGTACTTTTACAGCTCCAAGCAAGGTGAAGGCTAAATGAGGATGCCAGAGGCTTATCAGCAGCTTACAGAAAAATAATTATTCATGTTAGGAACACCCTTACGTGGCCCCAATATCGATCAGGTGCAATGCATTTACAAAACAGTGCTACATATAAGGGTTCATTTACTTCTACAAGAGCAGTGAGCAAATCTTCATGTTTTTTTCCCATAATTCAGAGGATTTTTTTTTCCAGAATTCCAGTGTCATTACAGGTGCAAAGGGACGTTGAACCTCTCATGTGCACTTTGTCACAAATTGGGGGCAGTTGTGCCAAATATTTTAATGTCTGTCTGGTGCCATTTCCAGTGTTCTGCATGCTGATTTGTGCACCCTATATTTTTTGGTGTAACTGCTGCAGGGCACTATGGGAACCTTTGAGCTACCACCAGGTCAAGAGATGGTGGTAGCTCCAGGGTTACCCTGTTTCAATAATCATAGCTCTTGATTTAGAACACAGGGCAGGAACGACTAAGCAGCGCGTAGTGCAACTAAGACATGTATACCTTTAATGAAAGTGGCTTTATGTGCAACTTGCTGCAGGGAAAAGTGCAAGCTGACCACTACACTTGTGGTTCTAAATAAGCCCTATAATTAGTTAGCATTTTTCAGGCAAGTTCCATAAAAAGCATAAAACAATGACCAAAAAAAAACAAAACCAAAAGCTATTAAAAAAACCCACACATGCCAGTAAGTTAACTGCAGAAATGGCCAATGAGCACTCCATTAACCCCAGACATGCCAGTAAGACCAGTGCATAAATGGATATATTGAAAGTATTACTTTGCCTACACTTGCACAAGCAGGCAGGCGGGTGATGGGCCATTTAAACTGTGTATAATCAAATCCAATAAGTTTTCACTGTCATAGTCATATGTGGGAGTCATAGTGGGCCCACTGATCCTATTTTTATTCTGTAACCCTTGTTTGTTAAGTTATTGTAAGACCCCTGTATATTATAAATAACTGCAGTCTTGTATATGGGCTGAGTAAAACAGCAGTCAGAGACTATAAGGGAGTGGGGACACAGGAAAGCCTGAGGGATTGTGCGCTTGCTGTGCGTTATGGGCTTAGAAAGGAAGCTATAAGTGTTTGTACTAAATTAACAGCAGGATGGAGTCTGTCTGGAGCCTGAAGTTGCAATGTAGCCATGGTTGTTAAAACAGACATGGCAGCCAGGCTCAGCGCTTTGTCTGCCGAATCCCAAAACAACTCGCCGCTCCTGTTGTGAGAACACAGTAACTTTAAAGTAGAAATGCAAAGCTAGGGTGCAGCTCAAGGCAAATTGTCTCTGCTCAGGAAGAAAAAGTGCGATAAAGAATGGAATAAAAATGACTGTGCTTCATATTAACATTTCTCAACTGAAAGTCGTGTGGAAAAGCCACAAAACAGAAAGTCACCTGATTCCGTTTTATGTAGAACAAAACAGCTTCTAACTGGGGAAAAAGGCAAGGGAGAGCAGCACGGGGGTTACTAGACTTACAGAAAGAAAACAGACTGGATTGGCTTAAAGGCCCAGGAAAGGGATAAACAGATATTCCAGTTTGTTTTGCACCCCCTTATAATTGCTATATTATTATTATTATGGGACCCTGGGACTGCGCTCCTCTTTGCTGAAAAGCTTACTAATGCAGGGTACTAATCTACTGGGCACTGCACCACCATCTTGTTTTAGGGATCCCTTATAGATGCCTCTGCAGGTGTGCATGATTTTCACATCAGTCCCTGACCAGTGGGACTTACTAGTAATGTGCGGGTAGGGTTGCCACCCATTTTGAAGTAGGTTGTCTGGTCTCTTCAACCATCTGAAAACAAGGCAGAAATCCAGCCAGTCTCAGTGGTTCGGTAACCCCATCCTTGATGTCATAACCACGCCCACAATCCCATAGTCGCACCTCAATCTGTAATAACCCCACCCCTGACATCACTTGTCTTGTCCCCTGACGCCATCAAAATGCCCCTTCCCAGTTTTAATGGCAACCCTACAGTATGTGCAGGATGTAGGGATGCACTGAATCCACTTTTTTTGGATCTGGCCAAACCCCTAATTCCTAGTAAAAATTTTGGCCAAAACTGAACCGAATCCTTATTTGCCTATGCAAATTAAGTTATGGAAGTATGCGGCGAAAAATGTTCAACTTCCGTGTTTACGTGACAAAAAGTCATGATTTTCAGGATTAGGTTCGGCCAGGAGCGTGGATTCAGATGAATCCTGCTGAAAAAGGCCGAATCTTGGGCAAATCCTGAACTGAATACTGAATTCAGTGCATCCCTAGCAGGTTGGAATCCATGGTTTTACCCACAGGTTGTGTGAGTCTGGGACAACCAACTGCTGAATTCACTGCCACCCCTTCTGCTTCCCAATCTCTCTGCACTGTTTCAAGCCCCAATAAGGACTAACGCTGCTTGTTTATATACATGCTCTCACCCAACTCCTCTGATGACCTCAGTGAAGAGGTTTGGGAGCAGGTACAAAAATCAGCATGGTTGGCAGAGTCAGGCATGGGCTGAAATTTTCAACCCACACATCACTAGAGCTATACAGAATCATTGCACTGACTGGAATCATACCTAGAACTATAGCGCTGCAAGGTAGCATTGCTTTTCTCTGTGCCACTTTGCCCATGTTAGTAACATTTTTGTTATCTTACTATTCAGACCCTATCCATCCTCCATTCTGCCATTTAAACCTCTACATGGTCGCTAAGGTAAATGGAATCCTAGCATAGCCTATAAAACTATATCCTTATAATTGTGCCAACCTGAGGAATCAGCGCATAGGCATACTAGGAAGCTTAAGATTTCTCTTTGAACAGGGGAAGAAGTGCAAAAAGTCCCAGAGAATCAGACGACTATAGCGAGGATTCTTGCAGGTAGTATGAGCTACCTGCACTTTAAAGGCTCTGGCACACGGGGAGATTAGTCGCCTGCAACAAAACTCCCTGTTCGCAGGCGACTAATCTCCCCGGATTGCCATCCCAACGGCAAAAATGTAAATCGCCGGTGGGATGGCATACGCAGCGGCGCGATTTCAGTGAAATCGTGCAAGATGGCATTTTGGGGAGATTAGTCGCCCGAGACACAGGAGATTTGTTGCAGGCGACTAACCTCCCTGTGTGCCAGAACCCTTATGGAGCGAGTTATTTGATTGGCTGCTGAAGCTCTATGGCGGGACACTATGGAGAGTCAATGTAACTCAGTTCTCAGTATGAATGAACCTTTATTTTACATTCAGAAGTTAATCTACACTTACCCCCCACATTAGATTACAAACTCTCGCAGCTAACAAGACACAAGGGTTAATAGTGGTGGTGAAACTGCACAATTCAGATTTTTTTCTGTGCACAAATTGTTTGGCCATGCAAATTGCAGAGAGCCACAAACACTAAATGATCATTTTGTTTAAATATAAACTAACCCTGGAATAAGGGAGGGAAGCTGTCTCCTCCAATTAGAGACAAAGCCACTAAAGTTGTCTAATATGGCCCTACGGAGGCCTAAGTGAGGGCGACTTCCCCCAAGCTGTGAAAGAAGTTTGGGAAGTGGATTTAAATATTCATGCGCCGAGCGACCCTAGAGACAGGTAGTGGCACACAATGAATGGTTTGTCAGTTGGGCCGCTCCACTAAACTGAGAATGTAAACAAAATGTGTTCTGTAATATGTTAACCCTTTATATGACAGAATCTCATGATCCAAAACATGTTACGAAAATGCAAAACATATATATATCTGTACATATTACAAATGCTTTATAATCTCTTCATCTTCTTCCCCTATTGCTTTTTTAGCTTCGTTCTACATACATTGTCAAATGAAGAATTTTATCAAATATTGAGCTTCTATTTAATTAGAGTTTGCATCTGTAAGCCCAGTCCCTCACTAGCCCACTAACCACTGGACTCTTTCCCTGCCTAGTAGGAGACTCACTATTGACTAGCTAGCCACATCACTGAGGCTACACAGCTCCTTGCTTTTCTCTGGGGATCTGTACTGCAGTGTTGAGTTGGCCAGATACAGCCTACATAATCAACTGACAGAAGAACTTAGATATATAATATATATATATATTGGACTATTTGATATTCTTCTTTGTCTCCTACATATAGCTGTTCCACTTGATCCACCATATACATGGCCACCCCATGTGCTATCCACCCAATGGACCCATGGACTTTTACTATATTATAAAACAGCCAATTCTAAGCAACTTTTCAACTGGTCTTTATTTTTTTTTTTACTTTTTGAATTATTTGCCTTTCTTGTCTGACTCTTCTGCTCCAGTCTCTCATTTACACCACTTCCTGGTTGCTAGCGTAATTTGGACCCTAGCAACCAGATAGCTGCTGAAATTTCAAACTGGAGAGCTGCAAAACAAAATGCTAAATAATTCAATAAAAATATAAAAAATAAAGACCAAATGCAGATTGTCACAGAATATCAGTATCTACTTCATACTAAAAGTTAATTTAAAGACAAACAGCCCCTTTAATACTGGGAGTAAATAATGAATACTTGATCAGGTAACTGGCCTGTGTATAAATATAGGGTCCAATTTTTTTTAAGGCCCGTAAAGTTTGGTCCACAGGGCAACAGCTCAAAAGCCTAAGCATAATTAACATAGGGAAATAATTAACTTTATCACAGAGCGGCATGACTCCTTTTTTATAGTAGGTTTGTAAACACGGGCAGCTTGTGGGGCTTTCGCTGACACAATACAGTAAACAAGATGGACTGTCTGGAACTTACAAACATTAGCTGTAATAGCGCCGGCACTGTTGCATTTCCTTTTTAAAGGGGCATTTTACTGACCTTTTATACATTTTGAAAATAATAATAGTTCATATATTTTATCTCCTGTCACGTCAAACAAGGATACATACATGTCTGTGACATGCTTTGTTTAAAAGGTGTTCCTTCTCTGCAGGTCAATCTATGCCAAAAATCATTTGGGGATATTCATAGGAAATTAAAGTGAATGTTGGCTCTGTTTAGATTGCATTATTCATAAAAGCATAGGGCAATGTTATTTTTTAACAGACACTCGGGAGTCATTTATCAATCATATGCTGTGTAAGTTTATTTATTTATGATAAGCTTGATAGATCTGCCAGAAATAGCATTTACAAGAACCCCAGGACAGGCATAGGATCTCTTATCCAGAAACCCGATATCCGAGTCCATTTTAACCAAATAATTCTAATTTTTTAGACTTTTTTTACAGAAAACCCATTATCTGCAGAATGCCAGGTCCCAAGCATTCTAGATAATAGATCTTGTACCTTTATTATTAAATAAGGATACAAAGCTTTGGTTCAGTTTTATGCAGATATGTGGTTGGCTTTTCGCCCATGCCTCCTTGCTGTCAAAGCTGCCTCCCCCCCCCCCCGCAGGCACATAGGTGGGCAGGGAGTCCCAGTTCTTTGTGGAAAGGCACAGCCACCACTCAGTTATGCCAATTAGAATGAATATTGTGCGTAAGGGCATCCTGAGTTCAATTACAATCTATACAAGCTTTACATATATTCGTCCTGTAGATGCATTGTGTTTCCTCCCACACTCCAAAAACACAGTACAGGCACTTTATTTGGCTTCTGATAAAACTGGCCCATGTGTGTATGAATGTAATAGTTAAGATATAGCGTAATCTCCACCAGGGAAGGATTAATTATGAACAATCAGAGTAAAGTATTGCACAAATAAGTACAATAAGAATGATACATAAATAACTACAACAGGTAATGTTACCATGGGCGACTAATCTCTCTCAAATGCATTTTCACCGGCAACAAAGTGAAGTGAGAGGGCATGACAAGGGGACTCCTCAATTGACCCTTCGCCTTGAGGCACCCCACTGAACCCCCTTCTTACATATCTCAATGAAACACCAGGAGATAGAGGTGGAGAAAATGGCCACAGCATTTATTCACATTTTATAAAATAAATAGGACCTTGCCAGCCTAACCCAAGGCAATATTCTAAAGCCATAATTCCATAAGAGGTCGCTACTATGCTCTGCCGTTCCTCGCTGAAGACTTGAATGAGTATTAGACTGCCTCTACCTACAGAGAGGATGGCCCCAAACTCTGCTACCAGCAGGAGCTGCATTACCAACCATGAGAGAAGTTCAGCAGCCCTGCTGCCGGTCCTGGATCTGCAGTGTCTCGATGATAGGAAATCCAAGCAGGCTGTCACCTAGCACAAGCAGTAGTAGCGTCTGTATCTATCAATCCACCGTGCAGTCACAGGAGAGAACCTCCTTTCTCCCTCTGCTAAAATGACCTGTGCAGTACTCTGGCAAGGTCCTACCGCTGCTGTGACAAATAAAACTTAAAATATATTATCATATATCCACTATTTTGATCCAGAGGAAGGCAAAAAACCCAACCTGAAGCTAGTGCCAATTATGCCTCAAGAGGGAAAAAATTCCTTCCTGACCCCCTGGGCGATCGGAAACATTCCCTGGATCAAGAAATCGTTGTTAACATGAATTAAACACAAAGCTGACTCTCAAGTTTATATCATATAAAGATACAGAAAGCACAATATAAAATGCATTCAGGTAAAATTCCACATTCAGTTATTAATAGATAATATGAAAACCAAAAGAAGAGAAACTCCTGACATTTCTCAAAATATGCAAAAAGAGGGAGGGTGGGTGGGATGTTTCTACCTGCTCAGAAGATAAGGAAGTGAGTGCTTTTCTGACATCACATCCCTCTCGTTCTCCGCCCCTCCCCAGGCCAGCCTTCTCCTACCTTAACTCTTTCCTTCTCACCTAATCACAGTTGCACCTGGTTCTGCCAATCTCTAAACATAAACCAGTGTAATCTGGCTGCTGGTTATTCGGATCCCTTGTCATGCAGCCCCTACGCTTATATCTCCAGGGCTTTCCTTAACCTTTGTTTTCTGTAGTCTCGTAAAGTTTGTCGCAGGAGGAAACTTCATGTGACTTTGGAAAAGTGATGGGTATGCCTTTCCTCCGGCGATTTACTTTGTTGCTAGTGGAAAAGCATTTAGGCGAGATTAGTCGCCTGTGGTAGCCAAGATTTATCGTGGGCGACTAATCTCTTTGTGGGGCATTAGCCTAAAGTGAAACAGATTAATTGTTAAAAAATCTGGAATGTAAAACACTTTGAAACTACCTTAGCTATAAGAGGATAGTAAAACATTTCAGAGAGGCAGTTAATGTAGAAAATAATGCACACTCTGTTAAGTATAATAAATGCTTTTATAAGGTCATAAACCACCCTAATATATTTCATTACAGGGGTTACATTATGTTTATAAGACACACGTTTCATCGGGTCATGTGACACAAGTGGCACCACTAAGAAGTGATTATAACTGATGACATCACTATGGATAACGACTGCAATATATTTTCCATTTTATTTAACTTAGTGTATCATATTACTATCACTCCCTGAAATAATTTTGAAATGCGTTTCTCTCCTATGCGTTATGTGTCCCTCCCAAATCATTTAAATGTGTTCCCTTTGCTAGTGCCAAGTACTGTTTCTCCATTTCTCATTAATTCTGGCAGTGTACATAAGCACCTTCAATGAACACACCCATTCATTACATAAATGGTAAAGCCCCATCATTGTGAATCGGATGTTTTCTCTTGATGGGAACACAATGGCAGCTACACAGTAGTATGGTGTATGGGCTTTTAAAGCCTGTGTCAATGTGGTTAGTCAGACTCGTGACTGATGAATGTGTGTGAATAAATATCGTCCCAGATAAGGGGCTGATATAGAAGCTAATACTTCCCGCCAGCTCTGTTTAAACACTGATAGACACCTTAACAAACAAGCACCTTTTGTGCATCTTTTTTAATGTGTATAGTATTCATAAATGTGTTCTTGCTGCACATTATCCCTAGTTAAAAGGGGTTACCATGCCTATATATGAATGGGCCTTGGTTGTAGCTGTTTAAATCTATCAAACCGAGACATAGCAAGGTCATTGAGTAAAGGTGGCCATACAGGGGCAGATAAAAGCTGCCTACAGACCAAGTTTTCAGCTTATCGACCCAGGTATAGAGCCCTCCAAAGTGCCTACCCAACTGATATCTGGCAGAAAATTGGCCAGATGTCGATCAGACAGGTTTAAAACTTCAGTTGGAATGAGGAACACATCGGCTTGAAGTGGCTGATGTGGTACTTGCCCAGTGGCTTGCTTCCCGCCAATATGATCTGATCAGATCAGTCTGATATCACCCACCTGAACAAGGGTGATATAGGGAAAAGAAATTCTAACACATGTACATATTGAAATAATCTGTAAATACACAGTCAGGCACAGGTATGCTGGTAGGCTTCTAAATGGACCATTATAAACCAACAATTTCCCCATAAGGCCCAAGTAGGCACTTACCCTGCCTCTCAGAACTGCTTTCCATTAAAGCAGGTAACTCAAACAAGGTTTAGAATGCCAGTTTTCATCATTGTTGAGTCACAAAAGAATGCCCCCTGGTAACAATTGGCCTTCTTAGTAAAACCAAGCTTAGAGAGATGGAAAAGAACACTTATAGAGTCTTGCTATACAGTGTTCCTCACCCTAGGGTTGTGATTTTGTCTTCCAATATGGAGCCATGAAATCACTATACTGTGCCTCTGTAAAGCTGTTCCCTTTCTGGCTTTCTTTTTTCAAAGTCATCCTCTTTAGCAATGTTGACAGAGAAAGATCAATACATATTTGCAGATAATGGTCATTAAAAGTAATAAGCTTGATACTAAATTATTATGTCTCTCTTGCTGCAAATACATTTTATTATTATGTCACTAGTTACATTTTAACATGAGATTTATAGGCGACTGTGGGTTTTGCTATTCAGTAATGCACTGGCTCTAGTAATAAACTTCAACAAAAAAAAGTCATATAAACTGTAAAGTCAACATTATTATCAGGCATCCTCTTGATCTGAGTTTTTATACTTCTCTGTTGTCTCCGGTTATAATGTCTTTATATGTTCTTTATAAAGCCGCTCAATACCATTTTTTAAGAGAAGCAATAATCTAACAAAGGGTGGAACACCCACATAATCTGGTTATTGTAATGAGGAGGGATTTTTTTTGACAAAGAGTATTTTATCCGCCGCTACCCATGAGCCTCACTGCTGGTACTGGATACCATATAGGTGGCGCTAACACTTTTCTTTTGCCTTAGTAAAATGAATTGTGATGAAACTGTTTAAATACGGCACTCAAGTAATTGGGAGTGCAACCTGAAGAGAAAGGTGGCTTTATAGAAGAAGAACACAAGAAGAGAGGCAAGTTATGAACTCACAGATAGTTTGCCAAAGGTCTCCATGACAGATTAAGGTAAAAGAAGCTAAAAGACAGGGGCACTGCTACCATGAGGTGATTTGAGAAACTTGTCTGAGGTGGCAGGGGCCCTCAGGTTACCAGGGGCATCAAAAAGCCGCTCCTGGTAACTTCAGATTTTTAAATCAGAATTTTGTCTTTTCTAGTGTAGAAAGCGATTTTTGGAAACAATATGCTTTATTATATATAAATTTAATATAAATATATAAAAACAAGACATTTTCATTATCAAAATGTGATATTGCACTCTCTGCACTGGTGATGCGGCCCTCCTTGACCCCCTCTGATGCAAAAACTAAGCGTAAATGGGTAAAGGGAAAGGCCTCCCCTAAACCACCTTGGGGCAGCACTAGGTGCCAAAACTCCCCTGCTAAAACAAATATATATGAAATGTCCATCCCTTCCCTTAATCAGGAAATACACATGCATACAAGGAAGTCAATTATCTTACAACAAGCCATTCAGCACCAGGTCTTTGTGCATTTATAAGGAAATTTCCCCTACCTTTCTGCTCAGGGTGTGGGTCACTACTGCTGCCATCTTGCACCAGGCTGAGATTCTTGTAACCTTGTAAATAAAGAAACTGTGCCCTATGAATCCATAGGGCACCGCATGTTGCATTTTTAATAAGCCAGCATCCAGAGATCACATTAGTAAACCTATACTGCATGTTTTCTGTTTTCCAAAGAGGAAAAGGTTAACTTCACTAATAGGGGGCAATAGTGGCAGACGCCTATGTAACCTTGCATAGACCCATGCCATGGGATGATTGTCATGCAAAAAGAACTGAGAAATGCTTCTGACACTTCAGTGACTGGGATAGCTGGGCTGCCATTAAAGTTCATGTAATTCAGAGGGACTTGGGAGCCCGAGATGTAAGGCAGTGAAGTGACAAATACTCAGTGGGAGTGCTCCAGCCTAGCAACTAGCATACATCCTCTTACTGGCAAAATCCTGCCTACTAGGCTCTGTCGCTACATGATTCCAGGGAAGTTCCTCTTAAGCCCATTACTCTAAGGACGACATGCTTGACTTAGCCATTTCAAAGGAACTGAGCTGTTTCAACACCAGGATTACAGGAGCAGAGCTGTTAAAAACAATTTCATCTTGCACTGACGTGTGCAGCGCTGTGACATTTCTTGCTGTGAGTCAAGATCCTCAGGGTGCTGCCGGCCCAAATTCAATTTGCATGAAATGCCAAAATCTAACGTACTGCCATGTAAGGATTTTTCAGAAGTGACACAACCAAAGGCTCCAGAATTAGCTTGAAAAACAGAAGAATATTTAACAATAGCTAGAGTTTGAGAAACCTTCTGCAAAATGGCTGCTTGGCAGAGGATCCTGGGTAATGCAGCACAGATGCTGAGAGGCAGGGAGATCACATAGGATGATTGCACTTGCGCCTACATTTTTAAAGGGGATATAAATACAAAGGGAAATTCAAGTAAACATGCTCAAAGTGCACGGCTGAGCACTGTTCCTCATCAACTAAAGCAGGGGGCAAGCAATGGTGTATCTGGCTATGGGCCCCGGTCCCTAGCCGGGTTTCTAGCTAGAAACTAGGGGTGGGCACATTAATAAATACAGTTTGGACAGTGCCGCATCTTGCCCCAAGATCCAGTACAGACGATATAGGCAATCTGATTTCAATATTCATTTTTCGTGTAGATTCCATGTTCCCCATAAGAACTCAGTAGCCTTATATAAACTGACACACAGGTATTCAAAACACTAAGAGAAGCCCAAATAACAGATTATTAGCAAATAGGGGGAAAAGGGAGTATAAGGTGAAAGAGGAAATAATGACATGGGTAAAGGGAAGCAAAACTGAGAGAGAAAGAGCAAAAATAAAAGTAAACTAAGAACAAATGAGAGGAGCAGAGGACGAGTGTTAAATCAAGGGGGTTACTAAATGTTACAAGCAAACAAGGAACTAAATGTATGTTTGCCCTAGTCAATGTATTAAAGAACCTCAACATATTGTCATATATTGCTGTTGGTGAGGGCAGAGGACTGTTTGTTTGCAAAATGACTTGGGGAGCAAAGAAAACTCTGTAGCCCTAAGGCAGTTGTACTGGCCCAGCCCTTTTCCACCCAATAACCCAAATGTTACAGTTTCATACAGTAAATACAGAAGGAAAACCTTTTGGTTACAAAATAAAATGAATAGTACAAGGTAAGCCTTGTCCCACCCACTCAACAAATTAACTACAAATGACCAAACACCAAGCTCTGCAAAGGCACAAACCAGGCCACAGACTAGGGGTTCAGTTTCTTACTTTGTCATTTAAACTTCTTATACATTTCCATTTGACTCCCATTCTTCAATAGCAATCAATAGGGAGCACCCTGTTTTCCTAGACTAATCCTGTATGTGGTAAGTAGGTGCTAAGGCAAAATAAACTCTGAGAGCTGACTTGTATAAAATGAATATGGATACTATGGATTACACAATAATAAGTGATATCTTTTGGGAAAAAAGGTTCCATCCTTATGCCCCAGTCCTGTTATTCATGGCAGCCCAGGTTCAATGCCCATTTCAGTTCCTAGGGAACTCATCATTAGCAGAGGAACAGATTCTGCTGATTTTGTCCTTTTTGGTTCAGGAAAAAACAATAACAATGCCATTCTGTGATTAAATTAAATGGCGCAAATACTACAATATATGTTGCCCATTGGTGCTGGTTTGTACATACCTACACACAATTGGTTCCTAGAACTTGACCCTTTTGCTATTTAAGATAAGGAATGTGCACCAGGAATGTATTTATTTATGTTATATGTAAGGTTATTAAGTCCTTTTTCTGGTTTCTCTGGTTATTAATAGTTCATTTAGTACAGCCCAGCAGGAGCCTCATTGTGCCTTACCTACTGTACACTTGAGCAGTCATAATATTAGGGATCCCCAACTCTTTTTACCAATGAGCTACATATAAATGTAAAAAGAGTTGGGGTGCAACATAAGCATAAAAAAAAATCCTAGTGTGCCAAAAATGAGCTGTGATTGGCTATTTGGTAGCTCCTATATGTCCACAGGAGGTTCTGTTTGGCAGTACAGCTGGTTTTTATGCAAGCAAAACTTGCCTCCAAGCCAACTATTTCAAATTAAACATCTGATTTAAGGCCACTGGGAAGAACATCCAAGGGGTTTGTGAGCAGGGCTGTATTAAGGTCCGCACAGCACACATTCTCCCAGCTCCGTCACCAGATTTTCTATGGATTTTTCTATGGCGAAGCATTTTTTTTTCTAAACTAGTAATGACTAAATAGGCACCTGGGGGCTGCCCACCCAAAACCTGCCACCCTAGGCACAGACCCTTGGGTGCCTTAATATAAATCCCAAGTCCTGTTTGTGAGAAACATGTTGCTCGCAAGCCACTGGTTGGGCGTCACTGCTTAAAATGAACACGTGCAGTCATTTTATTGTATCAGGTTGTAGGTAAATACATTTACAATCAGTTGTCAGAAGGTGTCCATAATGGTATGATCCTCTTGGTCAAAGTTTTTTTTTGTTCCGTGGAACACCAGGAAATCATAAGAAGGTGCGGCTTCCTGAACTCATTCAATCGAGATACCAAAAATACAGCAGATGCAAACAAAACAGGAAGACAAATACAGTTAAGAAAACATGGCATTGAATCTCTCGAATGATTCCCATAGGAACTTCTTTGGCATGACAACCCTAATGACCTTTCTTAACTGCTTCTGTGAGCAAACAGAGCCTCCAGGTGTAAAGGATACCTGGGCCGTGCAAACCAAAACAAGCCGCTCTCAATGGCAGTGTGCACAAAACACATCCGGGGCGCCGCAAAGACATCTGATTGTTTCTCGTTCTCTGCTGGAAGAGAAAAACACAGTGAACTAGGAGAGGTGTGTGCCAGTGTTCAGCCATCATACCAACAAGCTTTGGCTAGGAAGCCATTGTTCATACAGCTGTACATGACAATTTTCTGCATGGCATACCAAATTAAATAGCACAGTGGAGGGTGTGTCTGCTCACAAGCTTGGCCCAAACCACATTGTTTAACTGAAGTTTACTGTATGTCATTCCCTGAGCTTGCTAGCCCAGAGTTATTATGAGGGGAACACACAATCACAAGGCAGAAGTTGTTAGAAGGTATCAATAAAGGAATACAGGTTTGTGTAAAGGTACAAAAAATTAAGGCTCAAAGAAATGTACAAAATGCAAAATATAGTAGTGTTGGTTGGGATTTATTTGAAAATTAGAATTAAAAAAATGTAAAAATCACAAATTACAGATTTGTTTGTGCTTGCACAGAAATTTGTACAAGTATAGGACCCATTATCCAGAATGTTCGGGACCAAGGGTATTCTGGATAAGGGGTCTTTCCGTAATTTGGATCTCCATACCTTAAGTCTACTAAAAAGTTAATAAAACATTACTTAAACCCAATAGGTTTGTTTTGCATCCAATAAGGATTAATGATATCTTAGTTGGGATCAAGTACAAGGTACTGTTTTATTATTACAGAGAAAAAGGAAATCAGTTTTAAAATTCTGAATTATTTGATTAAAATGGAGTCTATGGGAGACAGGTTTTCCGTAATTCAGAGCTTTCTGGATAACGGGTTTCTGGATAAGGGATCTCATACCTGTATTCAAATTGATATCTGTTAGGGATGCATTGAATCCAATATCCGGCCGAACACAGAGACCTTTTTAGAAGATTTGCCCAAATATTGATCCAAATTTATATCCTAATTTGCGCATGCAGAAGGGTGAAAGAGGGTTAAAAATTTTTAACTTCTGTGTTTATATGATGAATATCTACATGATTCAGATTTGGTTCAGCCAGGCACGTGTATTTGGCCGAATCCTGCTGAAAAAGGATGAATCTTGGCCGAATCCCGAACTGAATCCTGGATTTGGTGCATCCTTATTATCTGTATTGGTTTCCCCACAAAGTAGCAATTATGTCATGCTGTATGGCTGGAATTTTCATAAGAGAGTAATAGTCACAGTAGTTACAGATCTTATGTTGAGATAAGAAAAGTTGATCTGATCTTAACAATTAAAAAAGGTATTTATTAATGTGCTTTAGTATCAGCTGTACAGTTCTCCTCAGGAAAAATCTAGAACTATAGGCTTAAGCTGGCCATACACGTGGTGATCTGACGATGTTTCGTGCGACCATCGGTCGCATGAAACATCGTCAGATCCGCCACACACCGTTCAGGGCTGAAACAGCAGATAAGGAGGTAGAAACAATAGGATTTCTACCTCCTTCTGCCGATTCAGCCCTGACGGCAGATTTTGGTCAGGCGCCTTCTATGGCGCCCAATCAAAATTTTCTAACCTGCCCGATCGGCGAGTCGACCGATTTCAGCAGCTTCCTGCGATATCGGTCGACTCGCCGACATGCCATACACGCACCGAATATCGTACGAAATAAGGTTTCGTACGATATTATCGGTGCGTGTATGGCCAGCTTTACGAGCAACATGTTGCTCCCCAACCCCTTGGATGTTGCTCCCAGTGGCCTCAAATCAGGTGCCTATTTTAGAATTCCTGGCTTGGAGGCAAGTTTTGGTTGCATAAAAACCAGGTCTACTAGTGTAGGCTGCCAGTACACATAGGGGCTACCACATAGCCAATCAAAGCCCTTATTTGGCATTCTCAAGGAACTTGTTTTGCACCCCAACTCTTTTTACTATTGAATGTGGCACACAGGTTAAACAGGCTGGGGCCCCCTGCTTTATTCTATGCTATACACAGTCATATCCAAGCCCGCAGAGATCAAAAATTGTTTACATCCAGCTTACTTACCCCCAACCTACAAAATAATTGTTGGGGAGAACATATGTTCTGTTAATAATAATTTAATAATAAGTTTGCTCCTCTTCTACTAATCCATAGGAATATAGAACAGGTCTACTCTTTGGAAGCAAGTATCTGATTGAGTTTCTAGAGCAAGTTTGTACCTATTACAATATTACATTCCATACCATTAACACTGTGTTTCAATCTGATGCTGCCATAAGCATTGGACCTCTGGCTGCCCCCTCCCCTCTGCACAGATACAGGAAAGTTTGTGTATGCAATGATCACAGAAAAATGAAAAATAGTGGTCTCTCTGCTTCCTATATAGAAAATAAGGCCCTGCAAACCAAAACATAGGAAGTTACTGCTACCTAGTGAATGCTTGTGTCAGTTCCAGAACTGGGGTAGGCATGTACCTACTGTTTCCTACTCAGCCTTCCCTGTATGGAACACTATGGAGCTCTATAGGGTGACGGACAAGAGCTGTGGCAAGCAGGGGGTCACTCGGATCCATTGGCTTCTAATGAGCACGCAAGGGGTGCAAAGTTTTGGCTGGCCTTGTGTGCCTTTATTGCTCGGCCAGCCTCTGGCTTATGTAATAACCATTCAGCAAGCATATAAAATAAGCACCCAGTCACCATTTTTTTTGCTCATCTTGCAAAAATTATTATATTATTTTCTAGTCTAAATTTCTTTCCTGTATGTATCAGCATTCTATCCCAATGCAGAGGGAGGTTGGGGCAAGATTACAGCTGGTTGAATTCATATGTCATATATCAGACAAGAATGTACCTCTGCTGAATCCTAATCATTCTTATCTGCATTACAGCATAGCATTAATGAGAAGGAAAGGGTTACCTAATGCAGCATTAACGCCAGATATTACAAACCCCCTGGGGATTTCATAATATTTGCGTGCTACACCTGAGCAAATATGTGACACAGAATCTCTCCAAGGCAAGGAATTACTGGAAAACATGTCTCTCAAAAGACAATGTAGCATAGAGGAGCCGGTGGGCACCACAGCAGTAAACTGGAAAAGTAGTTTAACTTTGAGGACAAGGGGACTATTGCTCTTCTAAAGTAACTCTATTTATGGTCAGAATGATCCAAATAACATACAAGGGGGGTCTCAAAAGCAGGTACAATTTTGGGACCCATTATCCAGAAATCCATTACCCAGAAAGTTCTGAATTACAGAAAACAATCTCCCATTGACTCCATGTTCATCAAATAATTCACATTTTTAAAAGTTGTTTCCTTTTTCTCTGTAATAATGAGACAAAACCTTGTACTTGTACTTGATCACAACTAAGATAAAATTAATCCCTATTGGAGGCAAAACAATCCTATTGGGTTTAATTACTGTTCAAATATTTTTTTTAGTAGACTTAAGGTATGGAGATCCGAATTATGGAAAGACCCCTTATCCGGAAAACCTTAGGTCCTGAGCATTCTGGATAACAGGTCCCATACCTGTATTGTCCTCCACAGAAAAACTATTACTCAAAACATTAACATATCCAAACAAGTCTCGGTTATACCAATATCACATGCAGGGCTGCCATCAGAAATGTTGGGGCCCTGTATTCATTTATTTGGAAACCCCCCTCATGAACTCTAGTACATAGTACCAACATTTTTGGCCACATCCCTTGTGTGCACTACACAAACGATCAATACGTTTCTACTGTGATAGAAATCCACCAATCATTTTAGTTGTAAGCAGAGGTGTGACTATAGAGAAAACAGATCCTGCAGTTGTTGGAGGGCCCAAGAACTATAGGAGTCCCCATAGGACTGATAAGGAACTGTAATATATGTTTACAGAAACGGTCTTGTTCCCAAATATCAGGGGCCCCATGGGGCACAATAACTAGTCATTCCACTGCTCGAAAGTTCAAGTAGGACAGTGTTGTTTTTGACCATTCCTTTTTTAAACCACCCGCATGTTATCACAAGAGCTTTTAAGACCATACCCACATTAAAGCTGGCCATACACGCACCGATAATATCGTACGAAACCTCATTTCGTACGATATTCGGTGCGTGTATGGCATGTCGGCGAGTCAACCGATATCGCAGGAAGCTGATGAAATCGGACGACTTGCCAATCGGCCAGGTTAGAAAATTTTGATCGGGCGCCATAGAAGGCGCCTGACCAAAATCTGCCGTCAGGGCTGAATCGGCAGAAGGAGGTAGAAATCCTATTGTTTCTACCTCCTAATCTGCTGTTTCAGCCCTGGACGGTGTGTGGCGGGTCTGACAATGTTTCGTGCGCAAAACATCGTCAGATCGCCACATGTGTGGCCACCTTAATGGTGGTAGTACACCAAAAAATAAAATAGTGCTCACTACAGGGATATCCACCTTAATTCATTTGTGAAAGAAGTTTATGTGAGGCAAAAAAATTGCATCTACTGCTTCTCTACATAAAATGAAAACAAAAAAACATTTTTACAATATTTTTTTCTTTGCCTTTACATCCCCTTTAATCATCAATATGGGGACCCAGGGCTTCTTGCCCTGCTTGAAGGGAAAACCTTAGTTGGAACAAGCCGTCCCCTTTTAAATGTGATACATTAGTTATAATGTACAAAATGCATTTATTGGCTTAAATTGCAAATAGCTGTTATTAAGGTTTCATTTCCATATAGTTTACCACATGGATAACTTTATTATGACGTATATTGCATTTTACCCCTATACTAAGAAAAATTCAGTAGTCGTCCGAATCCAGAAAAGGGGGATTTGGTGCATCCTTACCTACTGGAGCTGTGGGCTAATAGAGCCTGCACTCCAGCTGAGGGAAACAATAGTAATTTGTAAAGAACCCCCCTTTGTGAACTAATGGGACACAATGCATGTACATAATGAGCCAGTGCCCCAGCTCTATCATTGCAATAACAAATGATACTCCCAGATTAGCTACATAAGTGACATTTATTAATATTCTGCTATATTTACATTTCTTTTTAACATAAAACTTTAAAGTGAATTGCCACTTGGCAAAACAAGGTGCATATCAGTCTACACAAAATGCAAAGTTCTGCTTACACAATTTAAAAGCACAATAAAGTACAGGTACATGATGTGGTGCCCATTTGTACTCTGCTGCCCACAGGGGACAACATTCTAGCCTTGCACCCCTTTACTAATGTGAGTGGAGTTCAGCAGCCTGCAATTTGAGCAGTAAAGCATCGATGTATTGGAGGTTGTATAAACACCACCCGGACCACCCTCTGGCAGCTGAAATGAATTATGACCCTGCTTGAGGAAAGAAGCTCCAAAGGTTTATAGAATCTAAACGTATCATTTAGAATAAATTAGAATTTAGGAAAATGTTTTGACATGCTGCAAAGCCCGGTGTTCCTATTCGCCTGGATACTTGCTAAGCCCATGTGTTGCTAGCTAGAGGGTAAATCACTTAGAATGAGATTTTCCAGTTGGAAACCTGGGAATCGAACAGTACCGAAGCAACAAGCCCTAGATCTAACACAGCAAATATGGCAGTAGAGATCCAAGTCGGGCCCAAGGTTCTGTTGAGCTTCCCATTAACAAGGCCATTGCTTTACCGCCTGTGAAAATCTCAAGGGCCAAAGGGGCTTTGGGTGCTTTAAAGAAAGCAAAATAACTCCAGCTTTATGTATGTACTATGGCTTCTTTCACAAAAGCAGGTTTCAGTTTTTTAGTACTGGCTCATTTTATAGGCAAATTAATATGTTATTGACTACACTAAATATAAAGATTGCCTATTTATTGTTACTGGGTTATACCGAAACATGGGCAACGTTTGCCCTTGCCTTGTAATCCATAGCAACCAATCATTTTCAACTTTGCTAGATCAGTAAAAGCAGCCAATTGGTTGCTATCGTTTACAAGTTAAGGTTACACCGTGCCTACTTGTGCATAATCACCATGTACAACGGTTCTGTTAAAAATGCTCGGACTACGGCAGGGAAAGAGACTCTATTTTGCTGCAATTTCCACAATTTCATTCAGATAATATTTTTAATTATTTAATAAAAAAAAAAACAACCAAGTTTTCCTTCCAGTTAAGTGTGTATGTCATAATTCTGCTTGTCGATCAAGTTATATACACATTATTAAATTATATTTATAGAAAGAACCAGGGTGCTGCTTGCAAGAGCCTAGCGAATGGAACCTCAAGTTTGAGGACTGACTAAAGCAAAACACAATACAGTACACAGACATTTGCGCTGCAGGTAAAAGAAGAGATGGAAAAACAAAATAAAGCAATGCTGCCCCCTGCTGGCACAAGAGGTGCAGTAACCGCAGTGGAAACCTTTACAAACAATATATAAGGCTTTTTATTAAGTACATCACAAACTGATTGCGATAGCTTTGATTTTATACAGTAGCCACTAATGATTCCAGAATTCTGCAAGAACTATTAAAGTTGTACACCTAAAAACAAACAAAAAAAAATGCTCCTTTTCTTCATTATCTTCAGCAGTTACTTATTTTATTTGTTTTCTTGATGTTTTTGTCAGAATTTTGTATTTTTAATTCCTACGTGATTTTATTCCCCATTCAGTTTTTTTCGAGTAGTTCACTCTCTTCCTGCAGGTGTCCTGTGTGTTCTGATACGGGGGACGATGGTGGATGCAGGAAGGCTGAGACCGAAATACATCTGCATGAAAAAGGTACACAGAAGATAATCAGAAGGGGGTTCCAGTAAGCGGTGTACATGCACAGGATGGACCAGTCACATCGCTTTTCTCCTGACAGCAAAGCCACAAAATGTTCCCCAATGCAGGGGGTTTGTCCTATTTTAAAGAGTAAGTATTCACCCCTTGTACAATATGAGAGCAATGAACAGGCCAATAAGAGAGTCCATATTTGTGTTTTGCTAGGTAGTTAGAAAAACTGTGCACATGTCTGTAAGCCAAATCAGTCAAAATAAAGGGCAAATTGGGGGGGAGGGGGGGTTGTTTATGCAGAACTTAGTATACTGACTGACTCAGCTAATTAATGCTAAGATAGTAAATGGCAAAGCAAAATAATGCTTATAATAAAATAACTAATACATAACAAATTCATTTTCAGCATCAGCTCTACTTATTTTGCTCATGTTGAAAAAAGGGTGAATATAGCTGTGTCCTGAACCCCTTAAATATAATGGCATAACACATGCAGTGTTAAGGCTACTGGGAAGCTTTTTTCAATAAAATGGCAATTTACTCCAGCACTATTCTATAATATTATAAACATAATAAATCATTAGATCACACAGATATACTGTATATATATATATAATTACTATGTCTGATAGTAAAAGGGGAGAATATTTCCAGAAATTGCATGGAGATGGTTATTATCAGCTTCCTCTGTCATGTATACATTAAGACCTCTATATGGTAAAGCTGCCATGGGAAGTTAGAGGCCGACCCTTTATAGAAGGGGAGCAAATTTCATGTAATGCATTTGGCAATAGTGTGACTAAACTACATACAAGCCATTTGTACATGTATGAAAGTTTAAAAGTGATTCAACCTTTTATTTTAGTAAAAAAAAAATATAAAGGGAAACTATAACCATTCTGTCACTCTGGCTGTCTGTCCAGTATGCTCTCTTGCTGGGTGTTTGCTCATGTTATTCTCCCTATTCCGGGCTATCCCCACTAACTACTCAATCCTTTCTCTAGTACCCGTAGTATCATTAGGTGATGTCCTGACATTATTGATGTCTATGGTATATAAGTACAAATCCCCTGATATACACACGTCAAAGTAAGCATTTGAAAAGTATTACAGAGGGGTGGAAAGAGCTACAATATAAGCAACAAAAGGTAATAAACTCCTACTTGCAGGTTCCAGGATAAAGGAATCTGCAATAAATAAATGTAAAGCCTGAACCTACAGAAAGGGAAGGTAACCAGAAACACACTATAACGTACCTATATACAGTGAAACCTCAATTCTATATTCCCTGGTTTTAAGTGTTCCTGCATTTTACACCATCGTTTGTGGCCCCACTAATATATAACACATAATAAACTTCCCTGATTTTACATTTTCCCGAATTTTGCACCATTTTTTTCCTGGTCCCCTGAAAAACTTAAAATGGGGGTTCTACTGTATTGTATTTAAGGAAAACATACTGCTTTGGTTTGGGGCAAATGACACAAAACTGCACCGAATGGAGATTCAGTAACAGCTCCAGAACCTGAACAACACAGAAGTGAACTGAGTGGCAACCAGCACCCACATAGCACTCCTGTGTTTCTTTCTCTACTTGCATCACTCACCTTCACAGGCCAAAGGCAGGCACTTAGGATCAATTGGTGATAATGGAAAGCAGAGGAAGAACAAGGTAGGGGGCTGTTACGGTACAGTTATACATAGTAATATGTGTCCCTTAAAAATGTACTGTTTAGTACAGCACAGCTGGCTATGTATGTCATGTTACTCAAATAATGATAGCTTTCTATATATACCTTATTTTAGTAAAGTTCTATTTTGAATGATATAAGCAAATGCACTATACCTTTAATAAATAAAGAGAACTCTGGTCCGGGGGAGAGTGGAAAAGTTATCAGGCATCTTCCGAACCTTTGCATAATTAATAAAACCTCTGAGAAAGAGGAGGAATCCTGCAAGAGATCGACATATACATGAGCATAGCCATAATCAATTCAATTTGCTAAATTACTGAGATAACAGCATCTAAGGGGGATTGGCAAGTAGAAGGTAATGGTGCAGAATCCCGAACACAATAGGGCCCCACAGTGTAGCAACTATAGATAGGAGAAGTAAAGGAAAGCCATACAAATGCACCTGTTGGCTGGGTAGGCTGTGCCATCAGCCAGCCATCAAATTTAACTGAATTGGAGAGATTTTGTATGGACGAATGATCAAAAATACCACCTTCCAGAATCCAGACACTCATTAAAGGCTATAGGAGGCATCTAGAGGCTGTTACATTTGCAAAAGGAGGCTCAACTAAGTATTGATGTAATATCTCTGTTGGGGTTCCCAAATGTATGCCCTTGTCTAATTTTGTTATGATCACTTTGTATATTAATCCAATAAACTTTATGTCACTGATGAAATACTACGGTTTCCATAAGGCATGTTATGTATTAAAAAGGAAGTTGCTACTTTGAAAGTTCAGCCAATGATAAACAAAACTCCAAAGAATTTTAAGAGGGGTTCCCAAACTTTCTCATATGACCGTATCACTATAAACAAATATAAGAATTTTTCAGAACAAGGAAAGAGGAAATAAAGAATTAAAATTCCAATTATTTTATTACAGTATTGATGCTGGTATAACTTTTCTGTTGGATAAACATGTCAGGCGATTATCTTTTAAAATCGTTCCAAATCAGGATCCAGAGTACATGATACATCAATAAATTTCAGAGAATATAATACCAGCTGGCTCTGTTAATCCTACTCAAATTATTATAATGATAGTAAATAGCTTGTAAGTTGGTTGGTGCCTCTGTAGTCTAACAAGGTTGCCAGGTGTTGAAAAATGTTTCATAAGTATCAGTGAGTATGCTCGTTAGTCATTATCTAGCTCACCTTTGCTCAAACCAATTTTCATAGAGAAGCAATCATTTACATAACCAAGATATCTGTACTTACCCAATACAAGGAACACCCACCAAAGCCAGTACTGCCCATCAAAATATCCAGGGAAGTAAGTGGAAAACTAATAAAATCAAGAAAAAAAGAGATTATGTTAAAATGACAAAATGAAAAAAGGACATGCACTTTTTGCATCCACAGAAAAAAAAAAATCTTCGAAAGGGCCGGTGCCCAGTAACCTAGCCAACCACCCCCTCCATGCCATTCATGTGTGCCTGCCTGCTGCTGTCCGGGGGCCCCCTGCAGCCTCGGGGTCTGCTTCCTCTACAGTTCAAAAACATAAAAGTAGGCATGTTCGGGCCTATCTCCACTACTGACACTGCCTGTCAGAGGCATAGGAAAAGTGGATGATCTGCCGTGTGTGATTTGTATGTGTATGTAGACAACCCCTGTATAACTAAAATTTAGGCCACACCCATCATTCTTTCAAATAACCCTAGTTTTAACAGGACTCACCCGTACAATTAGAATCCACTTAATTAGAGAGAGACCAAAACCAGAAATGGCTCCATATCTGCCCGCTGCGGATGAGGTTAGGCAGAAAGAAAGGAAAAAGCCAATCCAGTTAAACAGGAATGCCACTGTGAAGGTAAAAAGAGAAGGCATTGATATGGCATGAGCATGGGCATCAGGTCCACCGTTCTGGCACATAAACAAGATTTTGGTATGATGCAAAGCTTTCCTTACTAACAAAATGGCACCTTCCTGCTTGCTGTGGTTGTGGAATTCTAAGTATGAAGAAAACAAGATTTAAATCATTTATATAGTGTTAAGAAGTTTATTATGATTGACTAACCTGATAAGATGAACATTTGAAATTATTTCTTAGGGTGACAGGTCCCTTTTAAGTCTTCCCCAGCCACCCCTCAATAATCTTATAAAATACCATGCAGAAATGCACAGTCAAGAGAGTTACAAGCAGGGATGCACCGAACCCCCAAGTCCCCGAATCCATCGTAAGGGATTCACCCAAACATCTAACCAAATCCTAATTAGCATCTGCTAATTTGGATTTGGAAGTGTTAAATGTCGTCCACTTCCGTGCTCATGCGGTGGCATTTGACCATTTCAAATCCTAATTAGCACATGCTAATTAGGATTCGGTTCGGCCATGACCACGGATTTGGCTGAATCCGAACCCTGCCGAAAAAGGCCAAATACCGTACCAAATCCTGGATTTGATGCATCCCTAGTTACAAGTCACAAAAACAAGCTGTTATTATGACGCGTGTGATTTAGTGGCATTAGTGCAGTGTGTAATTCTGTGTAGGATTTTATACGATTATTAGAGAATGGCTGTGGAAGGCTCAGATGGCTGATACACTTTTTATAATTGATAATTGGAGTTGTTCTCCCTTAAATTTGCACCTCTTCATTTTTGGTTTTGCACTTCCTAACCTCTGCCCTGCACCCCTCAATCATCAACCCCTCATTTTTCTAGGTTCTACAGCCTTACACCAGGCAAACAACACACCATGTGCAGTCCTGGCAACACATTCCCCTACCACCTTTCTCATAACTGAATCCCTTAGTAGCTTGATCTGCTTTGCCTCACTAGCTCTGTCCTTCCTAACATCTTGACTAAAAATGGCAAACCTTTGGGGTGAACACCTCACAACCTGTCTGCTCTTTCTCTCCCTGTGTTAACAAAATCTGTAACAAATCTATCTCCCCTTTCCCCGCATCAAATGCCCTTTGCCACCCCCAAATCTTTACTAGCTGCTGCCAGACCTGCTGAGTGAGCAGTCTATCTTACCCTAGGGTTGCACCCTGGAACAGTGGCTCCAAGACAGCATGCAGGAACAAGGCACACATTCTAATGCCAGCTGCTTGCTGCTGTACCACAAGTACAAAGTTCAGTCACAATCTTATATAACACTTTATTTGCTTTAAACACCTTCTGGTTTTTAATACTTTTCACATATCTTGAAACACCCTTTTTAACACTGTATAGCCGCCACATTAGAATAGCTCTCATGTGGTTATAAACCAGAAAATATAAAGTCTTATGAGAATGTAACTCATTAACCTCAGCTCCTTGATCTGAGAGAGGACAGAATGTAAGCTTGTGGCTTTATATGTGAGAGGATGTGTGTCTGTACCAAAATGACTGGGGCAACAGATATACTGTGTATACATGTAACCTGATGTGAATTTTAACTACAAAATATTTGCTTTATTGCCCTAGTAACCAAGGCAGCAATTTGAAAATCAGAATATAAGATGCATAGCAGCGGGGTTGAATAGAAAGATAAGCAACTGAAAATAAAATTTGCAATAAGGTCAATGCCACACTTTCAGTTGTATTATTTGAATTCCCTTCATTTTTAGTAAATAAAAAAACAGCAGCAACTGTTGCTACTTCACCAGGCCAAAAAATGCCTATAACTCACAAGCTGTCACCTCTTCATTAAGTTAGCCTACTGATGTGAGAACACAAAGGAGATTTGTTTAATCATTTGGAAAACTGATGCCCAAAAACACTGCTAAATAGCACTGCAGAACTGAATTTGTTATGTAATAATGCAATGCATTACAGGGAACTCAAAGTTAAGAATAATTGCATTGGAGTAAAAGATAAAAGGAAAATACCAAACCAAAATCAGTTTGGATCTGCATGTTGCATTGAATGAAAAACACTGTAACAGGTATGGGACCTGTTATTCATAATGCTTGGGATTTGGGGGTTTCTGGATAAGGGTATTTTTTCTGTAATTTGAATCCCCATATCTAAAGTCTACTAAAAAAAAATAATTTAAACATTAAATAAACCCAATAGGACTGTTTGCCTCCAATAAGGATTAATTATATCTTAGTTGGGATCAAGTACAAGGTACTGTTTTATTATTACAGAGAAAAATTATATGTTTTAAAATGATGAATTATTTAATTAAAATGGAGTCTATGGGAGATGACCTATTTGGAGCTTTCTGGATAACGGATCCTATACCTGTACTACCATTATGGAACATATTTTTTGGACATCTATTATCCAGACAGCTCTAAAATACAGGAATATAAATTTATAAAGAGTTTTATTTAAGCACACAATTCTATTTTTGAGTGATTTCCTTTTCCTCTCTAATAATAAGACAATACCTTTTTTCATGGTAACTAAACTGTATAAATCTATCTTGGTGACAAACAATCCTACTGGATTTTTTTTTTTTTTTTTCTTACATCCTTAGAAAATGGTGCCCTTACTTATGGAAATACTCCTAAGAAAGAAATCCCCAGGTCCTTAGTGTCCCAGATAATAGATCCTACACCTGTACCTTAAATATCTGTCCATTTCTCTGTAATGTTCTTTCTACTTACTGAAGAAAGTAAGCATGAAAATGCCATCGTTTCCTATCCTCAGCTGATCTGCATCATCAAAATCATCCCTCGCCACAAAATCGTCATCCTGTTAAAAACAAAAATAGGTTATTTAATTCTGTGTCCTTGCAAAGGCATTAAAACGGAATCCAATGAAGTGATCGCATTGTGCACAACGGTAAAACATTAAACTCTGACGACATGTTTCATTTTCATTGCCAAGAATAAAAATAAAGAACCTCTCAGCCTTAATTATAAAATATAGGAAATATTCTTATCTTTGGTCACCTTGAAAACTCTGTTCCAAGATATAACAACATTAATATAAGGAGGGAAAAGCAAACATGGGCTGCTTTAATTGCAAAAACTCTGTTTAGTCTGAAAGAAATGTTTCTCATTTAGACCAACCTATTGTCTGTATGACACAGTCAACCACTGGATCATTTGATAGTTTAAAATTAATGCTGAAGGGACTCCATTATATATAAGTGGCACCTGAATTAAAAACAGAGACTTGGGCATAGCCGTTGGAATACTTGTTATTAAAACCATGACAATGTTAAGCTTAAAGGAGAAGAAAAGGTTCAATCACTAGGGGATGGGGGGGTACCCAAAAATGCCCCCCCAGTGACTGTAATCACTTACCGTACAAAAAAAAAAAAAAAAGTACATTGAACCATTCCTTCTCCTTTAATAACTTCAGGGAAGGGGGCACAGTAGTGTACTGGCATTGTAAAACTGTGGGATGCTGCTTTTATCCTTTTCTGATATGAAAACTTGCTCCATTTCCTCTCAGTGTAAGAGACCAATTACCCTGTCTCTCAATATAAAAGCACCCTTATACTGCAGAGCTAAATCCTGCATATTCAGCAGGCTATGGGAATTCTAAAAAGTGAAGAGCCAAATGGAATTTTACCTGAAAAGGCCTTAAAGAAGAACATATCTAACACAAAATTAAAGTACTTGCTAGTATAGTTTGTACGCATTGTCAGAAACAAAGAGACTTGTATATAACCTATTACCACACCTTGGTCTAAATGCTACAAAGCTATATGTACCACTATCTTCTCTAAGAAGGCTATCTACATAGATTTCTGTACCATACACAACAGTAAGACCTTATTTCTAGTAGGATTGTTTCTACTGAGGAGTTGGAGCATTTGCCATACCTCCAGTGAAATAGGGAAGAAATCATCAAAGGTATCCAATCTCTCCCTGTGCTGTGGGAGAGAGAACATCATATCCAAAAAGAGAAAAGCACAACAAATGTTCATCACATTCTTGCTTTACAGCACTGTGGAGTATGTTGGTGATGTATAAATATTTGTTAATAAGAGTGATTGTAAGTGGCTACCTGATTAACTCTTAGCTTTAAAACCAAACAGGATCAACAAGCTACACCCTCACACATTACTACTATCTCATTAAAGGGGATCTGAACCCAAAAAAATGAACTTATGTAATCTAACTCAGAGTGTTCTTTGAGCACTTTTGCATTTTTCAATTTAATTCCAGGCTTTTAGAGCAACAGCTCTCTCTGAAATTTGGAGAGTCAGCAGCACTAGGAGTAACCGACTATACAGAAACTGCACAGTCATTTAGGCTAGTGGCACAATAGCCATTTTCTCTGCGGATACCATGCCTGTTATTGTATATAGAACACAAAGTAGAAGACACCGGATCTGCTTTTTCTCTACTTGCATTTCTACACAGGCTGAGAAAACACTAGCCTTAGGGACACTCTGGTCTTCAAAGAGAGCCATAAGTAAAAGCCTGATATTAGCAATCTAAAACTGCTAAGAAGTCAGAAACCACTACTGAATTAAGATTAATGTAATTGGGTTTAAATCACCTTTAATGGAGAAATAACTATCTTTAACAAAAAAAAACGTGGATGTTGCTCCCAGTGCCCCCAAACCAGGTAGTTATTTTTAAATTCCTGACTTGCTGTCAAGTTTTAAATAAAAACAAGATTTACTACCAAATACAGCCTCCTGTAAGGAGACAGTGTGCATAGAGGCTGCCAAATAGCCAATCTTAGCCCTTATTTGGCCCCTCCATGAACTTTTATGGTGCTTGTGTTACTCTCCAAGTCTTTTTACATTTGACTGTGGCTCACGAGTAAGAAAGTTTGGGGATCCCTACATTAAATGCTAACAGTGTTTATAAATCAAAATCAAATGTATATGTGTTTATACATCTTATCAAAAGCATATGATGTGGGGCTCTTTCATTTGACTGAAACATCCTCTGCAAATGACAGGTCACTTATTTTAATAAAAAACTGTTGCAGTGTAAGATACTTTCCTCAGTGAAAAAAAAACGTATAAAAGCTTAATTTAATAGGAGAAAGTAGTTGTTGGTTGCAGGGGATGGGATATCTCCAAATTCATACTAGTGATAGGCAGGACACCCAGGGTTTGGCTTGATGCAGGTTATAAAATAAAGGAAGACTAAGGGGCCAATTTGTCAACAAGTGAGGCAGGGTTTGTGCATGTTGGAAATTTTCTGACCTGCCCATCACTTTTTCTGCCAATCAGCGAGTCTAAAAGTTGCCAGCAACTTGCGTCCAGGTAGGTTCCCAATATATCATTCACCTACAATACTTTATGCTTTTTTGCTGTTCTTGCGCAAATCAACCCAAAAAAGCTTTTATAGAATGAAGGCACCTCTACATAGGCTTGTTCAGAGCTGTACACATTATGGAACATTAGTAGCATGGGAGAGGAGTGTTTCATCTCTAAATTAGGCACAAACATAGAGCAGAGATGTAGAAGTGGTGGCCACAATATGTATTGGTAACACTTTTAAAGTATACAGATGCAACTTTTCTTGGCATTTTTTTTATCAGGATTATGACTTAAATTAACCTTACCATATTTAATTATTTATTATTACAGAGGGATTCGGTCATGAGTTTTATGCTATACTTTTTATTTCTAAATGACACTGTTTACATAGCAAATAATTCACTCTCCCATTTAAAATGTTATTCATAAACCAAAAATGTATTTATTTTAGTTGTAATACTGGTGTGTAGGCGTCATCTCTCCCACATGGGAGCATTTTAGCAATGCAGGTGGCCATACACTGGTCGATTCTAGTTGCCAATATCGGTCCCTTAGACCGATTCGGCAGCTTATCGGCCCGTGTATGGGCACTACCAATGGGCCTGCCCCTGAAATTGGGCAGATCTCCATCGGGCAGGTTTAAAAATTACTCGGATCGGGGACTGCATCGGTGTGTTGATGTGGCCCCCGAACTGACGGACGCCTATACATATCGTTCTAATTCAATTGTTTGGCCCCAGGGCCAAACGACTGAGTTAGCCCTATATCGCCCACCTGTGGGTGGAGAAATCGGGAGAAGATCCGCTTGCTTGGTGACCTCGCCAGCGAATCTTAGCGTGTATGGCCACCTTAAGGCAGCTGCTACCTTCCCTTTGTTCTGCTGATCGGGGGATGGGGGGGGGGGGTGCTATCACTCCAAACTGCAGCATAGCTGTAAGGTACGACTGAAGTTTCCAGCCCCATGTCAAATTTCAAAATTAAATGTAAAAAAAATCTGCTTGCTCTTTTGAAAGACAGATTTTAAAGCAGGATTCTGTTGTTCACAATCCTAATAGGTAGAGAACTGCATCATAGTGTTTTTTCTGCTGTAAAGCAATATCTTGAGTGGCAGCCAAACATAAAGCAGTAATCTTTGCCAATAAACAACTAACATAAAAACATACTGTGCAATCACATATAGTATCAGGATATGAAAGCCTTTATCTTTGTATTTGAAGACATTGCTTGATAATGTTACAAATTCTGTGATACAAAATAAGGGTAACATATATTTTAAAAGAAGCATACCAGGAATATGTAAAGGTTATATCCTCTATATTTTAAAAGAACAGTGTATTGTGTGTAAAAAAAAAAAAACAAGTAATTTAAAGTGACATGTCGCTTTCCCATGTCACATTGTGCCGCAAATGGCAAAGCCTGACTATATGCACAACTTTGGGCAGTAAATCAGAATACTTACTCTCCCTGGGACAAGAGGGATGGTCGCCTCTGCTTTGGTCCGCTCTGCTTCATCATAACTGGGGAGGGACGTTGCCACATTGTAAGAAGGTGGCTTTGGAAATCCTAACTCGTCCTTGTAGTCAAAAAGTCCTTTTGTCAAAACAAACAAATATACAGAGAGAAAGAGAAGGGAACAGTTGAACTTATATAAATATAAATTGTAGTAACCCACAATCCCCAAACACTATCAGTTTCAGTGTAGGGCTTTTGGCAAATAAAGGCAATTTGAAATATGTAATTTAAGTACATAATAGAGATGCAATGAGGAAAAAAAGCTTGATACAGAAATAATGTGTGCCATGTGTGCTAAGTTAAGAAAGCTTCCAACTGAATATTATGAACAGAGAACCATCATAAGGTGGCCACACGTGGCGATTTTCAATCTTTCAAAAGATCGTTCCCACCCTCTACAGATGCTCAGGGCTGAATAGTCAGATATGAAGGTAGAAACAATAGGATTTCTACCTCCTTCAGCCCTGAAGGTAGATTTTGCTCGAGCATTTTCAATGGCACCCGATCAAAATCTTTTAACCTGCCCGATCGGCAAGTCGACCGGGTTCCCCCAGCCTTCTGTGATATCGGTTGCCTTGTCTCGCCGAGGTTTTGCACAATTTCATCGGTGCGTGTATGGCCAGCTTTGCGATTAAAGGAAATGTCAACTTTTTTTTAATCTTTTGCTGGTTTAAAAGCTAATATAATGAATTTGTAACAACAGCACCACCTGCTGGTCAGTTTTACAAATTTAAGAATACTTTCAAAATGAAAACAAATGACTCTTCTGATGTTGCTCTGATCAGGAAAGACATGAGAAAGGTCTTATGAACATTCTGATCTTTTTCTCGTGCAAGACTTCTCTTGTGCCTTTATATAGGGTGGGATGACTACTCTGAAGGGCAATGGGTTTTACAGTCATTGTATAATTCACTCACCTGAACTTTCACCAGCGATACTGCTGTATGGTGGAGGGGCATCTGTGGAAGCCTGGGGATTTTCTCCAGGCTCCTCTTCATTTTGTAACTAAGACAAAAAATAAAAAAACACATTAAAAAGCATAATCTGAACTACAGTATTGTAGTTAATTTTTATATTGACTTAAAATATAAACCATTTTAGGCTACTGGTCCATAGTGCCTTTATTATACCAGCATATTTCAGTCGGCAGATAAGCACCCAAACCTGCATCTGTCACCTTCTACTAACTTTAACGGCAACCCATCTGACACCACAAGTACAAGCAGTCAGGCTGTGTCAGATTGTGACATTTCTGATTATCACATGGCCATATATATATCCATATATAGGTTGTCTGTACAATTCTATAGGTAGTGTTAGAAGTGCCAGCATGGTGCATCAAGAATCATATACTCATTCCTCACTATGGAGTCCAATGGAAATTTGATACTAAAATTTAATTTCCTGAGAAAACATATTGGAAAAGCCCTTGGACTGTTATCCCTGCAGTAAGATACCAAACAAAATTGACACTGACAACTAAAATTACATATATAAATAAATTACAGAATGTTTATTTTTGGTTGAGATGCGTTATTTCTAGATTACTACCAGTTTCTCTGTTACAACCCATGGTGGAGCCTCTCATCAACTGGCAACAAGTCAGTAACATGACTGGGTATAAAAAGAGGATCCCAGAGTGGCTGAGTCTCCCAGAAGTACAGGAAAGATATAGAGGGGTACTCCACTCTGAAACAGAGAGGGCGAAGGCAAATATTGCCAAGTAATTTTCCTCAGTGTAATATTACAAAGAATTTGGGGCATATTACAACAGCATGGCTCCAGAGTAAGAGAGTTCAGGCGCTAAACCGATCAGCCTGCCGTCACCCATTTAAAACATCTGGCACGTTATATATAGAAATACAACTAAGGAGACTGTTAAGCTGCTGAAATCCTGTATTCACGGTTACAGAGTGTTTAAACAAGAGGTAATACAACACAGTGGGAAATTTGCCCCAGTCACAACTTTTCTGAAGACATGTTGCTGGCATCAAATTCAAAATAAGCATATATTTGCCAGAAAACAATAACATTGCTCTGTTTTAAAATCAGATATGTTGTCTTTGTACTATTTACAATTAAATATAAGGTTTAAATGATCTGCAAATCATCTCATTGTATTAATTTACATTTGGAAACAGGTTACTACAAAAGCAAGATTATATCTGTATAAAGCATATACAGGAGGGCACTGGATTATATGTATGTATAGGAGGGCATAGGACAAAAGTCCAGTGCCCCCCTATATATACATATACCTGTGTACGGTAAAAAAAAAAAGTTTTAAATTGCACAGGTGCAGTTGCAAAAAGCAAAGCAAATGTTTGCCTTCATATTTTAACTGGCAGTAGACTGGTCAATACCAATTGCTGATTTGTTCCTACAGGAAACCACATTTGAGCAATTCAGCACCTGCCTTTATAAATAATTATTTATGTGCAGGGCCATCAACTTTACATTGGTTTTTCCAGGAGGTTCCTGGCCACGTTTCTAGCATGCCCTGTAATGCCCCAGCCTTGTTCCAGCCCTGTATGTGGTTAGATGTTCTTTCAATTAATAGTGTAAGCATGTTAGGGTTTGGATTTGGCCTAGGAACATGCTTAGTAAATGGTTTGTTTTGAGAAAAGTGTATAATGATGCACCAAAATATCAGCCATGATAAGTACATGTAAAAATAACCTGCCTAAGTCCTGATGTGCCCTGGACATTTGTAATTTTAGGCTATTGGGAATCTTGCAAGAGTGCAAATATTGATTCTCTGGTAAAAAAAAATAGAAAATCACTCACAGTGTCTACATTTTAAGTTAATGGAATATCAAGTGAGAAATCATATTATTAAGGTAGTATTATATCCTATGACAATTAACTCAACCATTTCTGTTGTAACTACACCAGCAAACATAACTTAATGTATAAATGATAATGTTCTTATCATTTTTCCTAACATTATAAGTAAATATATAATTCCACTTGCATGCCTACTTGGTACTTCTAGCGGTTTGTATACCACAAATGAGTCATGATCAGTAGTCATTATCTAAATTTAGCTATTATGCCTTTATATCCCAGCAGCTGGGGGAGAGAATAGGTAAAGTAATAACATCACCACATACATTCATTTACAATTTTATCCATCTTATTTAATGCCGCATAAACAGAGATTATATCATTATCTGTAAATAATTTCCATGAAACAATATGAAAAGTGGGCTTTTTATGCTTTAATTATAAGTATTTTATCCTGCCCACAAATCCTTGTTGTTTGATAAAGATATTTTAGCCCTTTTGATCTTGATGCAAAATGTGATTTTTAATGCAACCCCGGAAAGTAAAATCTACATCCCTGGCATGAGAGGACTTTTATGCTGGCACCATAGATTCTACAGTGGGTGGCACCTAGTAGCTTAGGAGAGTTATATGGGAGGTTTTGTTTGATGTTGTCGCATAGTTTACATCCAACAAGTCGGATGTAGTTTGCTGCTGTCCACTATCTTTCTATTGCATGTACTGAAGAATGTTGTTTTAGACGTGTAGTAGAATATGTCTAAAACATAATGGAACTGATCTAAAAACTACATAAAATATTTACCACCTTAAGCGATTCGACTGCCCGAAGGGCACGCTGCGTGCTGCATCTTTATCCATTTCATTCTGACTGAAATACTGTTGCATGCAGATACATGAAAAGAAGAAACCATGCAAATGTGTCTGGTCAGTTTTACATTACAGAGTGGAGGATCAGATTTTGTAGCATCTCATGCTGTGGGTCAGAAAGTCTGATGAATATCTCCAGGGTAGTTACAAGGTAGGTGGAGGAAATATGTAATCAGAAAAGCAGATACAACTCTGAAAATAAAAAAACTAAAAGCAAATCATATTTTCAACAACACTGATCTAATTAACTAATATAATAATATATTCATTGTTTTCAAGCAAATGTTTTATTTTTAAAATATTAACCCTTTAGGGTACTGGCACAGAGGGCATTTTTTTGCTGCCCATTATTTATTTGTCACTAAGAATGCAAAGCCAAACGTAGTGCATTTGCCCCCCCCCCCCCTCAACTGCCCTCTATGGCAACTGCCCAAACGCACAGCTGTTGCAGTTCACAAGCAAAAATAGACTGACTGATTTGGCACTTGCTCTTAAACGGGATTTGGTGCCATCTCCATAACTAATAATAATCGTGAGTGCTCAAAATCTCACCATTGCCCATTACTTCCCAATTTTTACAGCTCCTTAAATACCGTACCTTTGCATGGGGGTTAATGAAAATCACTGCAGCTAAAAAAAGTAATCAAACTTACTTGCCTCCATTGCCTATAGTCAATTTGGAAATGTACATTAACCCCCAATGCAAAGTTATTTTCAGGAGCTTTGTGGCATGCAGGAGAGATTTCATGTGGGAAACTACATTTCTCATGTGCCATCACCCTTAAAATCAAGGGCCGGAATTATGGGTAGGCAGAAAAGACACGTGCCTAGGGTGCAACCATGGAGGGGCGCTAGAGGTGTAACTCTTTGCTCCCTTCCCCCAGGCTGCGGCCTTGTCCCATAATGCAGATATGTATTTTCAAACCATCCCCCTTGGCCAATACACGTTTGTACATCCATAAATGCGAAGCAGATGGCCAGTCAGTTTGCTAGGGTGTCGGCCAGGCCCGCCACTGCTTAATAGCAGAATATGAATAAATGGGCTATTTGCCCATACCATTTTTACTTAATTTACTACACACTGGATTTGTAGATCATGGTCCGTCACAAACTAAACAGTTAATAACTGACTCTACAGAACTTGTTTTCCTTTATTTTTCTCTCCAGGAAGATAAAATGGCTATTGTAATAGGATGCCTTTCAGAAATTTGCATTAGTAGAGTTAAAAGCCATATTTTTGCTCTTGGCCATTTAACTCAGTATTTCCTCACAATGTAATTCATTATTTAGCAGTCCTTTTATTTCAAGAGAAAAAAAAGCTTCTTAAGAGTTCTTAAGAGACAACTTAAATAATACCAGTACATACGATTAAATAATGGGATTCCATATCCAGGGATATGGAAAGAAGGATCACATATAGCAGCTTTTGAAAACCTGAAATGCATTGTAAGTTTAAAAAAAAAAATCCTTATTCCCTCAGTGTCAGGTAAACAGGTCAGGTTTTGTTAGAGCCTAAATACCAGAGGGGCAGGTGTGGGGTCGCAGCGGGGGGTGCCCAGTGGGCACTGAACACACCAGTCTAACCTTTATAAACATCACTTCTTGCGGCACCCGTAGTTGCCCTGGAAATCTGATGTCTTTATAATAACTTTTTTCCATAAAGCATATTGCTAAACAATATTTTTGGATTTTAAATAACAGGCAAGATATACAAATTATTTTCACTTCTATTTAATGCCAGCAATATTAAAGAATAAGTAAATCTTTTTTTTTTTTTTTTTTAATCTCTAAAATTATTCAGTACAGCCCCTGAATAACATTTATTTTGCTTCTCTATTAGAGCCAGTTTAACTACAAATCTTTTACAGAATTCCCTGCCTAGCATGAAACTTTGCTCCCTTTTGCTTTCTGAGCACCCCTTCTCTCTCCGACTATGTGTCTACTGGGCATGTCTGATTGATTTTAAGTGGAGCAGAGGCAGTGAGCATACCTAGTAGGCACTTGAGGCATCTGAGGTCATCATAGTCGATAATTTTCGTACCATGGCGATCGGTCATTTAGACCAGTGCTGTCCAACTTCTGTGGTACTGAGGGCCGGAATTTTTCCGACCTACGTGGTGGAGGACCGATAATGGAAGCCAGTTTTGACTACTCCCCTTTTTGAAACCGCACCCACTTGAAACCACACCCATGTTATCACATGACCATACCCATATTAATGGTTGTAGTACAGCAAAAACTTGCCATACTCTGCCTGCCCTACCCTGCCTGTGTGTGCCATACTCTGCCTTCCCTACCCTACCTGTGTGTGCCATACTCTGCCTTCCCTACCCTGCCTGTGTGCCATACTTGGCTGGTTTCTGCTATACTTGGCCTGTGTGTGCCATACTCTGCCTGTGTGTGCCATACTCTGCCTTCCCTACCCTGCCTGCATGTGCCATACTTTCACTGTGTTTGCCTTTCTTGGCTGGTTTGTGCCATACTCTGCCTTGCCTACCCTGCCTGTGTGTACCATACTCTGCCTTCCCTACCCTGCCTGTGTGTGCCATATTCTGCTTGCCCTATGATGCCTGTGTGTATGGCACACACAGGCAGCCTACAGTGACACAATGCTGGCATTGCTACTACAGTCTGCACAATAACTATATATTAAAAAACTTTTTAATTGCAGTACCACCTCAGTATATGTTCTTTTTGTAGTGTGCAGGGATTATTTGTGGGTTTCTACTGCTCCTGAGGTGTGAACAGGGGAACAATGGGGATGATTACAGACTGAGCCTGAGGTGTGAACACTGCAGGGGTAGAACAATGCAGAGATTAAAAGGTGTGAACAACACAGTGGATTACATATTTAAACAATACAGCCTGATTACAGCCTGAATCTAAGGTGAGAACCATGCAGGGGGGGCAGTTAATCACAGTACTGATACCATTTAAAGCTTACACAAGAGTAAGCCATCAAAGCAGCCAGACAGGTGGGGGGCCACACAGAGGGGGGTCGCGGGCCGCCAGTTGGACAGCACTGATTTAGACAATCGGACAGGTTAGAAAATTTAACAATAAAATCTGTGCATGTATTGATATCCTGGGGAACCTACAATGTCACTTTTGTATGTTTGGTGCCTGCCAGCTATTTCATGTTCAGAACATCCTCCCATTTGTATTTTTAGAGCTTTATCCTACAATTTCAGTCTAAATGTTAGTTTCAGAATTGTATTTAAACGTACGACCGATCCAAACGTTCGTCAGAAGAAGACTAAAATCTGAAAATGTGTGGCCAGCTTTAATGTCATGGGTAGATCTGTACACAAGAAATGGCCTACAAGGTATATGATTTCTCCTTTACTACAGCGTGCTCTAAGCATGTTTATAATTTCATATACAAATGCAAGAACAACACAAACACAGTGGGATTACCCTGCTGTACATCTTGGCTTTCTGAAAATTACTTTGAGGATATCACAAGGAATTACACACATAAAAAACTTAATAGCTTAAGAGGCAGGAGTGGGGGTGCCCACACCTTGTCGGGCTTTTTTAATATCTTCACATCAAAGGTTACTTTGAAGCATGTTAACCAACTAACTTTTGATGCTGTGTTTCCACAGAACATAGTGAGGTTCAGAAAATCTTTTACATTATGTCCATGGTTGTTATTAGCAGATTGAGGCAGGAACAGCCCCCGGCACCATAACAGTAAGCACTCAGAATAGCAGCAATCTATACTGCTCATTAGAAAAAAAATACTACAGGTTTCTGATCTATGTTATGGAATGACTGGGACCTTGGGTTTTCCACATAAGTGCTTTTTCTCTAATATGGATCATCATAGCTTAAGACTACTTAAAAAAACAACATTTAAACATTAAATTAACCAACAGGGTAGTTCTGCTCCCAATTCGGATGTATACAAACTGAGAATCAAGCACAATAGGCTGTTTTATTACTACAGAGATAAAGGAAATTAAAAATATAATTATTTGCTCAAAATGGCCTGATGTCCTTCCTGTAATCTGGAGCTTTCTGGATATGGTATCCCATACATGGGTTAGAAGAACAAAAGCAAAAACTGATTACCAATTGCGCTAATGGGACCGAGTTGTCCTTACAGGTGGCTACTAATGACTAATTTTGGCAGTTTCAGAAGCATATAAATCAGATGCATGGGATTTGACTTTGTTGGGGCATATCTTCTGATATGGTTCAGTGTTTTGGGAGTTTCATGGGTCTCACTTTTACTGTATTTACACACACCTTGTTGGCTTTTATAAGATTAGCAGTGTTGTCCTTTTTCAATGAGCTTTCATCACAATCATACACATAATCTGTCAGCAAAATAATGAAAAGTTGTACAATAATCCTATATTTACCCTTGTAGTTTCTTGCTGGAATATTATTTATTGAATGGAAAGGATCAGGTTTCTGCTGTGAGGAATTACTTACTATGTAACTATTACAGTTTATAGGAACATCTGCCTTAGGGAGAGGTCATCCGAATTGTATATCCGCTTCTTTCAGCCCTGCGTTTTTCGGCCAGGCTAAGAGAAGCAGAACCACTTGCCTACACTCCTCTGTGTGCCTGCATTTAAGACTATGGCAACTGCCCGAGCGGGGGCACACAGAGTGGAGCGGATCGGCGGTCGGCCTGGAAAATGTCTGCTTTTGCACACAGTGGAGTGTAGGCAAGTGGATCCACTTCTCTTAACCTGGCCGAAATAACGCAGGGCTGAGAGAAGCGGATATAAGCTTTGTGTGACCGCGCCCTAAGGAAGCAATGATGTAACAGGTGTCAAGATCTGTTTGCATAAACAAACACGCAGGAACGCAGGTCTCTCAATATTTACCAAATATCACTAGCAAGTGACTAAAAGCTGCAAACATCTATTTTTCAGTCATTTCCAGTTTTTGTACAATTGAGACTAAACAAGTCATTCATAAGAAATAAGAACATGAGTACATGTAATGGGCGACTTTCTTTTTTTGACTAAATAAAAAAAATAAAAAGAAATGTTTACTGTTTTCCCAGTCACGAAAAAAGGCTAATGGGTCAGTTTCTCCTATGGTGTATATACCAGCAGAAAAAAAAAGCTGATTTGCTGCCTTAAACTACTTAAATGCGCATGCATTTTAGCACCAAAACCCATTGTGTGTGTACATTAGCGGACTGATTCCATGTCAGCGCACACAAATTAAGGTCAGGGTGGGAGTGGATTTGCTTTTCTTTGCTGGTGTATGTACGTCAGCAGACTAACCAACCCATGTGCCATTAGCCTAAGTCTACAGACCAGGGTCATACAGGTGATTAAGTCACCCAGTATGGCCCTATCTGTAGCTATTTCTAGTGAGGGAATAGCTACTGACCACACTCCTAAGCTGGCCAAACATGCACCGATATTTTCGTATGAAACCTTGTTTCGTACAATATTTTAGTGCGTGTATGGCGGCTCGAAGAGGTGACCAATATCGCAAAAGCCTGCGGATATCAGTCTTCTCCTCGATCGGCCAGGTTAATGGGCCCAAGCAAAATCTACGTTCTGTGTTTATTCACAGGCCAAGAATCAGTCCCATGTAGCTTAAGGGCTACGACACGGTGCTACTTGTGGCCTGCTTCTTGTCGTGGCTACAAAACTCCAGAAAATTCCCTTCCATACACAATACTAAGAACTGACTCTGCTAAAACACACATAGAGACAGCACATCTATTTCATTATCTATTTTGAAGCCATGACATGTAGCGCTGTGTTTCCCTAAGCCTTTTTAAACTGCAGGAAACATAAAAACTATCTGCATCAACAAGAAACAAGTGTCTGCGAAGGTTAAGCAGGGATATTTTGACTGCAGGGCACAAGCCCTTTAATACACATAAAAACAAACTCTAAAAGGTGGAGCGACACAGAGCTGCATGTAGCAGCTACTTGTCATGGCTGCAGAAATAAACAATGCTGATCATTTACTGATCAGCGCCCGATACCGCAAAAGTAGTCTTGAAAATCGGACAGGACAGAAAATTTTGATCAGGCCCTGTTAAAGGTGCCCAAGCAAAGGCAAGCGTAGGATAGGGGTAGAATTATTTTGTAACTACCTGCATATCTGACGATTCAGCTCTGAATGTTGAGGGTACAAGTGAACTTTACTGTGACCATCCGTAATTGTAACATGTATGGCCACCTTAACACACTACTGAGGTTCATGGTAAATATTACACTAAGGAGTGACTCTGGCTTTATAGTATAAATTGGCATATGTAAATTTCACTGTGCCAAAAACAATGGGGAAGTGTATAAGCTCTTCTACATTTTTATACATTAAAACTTCCTATAACTCTAGAATCATTTCCATTGTGTTCGTTACTTTATCTGCACCTTTTTTCCTCAATCAGCATGCATCAGCAGACTTTCTGTCATTTGCTTTAGTTGATGCACACTAGACCGTTTCCCCACTAGTCACGCTTTCAAGGGCATGTGACAACCTGATCTAAGATCTCAAAGATTCTGTAATGCTATTATTAGGATTATGTGACACAAAAACATTAAGCCTTAATCTTGTGCGTGTGTAACACAGTTCAGTCGTGCAAAATCGGAAACCTTTGCAATAACTGCAGTCACTAACTGGTTTCATCTGTAGATGCTAAACCTTGTCCGCGCTTAAAAAAAGTTTTTTATTTTCAAAGAGTGAAAAAATATTAATCAATCACCTGTAAATCTAAATTGCTCAACAATAAAATCCCCACACCAGAAATAGTGAAATAAAATCAAGAGAACAGCTGCCTATCTCCAAACTAATCCCCAATCATCTGTATTCAGAATAACTTTATAGAAACGGTGCCTCTGTGAAAGAAAAATATTTATTTGCTAGCAAAGCTGAATGAAGCTTCCATTGATAGCGGCCTGCATTCATACCATCGATATGAACTGTAGTCTATGGAAACTGCTGCATACTCATACTCAGTGACCATTAAATAGTTTCCCCTGTTGTATTACTGTCTGTGCATTAAAATTGTAATTCACCTTTAAGTTAACTTTAAGTGTTATAAAATACCCCTTTTTAGCAACTTAAGCAACAATCCTATTGGGTTTATTCAATATTTAATTGATTTTTAGCAGACTTAAGTTATGGAGATCCAAATTACGGAAAGATCCCTTATCCGGAAAACCCCAGGTCCCGAGCATTCTGGATAACAGGTCCCATACAGCTAAACAAGAAGCTAAATAATTCAAAAAGCTTAAAAAATAAAAGTAAGTAAGACCAACTGCATATTGTGTCAAAATATTACACTCTCCGTCATATTAACAGATATTTAAAGGGGAACAACCCCTTTGACTGGAGGCTTTGAGAACCAAATATAAAGACAGCAAAACTAAAAACTGCACCCATTTAGCAGCACAACTGCTCTCTGTGGATGAAAGGAGGCATGTGGCTTTAAGGGCTCTGGCACACGGGAAGATTAGTCGCCCGCGACAAATCTCCCTGTTCGCGGGCGACTAATCTCCCCGAGTTGCCATCCCACCGGCGAAAATGTAAGTCGTCGGTGGGATGGCACACAATGCGCAGGCGATTTTGGCAAATCACAGAAAATGCCTCGCAAGGCCGAAATCGCCTGCGCAGTGTGTGCCATCCCACCGGCGACTTACATTTTCGCCGGTGGGATGGAAATTCGGGGAGATTAGTCGCCCACGAACAGGGAAATTTGTCGTGGGCGACTAATCTCCCCATGTGCCAGAGCCCTAAAGGAGAAGGAAAGGTAAGCTAAGTAAGCTCAGAAAGGTCTATGTAAATACAGCCATAAGCACTCACAGAAACGCTGCACTGAGTTCCCTGTCAAAAGATTAGTTGTCTGTTTTCCTCTGCCAGAGACACACAGCTCTTTGCTTTCTGCTCTCTCCTGCTCCCCCCTCTCTCAAGAATGCTAAGAACTCACTCCCCCCCCCCTTAGGAATGTGGATCTGAGCCAATCAGCAGGAAGCTGACTCATAGTCTAACTAACTGAGCATGTTCACTTGGTCTGGGTCTCGATGCAGGAGTGAGGCATAATGGGAACTTTCTTTACACAGCTCAGCACTATTGAGACAACTGAAGGCGTGCCTGCAGCTTGAGATTAACTCTTTATTAGACTTTCCTTCTCCTTTAAGGACATATGTGAAGAACTCTTTAATTACAAAAATAATATACAATAGATATCCCTATTATAATTTTTTTTAACTGCTTGCCTGCTGTAAATTGTAAAATCTACAGTGACAGCTGTTAAGGACTTGCCAGCTCTGTAAATTGTATGTTTTTGCCTATGGAAACACAGGGCACAGCAAGAGCCAAGGAACATGAAAGTTATTCAATAAGTCCCATGATGCCAATAATGACTGCAGCCAACTTACAAGCCAAGTCTGAAAATGCATTTTTGCTGTGTGACAGCCCTGCAATAGTTTTCTCATTCATTTAATTTGTGAGCATGAGTACAAAGCTTAGCAAGTCATGGGTCCAATAAATATGACAATGCTGTTTGGCCAACAATGTGGACTGGCATCTAGTGATTCACACAGTAACCATCCATCAGTCCATTAATATATATGTAAGCGGATGCATATGGAACATGGAATGTTGTTTTTGAATATTTTATGTGCGCATATATAAAGGCATAGTAAACCTGACTACGTCTAAAGGTCCCCAAACATGGGCAGATTCTAGCTGCCGATATCAGTCCCTTAAACCAATTCGGCAGGTAATCGGCCCATGTATGGGGACTACCGACGGGCCTGCCCGATCGATATCTGGCCAGAAATCGGGCAAATCTCGATTGGGCAGGTTAGAAAATCTAGTCAAATTGGGGACCGCATCAGCTCGTTGATGCGGTCCCCGGACCGACTTTGCCTATGCCCGTCATTATAATTCGATCCTTTGGCCCCAGTGCCAAACAATCGAATTAGCCTGGATTCTCCCGATATCGCCCACCCGTAGGAGGCATATCGGGAGAAGATCCGGTCGCTTGGCGACATCGCCAAGCGAGCGGATTGGCCCGTGCATGGGGAGCTTTACTGACCAGTGGCTTTAGCTGGCTGTACACGCTCACATAATCCCTATTCCAATAGATACAAATAAAAACCTTTTGTTCCCACAGAACAGTATTCCTGAGCAAAACAAAGCAGCTCAGATTTTAAACTAGCAGTCACGGAGGAAAATGGATTCTGTTGAGTCAGCATTTGTCTGAAGATGGTAAACACGCTGAAGAAGCAAGATATAGGAAAGACAAGATATCAAGTTACCCTTTGTAAGAATGTGTTTTGGTTTCAGTAGGTAAAGAAGGCAGGCAGAAAATGGATGTGTGGAATGTGGGCTCTGTGCTTATTAACACATTTGGCACATATAACCACATCCAGATATTTTTTGTGTACATTTGTATATAGGTGCTGCTTCAGACATCTTAACTTGTCCTTTCAGTTTAGTTGATATCAAAGGGCAGAAATAGTCAGAGTGCAATAGGTCAGGGGTCTACAAGCTTAGCCAACCTGTCAGCCCTCCCATGTTATTCAGGAGTCACCCATATGTTTGACCCCCGCTGGGGCTTAATGGCATGTCTGGGGCTTTACATAGTAGTGGCACAAACCTCCCAGCTGCCCTTGTTAGGAGGATGTTTTTTTCTATGCAAGCCATCCAACAATTGTTTAGGCCTCTCCACTCCCTCACATATGCATTTTTGTATTCAATGACAAAAAATGTAGTAAAATAGTTTTCACCCTAAATCTCACAGCCACTTGTGTGCAGACTGGGCTACAATGGATGTGCAGGGCGATGAATAGGCAGCCGCCACAAACCCCAAATGTAGTCGTCCGTCAGGGGCCCAGGCGAAGCCATGGGTTCCCTTATTAGGGGCGCCAGCCCCACAGTTCTGGAATGGCTGTGCATTTCCATTTCCATATATGTGGCTAATAAGCATGTAGCATTGTGCCTGTGATTCTAAACTACCCTTCTTATTTAAACCAAATGAGAATTGCAGTAATAGCACTTGTCGGGTTCAATGACAGGCCAATATCACTTGAGAATTCAGTGATTTCGAGTGATACATGCCCACCACTAAAAAGGACAAGGTGCAATTGTGGCTAATGCAAAAGTGTTTAAAACAGTGAGGTTTGCAGGCACCTGCACCTTTTGTATCTGGGGTAACTCCTTTTTAGATGGATAACCTATGAGTGTTGATGTATTAGATGAATCTATGGTTGAGAACTCAAACTCTAAAATCTGCTGTTCTTTTTAACTTTCAATAAAGGCATGAAAGAGCAACTACACCCTAGGGCTATGTAGAGGAGGCAGGTCAGACCAGATAGCGCTTACTGCAAGTTATAAAGGGGAGCATTACCAGGATACAGTTTACTTTACCTGTGCTGCACACACAATTCTTTACTTTCCCTGGCACATTTGCTAAAGCCAAATTAGGGATGTACCGAATCCAGGATTCGGTCCAGGATTCACCAAGATTCTAGGTTTTCAGGAGGATTCTGGTGAATCCACACTCCTGGCCGAACCACATCCAAATCCTTAAAATCCCGTGACTTTTTGTCACATAAACACGGAAGCAGCAAATTTTTTGCAGCGTGTGGTTCTCTTTGCGTGTGCAAATTAGGATTTGGTTTGGTATTCGACAAATCTTTCACAAAGGATTCAGGACTCAGCGCATTTCTAAAGGTGCCCATACACCTTCAGATCCGCTCACTTGGCGATATCTTCTCCTAAAATCCCCCACCTATGGTTGGGCAATATCGGGAGAATCAAGGCTAATTTGATCGTTTGGCACATCACTTTAACACAAAACTTGGAGCTTTAGAATATCTGCCATCATTTTTGTCCATTCTCACATCCAGCCAGGATGAGTAGCTTTAACCTGTCAAGTTAATGCCTAAAAACCACTTTAATCATAGACTTAAGACCCACTCAGAGGGCAAATCTTATTGGTTATGATGCATTCCCTAATGTCAAAATGAATGGTACCTTACCTTAAAGGGGTGGTTCACCTTTAAAATGATTTAGAATTATGAAGTCATTCATATTCTAAAACTATTTGCAACTGGTTTTAATTTTTTATACTTTTTTGTTCAGCATTTTGGATTTTCAGCAGCTATCTGGTTGCTAGGGTCCAGTTTACCCTAGTAACGAGGCTGTGGTTTAAGAAACAGAAGTAACAGATATAAAAAAAAATTAAGTGTATACATGTATGCAAAATGTTCATTTTCAGTTCAAAAATAGGGTCGACTGGTTACTGGTTACTGAACCCGGATTCAGAAGACTTTATGGTGTGCTACCAATCAGCATTTTTCCGAACCTTATGCTTATGTCATGCCCCAGCAACCAGAGAAGGAACTCTCTGGTTGGAGCAGATCATTCTTTCACATGGAAAATAAGTGTATGTTCAGACGTAATTTATTTGACTTGTGTAAATGCAGAACTTTACAGGGTGCATCTAGTGCTCAACTAACGGACACAGGAACCAGGAAATACCTTTTTAGCTACTCCAATACAAATTGCTTCTAATAGAAAGCATATTTAAAGGAAAAGGGCTACTTAAAAGAATCATTCACTACAGGCTATCGCCCAACTGAGTCTGAATTATTCCAATTAAAAGGCAACTGCAATTAATATTTCAGGGTATTTCAAATTTTTAACATGCAATTTTCAAGTCAATGCATCCTATTAGCCATGCAACCAATTCCAATGCAGTGCAAAAGAGATGAATGGGGGTGTGACAGATCCTACAACCAGATCAAATTGAATTACTAGTCAGACCATCTAGTTCTGTTCCCCAAATACATTCCCTTGAAGGTTTACCTATCTTTTAAGTTACAGCAACTGGTACAATATAAATAAAGCACTTAAAAATACATTTAATATGCTGCATTGAGGTCATTTAGAATACTCCCCTGGCTGAAGGCCTGTATCTCTTTTATGGAGTGGAGGCCAGGTGCTTTTTTAATGCAGTAAAAATGTTGCACTTGCTCTAAAAGCCCCAGAATTTAGCATCTATGGGACCTGTTATGCAGAACACTAGGGACCTAGGGTTTTCCTGATAAGGGGTATCTCTGTAATTTGGATCACCATACATAAGGGCAGTGACACATGGGGAGATTAGTCGCCGCATGACAAATCTTCGTTGTCGCGGGTCACTAATCTCCCTGCAATGCCATCCCACCGGCTAGAATGTAAATCATTCAGCGATTTGCCAAAGTCGCCTTGAGAGGAAACTTCGGGCAACTTCGGCAAATTGCGGCGCCGCGTATGCCATCCCACTGGCGATTTACATTCTAGTCGGTGAGATGGCATTGCGGGGAGATTAGTTGCGGCAAGACTAATCTCCCCGTGTACCCCTGCCCTAAGTCTACAAAATAATTGTTTAAACATTAAATAATCCCTATATGATTATTTTGCCTCCAATATGGATTAATTATATTTTAGTTAGGATCAAGTACAAGCTACTGTTTTAAAAGAAAATCATATTAAATGTGACTTATTTGATTGAAATAGTCTATTGGACATGATTCCTGTGATTCTGAGCTTTCTGGATAATGGATTCCATACCTGTACAGTATTTCTGCCCTGATATACATCCAGCTGCATAGGTAATTGTATATATATATTTTATTTTTTTTCCAGTGCCAAAGAAACCTTTTGACCATTTATTCTGGTAAAGGTAAATGTATCTCAATGTTTTCTCTATGATACCTATTTTCAGAAGCCATTTACAGGGAAGTCATTACTCTAAAAGCAATTATGACCTACAGGCACTTTTGTACTAGATATCCACTGATGAAAAATTTGCTGCAAGAGTCAGGGTCAGCCCAGTTATGTTCACTTAACATAGAGGCCTCTAAGGCTGTTGTAGGATCTTGTTTCTCATGAGACTTCTATATAAATGAAATTGATCCTGCTATTATATTCATGATTTTGCGCTGCATTCTCCATAGTGGTTATAAACCACCCTTGCTCTATTACATTTACAGAAACATGTTCTTGGTAGGCAACAAGCTGCAACCTCACTTCCAATGTAAAATACATACAAATGCACCCACACCATGTGTACTAAAGCCAGGATACAAACAAACAGTTTTGGAGGGCACACCACAATTAGTAGCTGGCCTTAAAGTGATACTGACAGGAAAAAACAATTTTTTTAAAATATGAATATACATAAAAAGTTACCTATAGGTAAAGTTGACCATTCTTTGCCGATAGGGTTGCTTCAGTAAGTGTTACTTGAAGTTCCTGAACCTGACTGTTTTGCCAATCTGACTGTCCCTTCTCAGCCTGTCAGTTACAGCTTCTAATGCTAACGGCCCCCTGCTGCACAAATATGGCAGCCCACTCATAGAGGAACATGGGGCACCAGATAGCTAATGTAAAAGCATTGGGAAAATACCTTTATGGCAAAATTATAAATAGCATGCAAAGACATTGTTCTGATAGATGTAAAAAGGTTTTATTTCTGGTGTCAGTATCTCTTTAAAACAGAAAAAAAGAAAAGTCAGGGTAACCAGTAGATTAAAAGGTGCCTGATGTGGCCCTATGGCTTGGTAGGTAAGCACTGTTTTGCTGCTTAAAGGGGACTTGTCACCTAAGGGCTCTAAACTAAACTACCTTGTGTGCCAGAGCCCTAAGTATAACTCCAAACTCTTTTTTATCATGTTAGTTGAGCAAAATAAACTTCATTTACACAATATAGATAGTATAAATCTTGTTTCCTTCCGTCTTGGAACTATTCATTCACAGCAAGTAGGCAGCTGACATTTTGTGGACACTGTTAGTATGGCAAGCTTTGCATCACCCCAAAATCTTGTTGGAGGACCAGATGCCCATACCCATGCACTGGCTACATAAGTAGGTGATGGGGAGGGGAAAGTGAGAAGTGCAGTGACATCTAGGAAGGGCTGAATAGAAAGCTAAAGTTACTGTCTGCCTAAGGCATAGAGGTGGGGGCATGCAATATATGATATTTTAAATGCCTTTATAATGGATATGGATGTGTTATTAAAAAAAGGAATTTGGGTTTCATGTTTAACTTGAAAAGGACTTTTTTTATTCAGCTTTTTATGTTATACATCACTCACATTATACATCACTCATTAGTCCCTGCCCCTGTGGAGCTTATGACCTAAGGTCCCTATCACAATTCTCAGGGCCTATTTTAATCAGAGCACCTGGAGGAAACCTACAAAAGCATGAGAGAACATTCAAACTCCTTTGCAATCTAAGTGAGAGTCTTGTGAAACTAAAATTTCACAAAATAGAAGACTAGAAATAGAGAGGGAACAAACATAGTGATTTGCTGGCAATGAAATTTGCAACAGCAGTAAATGGCCACAAAGGCTTTCAATACAAACATACATCATACAATGAGATTGTGACAAGCAGGCTTCAAGCTTTATGTTGCTCCTCTCCAATTTCTTTTATAAACATCCTGTAAGTTACAAATAAAGACATACTTTATTGTACAGCTGTGCTTTCACATGAGCTGCATACAAATGGTTAGGGTTTGAGGGAATGGGGCACAGAATTTAATTATGGGCAAGTGGCAGTGCATCAAAGTCAGACTGATGCTCAGTTCTGCTAAACACTAATGCATTGCAATTATGCTGTAAATATAACATTACACAGATAAATCCCCTGGGCCTAAAATAATGATAGCTATACAAGATCATTAGCACAGACACAAGCACAGCATATATCAGAAAGGTTAATGTAATACTAGGCAACATCCAATCAGCAAATGTACAGGGAAGTCCTGCACCATCCTGCTATTGCCAGGCCTGGGATTCAAGAGGCCCTGGCATTTCAAAGAGGCCCAAACAGCCCCCACCAGCCCTATAAATAGTGACTATGGTATCTTACAGCAGCCCCTCTGGCATTTGCCAGAATCAACAGATTGCCAGTCGTCTGGGCCTGGCTATTGCTGGTGGTTGGTTGTAGAATGGCCTGCAAATGGGGCCCTGAGCAAATACCTATGGACAAGTAGCTTGAGTTTTGTAACATCCCTGACTAGCCATGTTTCCAAGGGACAAGGATTGTGCAAGGGCTTTAAGGCAAATTCAACCCACCACAGAGTCTCTTTTAAACATGGGCACCAAAGCATGCAAAATCATTAGCAATGGCACACAACTATAATTGCACACAATTTAACACATTGACACAATTTAATTGCATCAAACATTACTGAGACAGGTCTTCAGGGAGGCATATTCCATTCCATTCCATAGCAATCTTCAGGAACTGGCTAGAACTTTAACAACATGACTTGAATTAAAAAAAAAAAGAAAGAAATGTTGACTTGCCCAGCGATTATAAATTATAATTTATCAATAATGAGGCATGCAATTTGCTGTATATTATTAATAGCATATTATTATGTTGAAAATATTTATGATTAATCTGTGGTCCCTGTTTTTTTCCCCTACACTTTAGGATTCTCACTCTGTAAATATATTAAAGGGCACAGCGGGGAGTTTCTTAAAGGGACAGTAACACCAAAAAATGAAAGTGTATAAAAGTAATTACTATATAATGTAATGCTGCTCTGCACTAGTACAGCTGGTGTGTTTTCCTTAGAAAGACTACTATAGTTTATATAAATAAAGCTTCTGTGTAGCCATGGGGGCAGTCATTTACAGGAAAAAAGGCACAGGTTACTTAGCAGATAACAGATAAAACCCCATTATATTCTACAAAGCTTATCTGTTATCTGCTATGTGCCTGTGCCTTTTCTTCTTTTTCCCAACTATATTAGCGTTTCTGTTGCAAACTTACCAGTTTTACCAGCGCAGGGCAACTGTACATTATATTTTAATTACTTTAAAACACTTTCCTTTTTTGGTGTTACTGTTCCTTTAACATCTGAAAACAGTAAACAACAGCATGAACTACAATAAGCCGTAAATGGACAAGGTTAGTATGAAAAACTGGTAATTTTTTGCCAGTCACCCATTGTTGACCCACTGTATACCCCAGTCAGGATGTGTATTGGGGCCTCAGACAATATGCCCATTGTATGCATTAGCCTACTTGGCTATCTCATTCAAATGTCGAATCTCCACACAATGTCTGCATTAAAACAGCATGTATTTATCTAGCAACTGACTCCTTCCTATACAGAAAGAAGGCTAGGCTCCATCAATCGATCGTCGAATAGTGGATGCAGCTCCTTCCTTCGCCGTATCGCCGTAGTTCAATTTACAGGAAGCCAAGTTTTAGCAGGTATTTTCTATTAAAGCATTTAAGATACTAAGTGGTTTGCAGGATAGGGCAGTTATTGGTGCAGGGAAGAATAGCTTTTTTAATTAAAAAATTTTAGTGTAACTTTTCCTTTAAGGGATGCAATGCTTAATACAGTTAGTAACTTGTAGTAAAGATTCAAAGGTGAAGGCGGATTTTACGATCAGTGTCGATAAACAAGAAAAACTGCCTGTGTTTCAGACATGAGCTGACACTTGTTTTCTGTAAACATCACCCAAGGTTTTAAATAACACAAATGTATCTAATGATATACAGGATAACAAACACAAATATCATTAAACTGACCAAAAAATGTGATAATGACCTGGTCAAGGACCAGCAATTGTTTCTGTGAGTGGCAGAGAAAGAACTGATCATACATTTTATTTAAGCACTAAACCTGAGTCCATTATAATAAATACTGAACGCTCTTAGGCCTCATTCAACCAGCAGATCTTAGCCCAAAGCGGCGGAACAAACGCAAGTATTTGAAGAAATTGCTTTACATCACAACAGTAATGCATCTCAATCAGTCATATACATCAAACCTCATAAAAATTGTATGTTGTCACATGATTCCAAGTCTTGTCAAACACATTAACTACACAGTAACATAGCCAGGTCTGCACTGTTGTAGTTGAAGCATTACATCTGCATTTGACATATGTATTTCCACATTATCTGGTTTAAGGGTTTCCATATAAAGGATCCAATATCAGTATTACAACTCACAAGCAATGTAGAAAACTTAATTATAGTATTTTCTACAATTAAAACTAATGTATCTATCTACTAATGGATCTATGATCCAGAAGGCTCCAAAATACAGAAACCCCATTTCCGCAAGAGTCCTATTAAAGCAAACATTTTTTTTTTTTTTACTTTGTCTCTATTTTAATAAAACAGTACTTGTACTTGATGGAACCTATGCTGCATATTGCTTTCAGGCAAAACATTTATGTTTTAATGTTTTTTAGTCTAAGATCCCTTATCCAGAAAACTCCAGGTTGGAAGAGCAGATCCCATTCTGGTAATGGACGTTTATAATGAGTCAGACTAAAATCCAGGATTAAGCAATTATTCATTCCGTATCGCTAATTCGGGCACTAACACGCAGAATATGTTAGTTAGCATATAAAAGGTACTTCAGATAAGAAACATTAGGAATAGCCCCCAACACTGACGACTCTGTTTCTACCGACGAGTTCCAGCGTTTAAATGGCCCCACAGACAGATAATAACACTGCGGCCTAGTCTGTTCCGCCACAGCCGCGGCTCTCACGTACTTCACAGGCAGCTATGAGCATCAGCGCTACCGGGAGCCGGCTCTTACCTGCTGGTATCTGCTGCTGCTCTGCTCGGACATCTCTGCTGAGGTGACCCGGGCGGAAAACTGTTCGTGGGCTCCGGCAAAGCTGCTACCAAGGCGGCGGCTGCGGGAAGGAGAACGACTGAATGATGGCCAATACTGCCCTATGGAGGGAGGAGGGAGCAATGCAAGGAGGAGACTGCCACACTAGTACAGCAAGGGAAAGACACACACAGCGACATGTCACACAGACGGACACACAGCAGGAAGACTGACAGACACACTGTTACTCGCCAGGGACATGCACTGAGCGCTACAAGGAATCGAGGGGCTTACTGACAGACACTGTACTTAGCAATATGGAGTCCAAAGGGGAAGGGGATACATTTATCAACAATGCACAGGTCACCAGTACCAGTATTATAAATAGAGATAAATGGAGGCCACTCACTTCACACTCTCAAAATACAGTATAGGTGTTTGGTGCTAAAAACCCAAAAGTTGTACCCCCATATAGGGCACCAAAAACAATGATTTTCAATAGAATAAGGGTTTCACACACAAAACAAGCACAGTGGTAGTATTAAAAAATAGTTATCTTTTATATATGCAAAGGGCAATCAATTTTAATTACAAAAAAACAGAAAATAACACGTAAAATTGTAAAGTAATACATACCACAAAAATGTGCACAGGCAAAAAGAGACACACAAGTAAAGGTGGCCATACACGGGCCGATTGTAGCTGCCAAATCGTTCCAAGGGACCAATATCGCAGCTACAATCGGCCCATGTAGGGGCAGGAACGAGGGGCATGCCTTACTGATATCTGGCCTGAAATTGGCCACATATTGATCGGCAGGTTAAAAGATTTAGTCAGATTGGCGACCGCACCAACTGCGCCCATTGCCACCATTATAATTCGATCAGTTGGCCGATGATGAGAATTACCCAAACATTTCGGCAGAAAGCCTTTCTCAGATAGGGCTCAAGTGTCAATTTAGTTTAAATATAGGGCTCATTTTTGGGTGAAACTAAAGGTGGCCATACACTTAGCAATTTCGATCTTTCATGCGACAATTGGTCTCACAAAAGGTCATTACCACCCACCACTGATGTTCAGGGCTGAATCGTCCAATATGGAGGTAGAAACAATAGAAATTCTACCTCCTTCTGCAGATTCAGCCCTGAGCGTAGATTTTGCTTGAGCGCCATCAAAATCTTTTGACCTGGCCATTCAATGAGTCGACTGATATCCGCAGCCTTTTGCAATATCAGTTGCCTTGTCGAGCCGCCATACACGCTCTGAATATTGTATGAAACAAGGTTTCGTATGATATTATCGGTGCGTGTATGGCCAACTTAAGAGCAAGTGTAGGGTGCAAAGTTCAAGTTTGAGGACAAGTCAGCATTTTTTTCACCCACATTGCAGCAGTTTCTCCCATAATTGTGACCATGATGTGGCAATGTGCCGGCACAATTGAACAGAAGCGGTGTTAAGATGTCATCCTTTTCAGCCAGGTCTGAACTGGGCTTCAAAATAGACCCTTGCAAAATGACATCTGCACTGATTCTTTTGGCGCCCGTTTGCTGTGTCTTTTTACACAGGCAGCTCTGTAGTGCCAGGCCTAAAGGGGAGGGCAATCAAGGCAAGTGCACCTGCCCCCCCCCCCTACACACACACAGCCTCTGCTTGCACTCCATCCCTTGCGACTCCACTTGCGCACTGATTCCGCCCTCTGCATTGTGGCGCAGGGAGATTTGATGTGCCAACTTAGATAAGGAATCTTGGGCCCAGTACCCTGTAGTGTTTCACCCTAGGCACTAGCCTCTTTTGCCTTCTGGCCCTACAACTATGGCAATTCTGGAGCTGCCGCCACCTTTGAGTGGGACTTTGAAAGTGCAAGTAGCAGGTTTAGATCCAAATACCTTCAAAGAGTGGCGTATACTATAGTTGCACAACAGCTGTGAAAAACTTTGCATAGTCTCACCTGCGCTCTGCATGTGTAAATGAGAACTTATAGCATAAGTATTCCTTAAAAAATGTATGTGCTTGGTTCTTTTCCAAGCACTTTCGCAATTTACATGTTGCTTTGTTCAGGAATTAGATGGAAAGGGTATCTGAAGCTTCTGATCTCTTTCCTGAACAGAGCAACATCAGAACACTTCTCTGTTTTCCTTCTGGGGTCCCCAACCGCCAGGCCGCAGACCAGTTCCGGGCCATGGATGGCATGGCAGTGGGCCGCATCAGTTCCCGCAGCGCAGAAAAACCATGCAACGCACACCTAAAGGAGCAATCGAGCCCACCACCCCCAGCATGTATAACGCGCCTGAAGTTTGTGCCTCGCAGCGCCACGCCCCCCTTTCCGTGGAAAATTTTTTTTGCCTCCTACCGGGCCTTGGTGCGAAAAAGGTTGGGGGCCTTGTTCTAAAGGTATACCTCTCTGACTGTACAATTACAGCAAATGACCAGTAGGTGGCACTGTTGTTACAAAATTAATTATATTGGCAGTTAATAAAAACTTTAAAAAACTGTTTACCTTTAAATTAAAACTGGAAGTAGGGATCAGGGTGTATAAGGAGGTAAATTATAGATTTATATGTAAAAAGTTATGGTAATTTTTAATTCAGCCAGTAGGTGGCACCAACCCTTAAGAAGCTTATATAAGGAAGTGCTGGAGCCAAGCCAACTCCTCACAATAGTGATGTGTCAGGAAAAACTCAATACTAGGTGTGGGTTGCAAAGTTGCACAAGGTTTCCTCCTGTGGGAATCTTCAAAAACCCAAAGCCATACGTAGGCCTTTCCAACGGCAATTCCTTTTTATTGTAGGTGGATAGGCTTCTCTGGGAGATTGGTCACCCGCGGTAGCAGAGATTTACCGCGGGTGACTAATTGCCCCATGAGATATTAGCTGTAGGGTGACAGGTCCCTATTGAAACAGAGTTTGTTGCGCTTTTAGCATGAATACGTATCATATAGAACAAACGGTTCATTATCTTCTATATATATATACATATCAGTTTATATTGCAAGTACGATATTTTCATTATTTGTACAGAGTGGGGCAATATATTTGACACTTTTATAAAGATATATTTTGCTAATCCTATTGGTTTACAGGAATATACTAATAAAAGAGAAAACAGACCCAGTGATTGCTTGCAGACTTAGAACTGTGTAGGAGCCTAAAGTGATGTATAGGTTCTGTAGATGTGGGTGAAAGCAGTGATCTCCCGACAGCTTGTGTGGGCTAGCCTTTAAAGGAGAAGGAAAGGTAAAAACTAAGTAAGCTTTATCAGAAAGGTCTATGTAAATACAGCCATAAGCACTCACAGAAAAGCTGCACTGACTTATCTGTAAAAAGATTAGTTGTGTCTGTTTTCCTCTGCCAGAGACATGCAGCTTTCAGCTCTTTCCTCTCTGCTGCTCCCCCCTCCCTCAAGAATGCTAAGAACTCACCCCCCCCCTTAGGAATGTGGATCTGAGCCAATCAGCAGCTTCCTCATAGTCTTACTAACTGAGCATGTTCACTTGGTCTGAGTGACTGTGCAGGAGAGAGGCATTATGGGAACTTTCTTTACACAGCTCAGTGTTTTTTCTTCCTGTTTGGCTTCTGATCATCTGAACAGGAGAAATATGGGGAGACTTAAGGGCACTATTGAGACAACTGAAGGTATGCCTGCAGCTTAACTCTTTATTAGCCTTTCCTTCTCCTTTAAGGGCAATGACACACACAGTACTTTGCCGCCCCCTCAGAGAGGCTAAAAATATATTTTAATGGAGAAGAAAAGGAGAACACTGCATGGAAAACACTTTACTTTCGGCAATCCAACTTACTTTGGATCTCTCATTCTTCATGCAGAGATCCATTTTTTTCTGCAGGTAACAAAGCACTACGTGTGTCATTGCCCTAACGAAATGGTGTTAATCTTGTACAGCGTCGGACTGGATTGTGCTACCCCAAGGGCCCCCACACCCCCTCAGGGGAGCATCGGCAACAGGGAAGAGACAGGTGGGGATCGGGTCTGGGCCGGGCCCCACCAACTCTGTCCACCCTGATCCTGGACAGAGCAATCAGATCAGCTTTACCAGTGCAGAGCAACATTACATTTTATTTTAATTACTTTAAAGCGCCACCAGGGCCGGAACTAGGAGTAGGCAGAAAGGCACGTGCCTAGGGCGCAACACTGGGGGGCACAGGGCACAAACCAATATGCAGAAGGAGAATCAAAGTTTAGCTATTCAACTGCACAGCCTTACTGCTCGCAAGCTCGATGCATCGATCCCCAATGGCTCCCGCTTAGCCTTCTAGCACAATATAGATGAAGAGGAGAGCATCATAATGCAGATTCACTGCTTTAAAAATATCTTTAAAAATATTATGATGCTCTCCTCTTCATCTACAATATGCAGAAGGACTTCCATCCCCAGTGGCTACAAAATTGCTTGCAATTCTGAAAAGATTCTGTACAGCTTCAAACAAGGCTTTCCACTGTGCCACTAATAAATAAATAAAGTACTGCAGTGTTGTGAATTTTCACATTTATTTGAATTATTTCAAGATACCAAAGAAAACTGGAAAATGTGCTTATTCTGCAACTCCCTTGTTTACCAGCAGATAGATCTGGGATAATATCTACAAGACATTCTGTACAGAACAGCTTCTTGGTTGTATGTCGGCTATAGGAAGCAGGCTCAGTATTACTTAGCAGAAATCTAGCTGTGCTAGCAGAACACTTCAGGCATCAGACTTGTGTGTAAAGCTATTATTGCACAATCATGTGATAGCTGCATAGATTTTCAACAACTAGTGCAAGCAAGAATGCATCCGTCTCTTTTAACTCTTGACTTGCCTGTGTAAAGCCAATGATGCACCTTCCTATTAGGTACAAATGTCAAAGTGGACAAGCACAATTTCAGCACTTTAGCACTGCTATTTGCTGATAGATCTGCAGTTCTTACGGTGGCCATACACAGGCCAATAAAAGCTGACAGACCACGTTGGCAGCTTATCAGTCTGTGTGTGTGGCCCTCCCCACTCTACCTGACCAATATCTGACAGATGCCAACTGTGCAGGTTTGAAAATCCTGTTGGACGAGGAGCACATTGACTGGTTCATGCGGTCCTTGCCTTTAAAGGTGCACAGACTGATTGTAGCTGCCGATATCAGTCCCTTAAACTGATTCGGCAGCTTATCGGGTCATGTATGGGCACTAATGACGGGCCTGCCCGACCAACATCTGGCCTAAAATCGGGCAGATCTAATTCGATCGTTTGGCCCCTAATTTGACAACCTCACCAGGCTAAGCCGGCAAGGTGTTCCAGGGAGCCTTGGGTTCCTTGCCCAACTTGTGCACCAGTGCTGATGACTGGGGTAAATGGAAGAGCTAGTGGTGGGAGGACAAGGGACCAGACTAGGGGTTCAAAAGAGGTATGTGCCTAGAGCCCCCACCACCACTACATCCTAGGAGTGTGCCTCTTCTGCCCCTCGGCAATCAAGTGGATTCAGTGAAAGCCAGCTTAACAGAGAATGCAACCTTGCTGATAATCTTGCAACATAAACTGGTAGTTAAGTGGTGCGAATAGAGGGGTGAGTCGTCAGCAGTTGGAGGCATCCAACTGGGGCATGGGCGTCCACAGAAGGGGGCAAGAGGGGGCACTTGCCCCCCCCTGGAAAAGTAGCAAAAAAAACAAAAACCTTACTCCGTTTCTGCACTTTCCCCTCAAGCCCGTTTTTGCTGTGCTCCGATTGGATCTTTCTTCTTGTGGATTCACCAATCAGAGCACAGCTTCCTTGACAGACAGTAAAATTGACCAATCAGAGCACAGATGCACACAGGGATCGGGAGATTTTGCAAACTGGAAACAGAAATAAAGACTGAAAAGATGAATCTGCAGCTGTAACTTTACCTGAGAACCAACTCTCAACTTTTGCTGCAGTTTTCATCCCACAGGTACTATACAGTTCTAAAGAATCACTAGCTGACCTTAAATTGTTTAATTTATAATCTATCCCCTACCCTAACACATGGAGGGTAAGTTAACTCTTTCCCTCTGAAAAAGCTCATTGTGTGTTTATATATGTGTTGTTGTTTTTTGCACTTACTATTTTTTTTTTTTTTTGTCATTGTTTTGTTCATTTATAGTAAGTTACAGTGGGGCCAATGTTGTGTATCAGTGCCAGTGTTATAGTGCCAGGGCCTGAATATCTGCCATCAGTACCCACTGCTCCTCATGGCATATAATGTGCTGGGTTTGTAAATACGGACTGCATCTCACTGTATATAATGGGGAGTCAGTACCCACTGCCTTTCTTGCTATAAAACTAACATAAACACATCTAAAGGGGTGGTTCACTTTTAAGTTAACCTTTAGTATGTTATAAAATGGCCTATTCCTAGCAACTTTGCAATTGGTCTTCCTAATTAATTTTTTTGAATAATTTGCCTTTCTCTTCTGCCTCTATACAGATTTCAAATGGGGGCCAAAAAATATTGCTCTGCGAGGCTACAATTTTATTATTATTATAATTTTGTATTACTTATTTTTCCAAGTAGGCCCCTTAACTATTCATATTCCCATCTCTTGTTTAAATCACTACCTGGTTGCTAGGGTAAATAAGACCCTAGCAACCAGATAGCTGCTGAAATACCAAATGGAGAGCTGCTGAACAAAAAGCTAAATAACTGAAAAACCATTAAAAATAAAAGTGAATTCGAATGCGAACTACCCCTTTAAGCTAACTGATCCCAAACACAAATGTTTGCAGATCCCCTAACAGAAGTGCGCGTATGAATACTTTTACTACTAATACTAAACATTTTAGGGTAAAAAAAAAAAGCACCCCCACCCACACTTTTGTACAGTATCCCTGGGAGTCAGTGGGAACGGCAAGAGGTAGTTGGGAGGTTAACTTTTTACGTCAGCAGTGAATCCACTAAGTGTCACATTAGCTGTAGGTCAGTCTGTGTATGGGCCATATTTAGCCTCCCCTAGTATCATCCTGCAAAAAAAAAAAATATATATATATATTTATCTGTTGCAGGATGATGCTAGCTTACTTGCCCCCCCTTGGAAAATTTTCTGCGGACGCCCATGAACTGGGGTATTCCAAGCAAACATAGAAAGTATTACAAGGGCTCTGTTCTTGATGCCAGTTTGTCTGGCATTAGTATATTAATTTTTTAATCAATGAGAAAATCAATCAGGCTCATACTCTAGTGCAGTGCTGTCCAACTGGCGGCCCGCGGGCCGCATGCGGCCCGCGACCCCCCTCTGTGTGGCCCCCCACCTGTCTGGCTGCTTTGATGGCTTACTCTTGTGTAAGCTTTAAATGGTATCAGTACTGTGATTAACTGCCCCCCCCTGCATGGTTCTCACCTCAGATTCAGGCTGTAATCAGGCTGTATTGTTTAAATATGTAATTCCCTATGTTGTTCACACCTTTTAATCTCTGCATTGTTCACCCCCTGCAGTGTTCACACCTCAGGCTCAGGCTGTAATCACCCATATTGTTCCCCTGTTCACACCTCAGGAGCAGTAGAAACCCACAAATAATCCCTGCACACTACAAAAAGAACATATACTGAGGTGGTACTGCAATTAAAAAGTTTTTTAATATATAGTTATTGTGCAGACTGTAGGAGCAGTGCCAGCATTGTGTCACTGTATGCTGCCTGTGTGTGCCATACACACAGGCAGCATAGGGCAAGCAGAGTATGGCACACACAGGCAGGGTAGGGCAGGCAGAGTATGGCACACACAGGCAGGGTAGGGCAGGCAGAGTATGGCACACACAGGCAGGGTAGGGCAGGCAGAGTATGGAACACACAGGCAGGGTAGGGCAGGCAGAGTATGGCACACACAGGCCAAGTATGGCACAAACCAGCCAAGTATGGCACACAGGCAGGGTAGGGAAGGCAGAGTATGGCACACACAGGCAGGGTAGGGAAGGCAGAGTCTGGCACACACAGGCAGGGTAGGGAAGGCAGATTATGGCACACACAGGCAGCATAGGGCAGGCAGAGTATGACAGGTTTTTGCTGTACTACAACCATTAACATGGGTATGGTCATGTGATAACATGGGTGTGGTTTCAAGTGGGTGCAGTTTCAAAAAGGGGAGTGGTCAAAACTGGCTTCCATTATCGGCCCTCCACCACGTAGGTCGGAAAAATTCCGGCCCTCGGTACAACAGAAGTTGGACAGCACTGCTCTAGTGAATATAGAGTGGTGTAGCTTGTTAGAATTTGTGAATGTTTGCTGGGAACATCTTCTTCCAAGCCATGCCAACCAGTTACCAGAACATCTTACATGCTAATACAGCTGAAACTACACCAACATACATCTGAATACCTGATTACACTGGTTTTTAGACTAACTCTGATAAAGACACATGGAGTGAGGCAACTGTCCAAATCCTTCATGGCTATTGCCCATGGCTTCTTTCCCCACTGCTATTTCCTTTTTTTATTTCAAAGCTATTCCAGTCAGGAGGAACATGTTTGGAAGGAAAGCTGAAAATTCTTCTGCTATTGCTCTGCTTAGCAAAAAAGCAAAAACCTCAAATGACATTTCTCATGTTTTTACTGAGCAGAGCAACATCAACATGTTCTCCAGGATTGTATAGTCATAAAGCTGACCAGCAGGTGGTGCTGTTGATACGTGATACTTTCAGAAACTGTACAGCAGTGTTAATTGATTTTATAGGTAGGAAATCCTTTCCGTGAGATGAAGCTTCCATTAAATACTTATTCAAACAATAATGCCATACAAGTCAAGCAGGCTAGGTGCCCGCCCTGTGGTACTTGAATGCTTCAACCAAAATGGCCTTTATAGCTTGCAGATATAAAAGCAAATTCATTAAATGATTTCTCAGGATAGTCTTGTAACTGCAGCTTATTCTTCCCCGATAAGTGAAGTGTCCCTTAAATATATGGAATACAAACCGTAATCATACATTGGGAGTAATTTCCCTTTAAGAATTTGGCAAATTACTGTAGCGCAGCACTGAGGGATTTTTGCAGTCATGACTGTTTTCGGTATGAACAGCAGATGGCGCTATGTCACACATTTTGCTACATTTCCTTATGCTTCTGTCTTGCACTGAAAATCCTTCTTCCTCTTTTATTGGAAGGGGTGTGTTCCCGTATGATACAGCCTCTATATGGGATAGTAACTGGGAAGAGAGAAGTGCTAGTAGCCTTTGTAAGTTGGAAAAGGTTGGACCAGTTATGTCAAAGGGTTGTGCCATTTACCATGGAGCGCAGAATTGCGCATCGCTGTAAAATCTGACGCTGCAGTGGCTGCTTCCCCGCTGTAACTCCGAGCAATGAAGCGAATGGATCCTCCGAACCTGCAGGTGCCAGTGTATCTCCGCAAAGTTGCCGGGAGTCGCATCGCTACTTGCCTGTGACAGTGCGGCTTTGTACCCGGAAGCGCGGCGGCTACAGGCACATTGGCGCAGGTGGGTGGGATAAATCGCTAATACGAATAGTCTCGTCTTGTCTCTGTGGTTTGATAATGAGCGTTACAGTGAGTGTTAATGGGGAATGTTTAAAGTGTCCCACCCAAGTATCGGTCCCGCAGGAGCGCTGGCAGCACCCTAGGTGTAAAGGTATAACGTGTAGAAAGTATACTGTACATTTGTGTATGGCTGCTGCCTGAGGCTTTCACACATCTAGAGCCATGTCTGTGTGTAAAAGACCTCTTTTAAGCTCAGTATTGGGATTGTTACACTCAATGTATTTGTTATAAAAGGACAGCAAATATATATTGTGCAATAGAGCTGTTCATTCGTTTTATTCATGTCTGTTTATTATTAGGGTGGCCATAAACAGGCAGATTTTTGCTGCCAGTTGGGCTCCTTCAGTCTGAGAGGCCTACCTGATCAATAGGGCCGGCCTGAGGCCAATTAGACCTATTGGGCCCAATAGGGCCCCGCACCAGCAGGAATAAGCACACAAAGCTGTCCTGTGCCAGCTGGCACCACCATTTGTAGGGGGCCCCACCAAATTGTCCCAATTGGGCCTCACGGTTTATAAGACCAGCCCTGCTGATCAATATCTGGCCAAAAATGGAGCAGATATCAGACACATTGGCTCGATGCAGTCCTAACCCCAACAGCCTGCATCCCCGTTGTTGTGATTGGTTGAACGTATCAATCCAATATCGCCTACTTCAAGGTGGACATTTCGGAGAAAGGTCCATTCGTTGGGCGACCTCACCAGATGCTCGGATCTTTCAATGTATGCCCAGCTTCACATGTTTTTAGAAAGGTTCAACTACTTGGGAGATTTTGTAGGATGTTGCTGGTAGTTGCACTTGTCAAAATATAATGGGACTGATAAAATCATTGCGGCCTCTGGGTGCAGCAAACTAAAATCTGCCGCTGCCTATAAATTCCATGACCATACAAAAGTATAAAGCCAAAGGGAGAGTGTTTTATTTTACAGGTCATGGAACACTGAAGTTACATGTAATATCCTGATACTTTACAATGTACAACAGGAGTTGCATTATTTATTTTAATACACAAATTGCAGTGAGTCATGTGAAATTACATCACTGAGTGCTGATTATAACTAATGACATCACTAAGCAACAGTTATAGGTATATAATTTACAGGCTATTCATGGCTCTTGTGTATGATTTACTAATATTGATCAAAACAAAAGGTAATAAATTAGTTTCAGTTCCTATGTATCCCTTTGCCTGTCGGTTTCTAAGTAAAAAGTGTTTATTTACTATAGTGCAATAGACAGAAAAAACACCAGATCAGGTAGTGCTGGGCAGTATACGCCATATACCGAATACCGTTTTGTTTTTTTTAAAAAACTGATATTAATTTTTTAAATACCCCCATACCGGTGTAGATCGGGTTGCGCCCCATGCGTACTGACGTCAGTACGCAACAGAAGCGGCACGGGCCGCATCGATGGCCTGGAGGATCCCGAAGTTCAGTAAGTTCCACTGAACGCCAATGTGCATGGGGGCGCTGTCTTCGGGGGGGGCTGGCCTGCAATCCTGCATATTTTATGGGGGTGCCTGGTAGTGCTGGGCGGTATGACCAAAAATTTATATCACGATATTTTTCAAAATTATATCGGTATCACGGTATTTGACGGTATTTTTTTTTCCCCATGCATGATTAGGTCACCACCCCAAACACCCCCCCGCCACCCCAAACACCCCCCCGCCACCCCAAACACCCCTCCCCCCCGCCACCCCAAACACCCCTCCCCCCCACCACCCCAAACACCCCTCCCCCCGCCACCCCAAACACCCCCCCCGCCACCCCAAACACCCTTCCCCCCGCCACCCCAAACACCCCCCGCCACCCCAAACACCCCCCCCCGCCACCCCAAACACCCCCCCCGCCACCCCAAACACCCCCCATCCCCCGCCACCCCAAACCCCCCCCCCCGCCACCCCAAACACCCCCCCATCCCCTTCACATAAATATAAATTACTGGCCAGGCAGTCGCAGGCACCCCCATAAAATATGCAGGCCAGGCACCCCCGACAGCGCACATTGGTGTTCAGTGAGTGGAACTCAACTTACCTGGTTCCTCAAGCTCCAGCGATGTGTCTGACTCTGATGGTGCTTTTGTAGAGTGTGCGCGCTGACGTCACGCGCGCAACCCGGAAATACTAAGAAAAATTGCCAGGAGGCGCGCACACCGGTATGCCGGTATGTTAAAAATTTATATCATTTATTTTTAAAAAAACGGTGTTCGGTTTATACCGGTATACCGCCCAGCACTAGTGCCTGGCCAGCTTGCTGTATGGGGGGGCAATGTATTGGCACTGTCTTTGGGGGGGGGGGTGGCCTGCAAACTATTTAGGGGCCCTGGCCACCAATGTTAATTGGAAAAAAAAATACAGTCAAATACCGTGACACCGATATAATTTTGAAAAATACCGTGATATAAATTTTTGGTCATACCGCCCAGCACTAAGATCAGATTTACTAAAGTTTCATTTATTATCTCATCCATGCTATGTAAGTTATCTCATGGGGTTAGTAACTCGCATTAACATAATGAACTTTGATGCACAATAACTACACAGAGACCATGAGTGAGGTGGTGTAAGGCCGCAGCTTGCTTTATTAATCATGTCAAAGTACAACTTAAGTTCCAGTAAATAATAACTTGTACATTTTTATCTGACTGACCAGCCTCTGCTAACCTCAGCAGGCCGTCATACCAAAATTATCAAATAAAAATCCTGCCATTAACCCGGCCAGCATCTTTGTATAATCTTTTTAACAAATTTTCCTCCATGCAAGCTGCGACAAACCAGAATGAATCCAAATTTTTTTTTTTTTTTAATTATATAGATATATATATATATATTTATATATCAAAATAGGGTGGGTGGGTGGGGCAAGTTCAGGCTGCAGTTCCTCCACACGGCTCGCCGAACGAAGAGGTGAGCCCTGCGAGTGTGCAAACTATTTAACCCCTCGCATCCCGTGGCCCTGCTGCCCTACCAATGGGAGCGCTACCCCTGCCAGTGGCGCGAACCCGGTGCCCAATAGGACCCCCACCGGAGTCTACTTAACCCCCCCGGCTAGCACTAACCCCATGGGATCGCAGGGAGTATTCTCTCCCCGCTCCCTACTTGGGGTTAGTAACTCGCATTAACATAATGAACTTTGATGCACAATAACTACGCAGAGACCATGAGTGAGGTGGTGTAAGGCCGCAGCTTGCTTTATTAATCATGTCAAAGTACAACTTAAGTTCCAGTAAGTAATAACTTGTACATTTTTATCTGACTGACCAGCCTCTGCTAACCTCAGCAGGCCGTCATACCAAAATTATCAAATAAAAATCCTGCCATTAACCCGGCCAGCATCTTTGTATAATCTTTTTAACAAATTTTCCTCCACGACAAGCCCCCTAAAAAACGAAAGGAACTTTTAGTGGGGCTTGGCCACCTCCCATCTCACTAAAGCTCTGTCAACTGCTGTTTGCAGGCCTATATTGAATATATCCAGGCCAATGTCGGATAAATGCACTCCATCCGCACGATACAGGCCAACACCACCTCCTTCAAGATCTACATGTCTATAACTCAACATATTTACCGTTTTTGTAAATTTTGCAATAGAAAAATTAATTTTCTTTTTACATTTTTCTAGGTGTCTCAGGCCCCAATTAGATGTCCATATCCATCTGGATACAACCTCTGACCAGATGAACACGACTTCAGGCCACATTACATGCAGGTAAGATAAATCTCTCCTAATCATCCTAATGATATTAATCGAACTGCTTCTCCCGATATCATTTCCCCCAACATGCAATAAAACTATATTAGGTATACCGCATTCCCACTGCATTTGAGCTAAAACTTCCATCACCTGAAACCAAATCATACCACGAACTCCTTTCCAGATAACTTTGACAGAATTTTCATCGAATTCTAAATTGAGTCCATATGGTCTCTCCCTGGCCCTCTTCTCTGACCATGTAATATAAGAGTCTCCTATGATCCAAACGGTCTTCAGCACTGGATCTGTGCAAAAACAAATTAGTTAGAACAAGAACTGACAAATGCCGGTCTTATATAAGAGCGAAATCTGTGGGACTGCCAACGACCAAGCTTCTTTATACGCTCCTCACTAAATCCCAGTAAGGATGCCTGGGTCGCAGCACCTATCCTAAAAGAATGGGAGGTGAAATTGGAATCCTGCATTCCCATCATTTTGAAACATTTGGAAAACACTCTGTTAAACTAGAATTTAGAAACAGGGGTACCATCCATGTGAATAAATAATTGGGTGTTTAACTTGGGGCGTACCTTCATAAAGCTTAGAAAATTGGAAACTGGACATAGTAAAATGTTTTGAATCAGGCCCAACCAAATGCTCTTCCCAAGGCCAAGTTGGTCGGTCTTGGATCTTTTCAAAATAATTTTCAGCCTGTGCTGACATAAAGAGACGTCATGCACATGTAAACCATTAACTGCTGTTTTGGTAGAAGCTACCACTTCACCAATCCTGAAAGCCCCGAAATACGTAATGGAAAATACCGAACGAAATAACTTTGTTTCATATAAGTCAAAACAAATTGTTTCCAGGCAATGCATTAACTTTTCAAGCAAGGTGAGGGTTATGGGCTTTCTTAAATCCATCACTGGTTTCTTTTTGGACATACCCTTTAACATTTGCCTAATCAAGTGGGACTTAGTGATATCCGGCTGACTTTTTAATTTAAGAAAGAACGCAATACCCATTAGCTTTTTCTTAATGTTGCCCACTGTTTGCTTTGCTTGATATGCTTCAAACACAAATCGTGCCAATATTTCCACCTGCTCACTATCTATGGGGTGAGATGCAAGGAATTGAACCCAATCCCTCCATGCGGCGCAATAAGCTGCCCATGTTGTTTTGGAGACAGAGTCACAAACTAATTCCATTACTCCATCCAGACGATGTCCCATATGTGAGGCGGACAAGGGGTATTCATGGGGTCTGCTTGATCCTGCAGTTCCCGAAACACATCTATCTGGAATCGTGAGAGAGCATCCGCAGTTCTGTTAGCATAGCCAGGAAGATGTTTAGCTTTAAACCAAATATTTAACTTGAGTGTTTTTAAAATGAAATGAAGTAATAGTTTCCAAACAGGTGGGGAGCTGGTAGTAAGATTATTGATTACATGTACTACCCCTTCATTATCACAATTAAGGATAATTCTTTTGTTTGCCAAGCTTTTTCCCCATAACTCCAATGCCACTATTATCGGGAACATCTCTAAAAATACCAAATTTTTTAACAAACCAAAATCATTCCACTGCTCTGGCCACTTGTCAGCACTCCACTGGCCCTGTAGAAATGCCCCATAACCACAGGAAGCTGCTGCGTCAGTAAAAAGGTTAAGGGAATCATTATCTAAAAATTCGGATTGCCATACTGATTTCCCATTAAATGAGCACAAGAATTAATTCCAAATGGCCAAATCCTCTTTCAATGCCTTCGGAATTCTAATGTGCCAATTGGGCTTTTTAACCCCGGCCGTTAAAGCTGCTAATCTTCTACTAAAAACCCTCCCTGCTGGGACAACCTTAGTTGCAAAATTCAAATGACCGAGTAAAGATTGTAGTTGCCTCAGTTTAATTTTGTTGCACTGCAGGCCAAATCGCACAAGCTCCTTAAGTTTATCTAGTTTGTCTTGGGGAAGCCTAAATTCCATTTTTATTGTATCTATTTCAATGCCCAAAAATTGTATAACTGTACAAGGGGGAACTGTCTTCTCTTTTGCCAACGGAATTCCAAACTTGTTACAAATCCAAATGAAATGCTCAAGATTAGATGCACATAACTTGGAATTGGATGGGCCTAAAAATAAAAAATCATCTAGGTAATGCATTACCAATTTAGAACCGGATTCCACCGTAACTACCCATTCTAAAAATGTAGAAAAAAGTTCAAAATAAAAACAAGAAAGGGAACAACCCATTGGAAGACACTTGTCAAAATAATATTGCCCGTCAAAATGAAAACCAAATAATTTAAAACAACCCGGATGAATGGGTAATAATCTGAAAGCTGACTGAATGTCACTTTTTGCCAACCAAGCACCTCTACCACACTGATTCAACATAGATAAGGCACGGTCAAAAGAGGCATACTTTACGGAACAAACCTCAGGGTCAATTCCATCATTTATGGACTCACCCTGCGGATAAGAAAGGCGATGAATCAGTCTGAATTGACCTCTCTCTTTTTTAGGAACTAAACCTAACGGGGAAACTCTAAAACCTTCCAAGGGGATGTTTTGAAATGGGCCTTCCATCCTCCCTAATAAGAGCTCCTTTTGAATTTTTTCCCTCACTGTATCAGGGGCCACCATAACAGACTTCAAATTTGCAAAAACTGGCTGGGACTTAGGGCTGTCAAAATGGGGAATCCAAAAACCTTCACTGAAACCAGACCTAATTAGAGATGCTTTCCCCTGATTTGGGTAAAGTTTTAAATAGGGCTCCATGCTTGCCACCTTCACTGGGGTGTTCGCCTTTTGCCACTTGCTCTTTACCTGCTCCTCTGGCTGAGGTGTTAGACATGAATTTTTTAAGGCAACGAAAAGCAGGGTGGTTGCCACCACAACTAGAACACTCATGCTTATAGCGGCAATTGGCCTGCCATTTACACACCGATTCATTAAATGCCCAGCATGCATTAGGCTTAGCACCTGGTTGCTTTTGACTAGTAACTAGGCTGGGGTTCTGCACTCTATAGGACATCATTCCTAGCCATAAATCAATGTCCTTAGAGCCCCATTCCAATTCAGCATGCACCGCCATCTTTTGTCTGAAGCTTTCCTCATAAATAAACCACCCAATTCCACCAAAACTCTTATAGGCCTCAAGCACTATGTCTATGTGCTTAAATAAATTTGGCGCTAATTGGGGCTGTTTAGATGATAATAAATTTGCAAAAATGCAGAAGGCCTGAAGCCAGTTTGAAAAAGTCCTGGCTACCGGTCTTCTCCTTTCCTCTTCGGAGTCATCCTTTTTTTTAATGAACTCTTTAGCCGCTGGCAACAAAGATAAAATATCAATATAATCACCCCTATAAATTTTTTCCTTTACAGCTAAAGGTAAGTGTAAACCCAACAAAGTGCCTTTACACGTAATGATATCTCTATGGCACAATTCAGGAACCCCTGTCCTAAACTGTGGCTTTGAGGTATCAGCAGTAGGAGTTAACATAGCCTGTACCAAGTTCTGGACATAATTTTCAAAATCCCTATGGGTGTCTGCTGTGGCAGTGTTCTGAGAGGGAAAATTAATTAAATGAGAAGGAGTTAATACATTACCATCCTTCCTGCGACTTGTTTCCCCAGCTGCTGATGTGCTAGGAACTGCTTCTGCTGAATCTGCATGCGAAGCAACAATGGATGCAGGAGGAGACATTGCTGGCCATTGGTAAGTATTAGCTGAAGTACCACTTGCAGAAGCCACCCTTCTTTTCTTTGCCTTCTTAACAGCTGCTATAGCTTTAATTGCACTGACAGAACGAGTAACTGTTGCTCTCTTCTTTCCTCTTCCCCTGCCAGGTGCTGGGACTGCCGCCTCCTCAGAAGGCGTGTCAGAAGCTGGAGCTACAATATGAGAAAGCTCCCTAAGCTCCTCCTGACCAGCCTCCTTCTGCAGCCAGTCACGAATTTCTTGAAAGGATAATCTCCGCCCAGCTGCCATGTTCTGTGACGCTGCTGCTCTCACAGCAAGTTCAGGCTGCAGTTCCTCCACACGGCTCGCCGAACGAAGAGGTGAGCCCTGCGAGTGTGCAAACTATTTAACCCCTCGCATCCCGTGGCCCTGCTCTACCAATGGGAGCGCTACCCCTGCCAGTGGCGCGAACCCGGTGCCCAATAGGACCCCCACCGGAGTCTACTTAACCCCCCCGGCTAGCACTAACCCCATGGGATCGCAGGGAGTATTCTCTCCCCGCTCCCTACTCAAGGTCTGCTAAAGACTATAAATAGACACAGGCACCCGCAACCCGCTTCTGCTGTGCCCAGGTCAGTCTGGCCCACACACAACTACTCTTTGAGGCTACGGTTTTGTTATTTTTTATTACTTATCTTTCCATTCAGGCCTTCTCCTATTCATCATCAAGCCTTTTTTATTCACACATCTGCCTGGTTTCTTATTTGGCCACCAAGGTTGGTTGTAGTCACAAGAATATGTATAATAAGATATGTAATATTGGTATAGCAGAGGCTTACTGAGATATATTTGTGTATTTAGGCATAGTTTTCCCTGGGGGACAATACCTGCTTTTGAGTCCCAGATCCTCTATTTTACACTATAAATGGGAGTCAGCAATTTCTGCTGCTTTTCTCCCATCTGTGCTGTTTTGTGTATTAATCGCTAACACTGTAAGTGCTGGTGCCAGAAGTACAGGAAAATTAGATGAGTTCCCAAGGAACTGATATGGGTATTGAACCTGGGCTGCCATGAATAACAGGACTGGGGCATGAGGATGGAACCTTTTCCACCAAATGATATCACCTATTATTGTGTTATCCGTAATGCTACACATTTTTATTATTTATACTCTCTACTAAATCAGCCCCCCCTAGTTACACATTTATGGAAGCTGTGAGTTGGGTTGGGTTTTGCCAATAAATTTATTTCCTACAACATATTTTTAGAAGCTGGTGTTACCTTAGCACATGGATCCACAAACTTTTTTTACCCATGAGCCACATTCAAATGCAAAAAGAGTTTGGGAGCAACACAAGCATTAAAAATGTACCTGGGGTACCAAATAAGGGATGTGATTGGTTATTGGGTAGCCCCTACAAGAGGCTCTGTTTGGTGGTTTACATGGTTTTTATGCAAAAAAAACTGCCTTAGCACATGCTTACTTTATATAGGCTTAGTGTAGGAGAACAGATTGCCTTTGGTTAATGACTTTGCCCCGTCCCTCCATGGAAAATTTCCACAATCATAAAATATATGTTTGATATGTTAGAGGGGAGGGATTACACAAAACTTCTGACCATAATAGCAGAAGACATATTTGCTCTTTAGGCTATTTATGATGGAAGCTAATATTGTGCTTAATATATTACAGATTTGCACAGACAACCAATGTCAAGAGAAGACAAGGAAGCGCAGGAGGATGAACTGCTAGCACTCGCTAGTATATACTCTGAAGATGAATTCAAGAGATCGGAGACTGCGCCAGGAGGGGAAATATGTGTCTGTCTAGATCTTCCTCCAAACTTTAGCGTAGCCATAAAAGGTGAGTCAGATATTCAGGTAACCACTTCAGTGCCCTAACATGCTAGAGGTTTCTCTTGTCCATGTGTGCTTAATGGCCGTATACTTTAGCATGTTTTTCATATGCATGAGGCTCCTTATGGCCAATAAGCACATAAAGTAACATATATAATGCAAGAGGAAGATTAACAAAAACAGTGGTGCTGATGGAGAAAGACGCAGTTTGACTTAATTAAAACAAAAAGCCTTATTGAACTCCTATTGGTCAAAGTGGCATACAATTTCTTTAACACAATTTACCACAGGTATTGTGCCCTTCCTGCATGAGTATTTTGTTATTCTTTCACTTGCGCTATGATGAGGAAAGCTTACATAGTATAACAGACGGGGTGTGGAAGTCAAAATGCAAAAGAAACAATGCCACAAACCTACCCTGCTATGTACTGAAAGAGCATTTTGCAATATTGAGATATATATGTATCATGGTATATGGCATGTCATGGTCTCCGTATCTTGGTTAGACTGCAGATGCATTTTAACTACAGAACTTACTACATGGGCTGTGCTCTTCTGTCACACATCTGTTTTCTGTGTCTGTTTTTCTTAGATTTAACAAATACCGTATATACTAACTAGAGTACAAATATCTTATTACAGGCAAAAATAAAACAATTGATTATGGAAGTGTGGCCATTTTTAGTGGCACAGATCATAACATATACAGTATGATAATTTAAAAGTTTGTTTTCAGTTCTATAATGCTGTTCTTCGCTTGTTTGTGCACATAAAACCAAATCTGTAGTGGGACTACAGATGAGAGGGTTTGAAGACCAGTTAATTTAATGCTCTGATTTATTTATTGAATTTTTAATGACTGTATTGCATTCTGCAGAGTTCTTGTTTCTGCCCTTAGCGGCCCTCTATAGGCCCACAGCCTATAGAGGGTGGGTATTACAAGCAATATTTCAGTGTTTGCAGATGACACAAAACTCTGCAGACCAGTCTGTTCTATCCAGGATGTGGCATCCTTGCAGCAGGATCTTGACCAACTGGCAATCTGGGCGGCTAAGTGGCAGATGAGATTTAATGTGGATAAATGTAAGGTCATGCACCTGGGATATAAAAATATGCAAATCAATTATACCCTCAATTGGACTGCACTAGGCAAATCCATAATGGAGAAGGACCTTGGAGTCCTTGTAGATAATAAACTTGGCTGTAGCAAGCAATGCCAGGCAGCAGCTGCAAGGGCAAACAAGGTTTTGAGCTGTATTAAAAGGGGTATAGATTCACGGGAGTAGGGGGTTATTCTTCCCCTTTACAGAGCACTGGTAAGGCTCCATCTAGAATATGCTGTTCAGTTTTGGTCTCCAGTGCTCAAACGGGACATTATTGAGTTAGAGAGGGTCCAGAGAAGGGCAACTAAGCTGGTAAAGGGTATGGAAAGTCTCAGTTATGAAGAAAGACTGGCCAAGTTGGGTCTGTTTACATTGGAGAAGAGGCGCTTAAGAGGTGACATGATAACTATCTATAAATATATAAGGGGATCATATAATAACCTTTCTAATGCTTTATTTACCAGTAGGTCCTTCCAACAGACACGAGGCACCCACTCCGTTTAGAAGAAGGGAGGTTCCATTTAAATATTCGGAAAGGATTTTTTACTGTGAGAGCTGTGAAGTTGTGGAATTCCCTCCCCGAATCAGTCGTGCTGGCTGATACATTATATAGCTTTAAGAAGGGGCTGGATGGATTCTTAGCAAGTGAGGGAATACAGGATTATGGGAGATAGCTCTTAGAACTAGTTGATCCAGGGACTGGTCCGATTGCCATCTTGGAGTCAGGAAGGAATTTTTTCCTCTCTGCGGCAAATTAGAGAGGCTTCAGATGGTTTTTTTTGCCTTCCTCTGGATCAACTAGTAGTTAGACAGGTTAGATATAGGCATTATGGTTGAACGTGATGGACGTATGTCTTTTTTTACCCAACTTACTATGTTACTATGTAATCCTGTGCATATTGGGCTTCAGTCTGTTCAGTGTTTGGTAGTTTGGAGTAAACATTTTTGTTTGTGCTTTCCTGGGGTCAAATTAGTTTTTGCAGCTTTTACCACAAATAACATTATGCAAAGCATTGGTTATGCAGTAGCTGAAGTGAAATCCATTCTAATTGGCTTGCACAGTTTTTATGTTGGAGTCTCTAAAAGCCACATACTTGTAACGCTATGTATGTTGAGTATCAGCTGTTTAGAAAGCCCTGGCATTCATATTTGGTTTATTGTACCTAATGATATGTGGGAAATAAAATGTTGTAAATGCTGCAAAAGCATATGGGGTTAGCTTAGTTTGTGGTGCGTATGCAGAGAGGGTGTTGACTTTTGAGCAGCCATGAACCCCATGACGATTTGTATGGACTACTTTCATTTTGGGGCCCCCCTCCCCCCCCCAAATACCTATTTAGGATGTTTCCTCTTTCCACCAGAAGAGAGAAAATGATGGAAAGTGGATGTTTGAGTACTTTTTGAAACATTTTATAAAAACTGTTAACTTCAGTAAAACTTTGCATTGTGGCATGGAAAGACATAGATACCCATGTTGAATTAAAAATATATGGTTTTCAGGGGTCAACTAACTGTTAGTGGCACTTATCCCATTCAGTCTAAAGTATTCTGATTTCTTGAGTGGTGCTTTGAAAATGTATGTGTTGCTTGAAGGTTTTGATCTACACATGTCAGGACTGCCTGGGAGACATGAGGCTTTCCAAATCAGTTGTTTATTCACGCTTATAATAAAATATAAAAAATAAAATATTATAAAATTAAGTTTTTGTTTTTAAGGTATGTGGAATCCTATATTCTTTTTAAGAAAAGTTCCCTTCAAGAAATGCCCCTTAAGTGAGAAAGCCCACAATGTTTAGATAAAATTGGCTTTAAATACAAAAGTGTGAAACATAGTGTTTTAATACCATATATTAAAAAAAGGGTAATTTGTTGTTTCTGTCCCTGCAATTCCCTGGACAGGGCTTTATAATTACAGTATATCATAAATAACAAATATATTTATGGACAAGAACCACAAGATCATTTTTGAATATCCATGCATAAGGATTCCTAATGTGTAGTTGTAGTACTTGATTTACGAAATATTTATGTATATAGAATATTTGAAGTCTTTTTGTACGTTTTGCTCACCCAAGGTGACTGTGCATCTAATGAATACATGGGAAGCTTTGAGGATATTGTCTCTTTCCTACCTCCTATCATACTGGACTTTGAACTGCCTCCAGGATACCCATCCACTGACCCTCCAGCCTTCAAACTTAGCTGCAAGTGGCTTTCTCCAAGTCAGGTAAAAAAAAATAGCTTCAGCAATGATCGTAAGATTAAACAAACACAAAGTTAAACTAAAATACATATCTTTTGATCTAATAACATGGGCAAAAATTGGACCTGGTCCAGAAACTATCTATACCAGGGATCCCCAACCTTTTTTACACTTAGATGTAAAAAGTGTTGGTGGGCCACACAAGCATGAAAAAAGTTCTTTGGGGATGACAAATAAGGCAATTTGGAAGCCCCATGTGGACTGCTAGCCTGCAGAAGGCTCTGCTTGGAGTAAAACTGTGTCTCTGCTTCCAAAATTTTGCCTTCAAGCCAAAAATTTAAAAATGGGCACCTACTTGGAGGCCATTAGGAGCCACTGATAGGGGATCACTGATCTCGACTAATAAGAGCTAACTGCATAGGCTATTGTCACATGTCATGATTCTCTACTGGTGAAGAACCATTTTCAGGTGGAGAAAGGTTCACACTTGTTGGCTTTGTGTGGCTTTTATTTAAGTTACTGGGAGCTGTTGAGGGTTTCTCTATCCCATGTGACATTAGCCTTTTTCAATTCCTGTTGTTACTCTAGACCAGAGCAATCTTTACTCGGTTTATTGTTTATGTTCTGCAGTATCTAACTTATCAGGAGACTTTTTTTAACTTCTATTGCTACATAAGTATTTGAAAATAGTTATCATCCTTTGTTACATCCACTGGCTTATAAGGCGGCGACAAAAGAGGGCTTCCACTTCTGTCTTTCTTTGTCCAGTTTTATGACTGTTCCCCATGTTTGTTGCTTGTTCTGCTCCAACTGTATGTCACCATGTTACTCTAGGCTGGCCTCTCCTCCACTTCGCATTTGGTGTCTGTTGAAGAGCAGTATTGGTGGTTGAGTTTATATTACACCATAGAATATTTGAAAAAAGTGCACTTGGCTTTTTCAGTTCAGTTACCATTGCTCTGTTTTAATTACACCCAATTTTAAAGTTAGAGATTGCCTAGTTGCAGGTGCATGAAGATGATAAATAGGAGTAAAAAAACCTTGAATAAATCTCTGTATTCCTGTTTATCCCAGCTTGCCCTGCTGTGTCAGCGCTTGGAAAACCTATGGGAGGAATACGCAGGAGGAGTTGTTTTGTTTGCTTGGATGCAGTTTCTCAAGGAGGGGACTCTGGAGTACTTAAAGATTAACTCACCATATGAAATACAACTTTGTGAGTTTGGACCAAAGTGCATAAGGTGCCACAGGCCCAGCAGAAGCAGTGATTTGGGACAAAAGGGCTATCCAGGATGTGGAATCTGTCACTGCCCTTATTGACTGCATCTTGGACTTTAATGAGGCTCAGCAGAAGAAGTTCTTTGATAGCAAATCATATATGTGCGACATTTGCTTCTCAGAAAAGGTGGGCAGCGAGTGCACTCACTTTAAGAAGTGTGAGCATATCTACTGCAACGCCTGCCTTAAGGATTATTATACAGTTCAGATACAGGATGGGCAGGTCCAGTCTCTTAACTGTCCTGAGCCAAAGTGCTCTTCTGTTGCTACACCTGCACAGGTAACCCATAACAGTGCTCTTGATTCATTAATATTGAATTTATGTAGTATGCTTGTAGCTAAGTTGTAAGGCATTATACTTTAACCCTTTGCATGCTGGCCTATTTACCACACTGAATAAACAGAAACCCACAAATGTAGAATATGTTGGGAATAGGGGAAAGCAGGGATCAAGTGTTAGAAAATGGAGAATAAAAAGGTTTGGGAAAGGGGTATAGAACAGGGAAGAGATTACATTGAAAATCAGCAGTGTTACTTGTTAAGTATCAGACTGGGTTTACTGAGGCCTCCTTGTGAACCCTACAACAACTGCAGCAGAATTACAAGTTGGTGAGTGCAAGTAACTAACCTGTAAACCTCACATCCAGGGCCCACTCTCATAATGATAAATCATTTGGGAGAAAATAAGAAAGAGATGATGGGAATCGCCTTATTAGGTGGTTCTTCTTCTGGTACTCTGGCCAGTACAACCCTGTATACAGTAAGTCACAAATAAGTTTGTAAAGAATTAACTGAAAAAATATACATGTTTAAGCAAAGGGTTTGATTTGATAGGGGGTAGATGGCTTTTTACCAGAAAATATAGGGTTACTGAATTTAGTTGTTAGCACAAAGTTTATCCAGGATCTAGTTTGATTGCCATCTTGGAGTCAGAAGGGAATTTCCCCCTCCTCTGAGAGATATTGGGAAGGCTTCAGATGGGATTGTTTGTCTTTGGATAAACTAGTCGCTTTCATTTATATCAAAAGGTTGAACGTGATGGATGTGTACCTTTAACCTAAATTTATATGTTACTAGTAAAATAACTCGGAAAATGGTCAGGCATATTAAATAGATTTTTAATATTAATTAAAATAAGATACTTAACTGCCCATCATCAAATAGTTGATTGAATTTTTCCAATTGTTTCTTCTTCTCCAAAGGTACAGCCTCAGGATATCTGGGGACATATTTTACCAGATATGTTAGGAGAGATACATTCTCTGGTTTTTAGGTCTCTGGAGAAACATCCCCCATAACAAAATAACCAGTCTACACATACACTCCTTGTATAATGAACAGCTTTATATGTTTAGAGGGATTCTGTCACAGGGAAACTGTTTTTTTTTTTCTAAACACATTAGTTGATAGCTTTGAACAGAATCTTGTACTGGAATCAGCTTTTTAAAAGGGAAAATACTGTAGATATTCTTATGCAATGTATTTAATTTGAAATTTGATATGAGCCAAGCCATTTTCATACTTTCCCATGCCCCCTAAGCCTTGTGACTTGATAAGCTTCAGTCTCTCTTTACTGCTACACTGCAAACTGACATGATGTCAAATGCTCTCTTCCCCTGCCCCCCAGCAGCCTATCAGCAGATCAATGGGCAGGTAACAAGATACCAGCTCTTCCTGAGGCTAATGGCATGCAGGGCTGAAGATCAGCTCTTCTCTGCCTGCATTTTCTACACAAGAACAGAAAAGCCAATGTACTCCCGTCTGCTGCTTCCTGTATCTGCACAGATAGGCACAGTGTTACTCTGTATGCAGACACATGTAGCAGATTTTGTCTTGAAAATACATAGTTTTGTGTTTCTGAGACAAAATCCGCTATGTATGCACGCCAGCCCAGGCCGCTCTAGCTTGTTCTGCCAGCTTGGTGATTTAAAAAGGACACTGATTCTTGCTGTGTGTTAATCAGTTCCAACCTTCTTTCAAGGTTTCAACCACTTGAACATGAAAAAATAAAAGCAAATAAACCAAATTTTACTTTGTTTGAAAAAATATCAGTATATTATCCTGTGATACCCAAAAGAAAAGAGGAAGCTTAAGGACGGAAACTGGGACTAAACTTTAGCAAATGATCACTTTCTTTGCAGGTTAAGTTGCTGGTTGGGGAAGAATTGTTCAGCCGCTATGACCGTCTCCTGCTGCAGTCCAGCCTGGATCTGATGGCAGATGTGGTGTACTGCCCACGTCCAAACTGCCGAACTCCAGTCATGCTGGAGCCTGGGGGCGAAATGGGTATTTGTTCCAGCTGCAAGTACGCTTTCTGTACCCTCTGCAAATTGGCCTACCATGCAGTCGCATATTGTAATATAACATCAGGTTAGTGGAATAGATGACAGTTGGGTGCTTATTTTGGTACATAGTACTTTGGTCAGAACTGGCAATGTGGGCCTGCACTAATTTTAAAAGCAATGTACAAAGTATATAGCATTTGGGATTCAAATGTTCAGTCTCTTTTGGTAAGTTTAGGTGGATAATCAGAGAGCCCATAGGGCATAATCGGATCCGTAGCCAGCCAGAGGTCAGAAACTGGAATCAAGTCAGGCAGAGATTTAGTCAGAATGAAGGTCAGTTACAACACAGGAAGACTGTCACCTCACAAATAAACTAAAGGACAAAGCATCTGTTTATGAGGAGTACGTCAATATGAACACACACGAAAGCCAGGATCCAAGTATGTAACCGCGGAAGTGTGGGGGCACATGTAAACATTGGCAGAATTGATACATACCTCCTCCTAATTAAGCTTCCTAAAAACTAATATGTTTAGCTTCAAACATGATAGTTAACCTGCAGATTTTGCCTTTGTTCATGTCTGATGAGTGGGGAGGCTAATGTCTCTTACTGACCTAAGATCTTAAAGGCCAGCGAAGAAACTGCTCAATGCAAAATTTGGCATTAGAAATACAGATGAAACCTGTTTCTTTATGCACCACACAGAACATAGAGAAACAAAAGAAAAGCAGTAAACTATCTGAGGAGGTGAGAGAAAAAATTTAAGACAAAATGAACAAAAGTTACATCTTCAGAAAGCTTAATGTTCCTATGCCCACCATAAAGAAATAAAGAAATTTAAAGGCCAAGGCACTGTAGCCACTCTTTCTGAACAAGAACAAAGATTGTTCGAGTGAAAGAGTGAAAGAAACCTCCATCAACTCCCAAACAGATTCAAGCTGACTTCTGTAAGCAACAGTTAAAAATTAACACTATCCCTCCCCAACTTAACGAAAGACCTCACTCCTGACAAAGAACATAAAAAGGCCCAACTTGTTCATCAAAACACACCTGAACAAAGCAAAAGCACTGTTCTTAAGGTGCCCATACATGGGCTGATTCTAGCTGCCGATATCGGTCCCTGGACCAGGGCTGTCCAACTTCTGTGGTACCGAGGGCCGGAATCTTTCTGGCCAACGCGGTAGAGGGCCGATAATGGAATCCAGTTTGACCACTCCCCCTTTTTAAACCACACCCACTTAAAACCACATCCATGTTATCACAAGAGCTTTTAAGACTATACCCACATTAATGGTGATAGCGCAGCAAAACCCCAAATGGTTGGTGCTCACTTTTATGTGAAAGAATTATATTATGCCATATTAAGACACAACCTTAAATCCCTATGCCTCCTCTTCCCCTGTGGATAGCATAGCAACTCCCAGCACATAATTACACATCTTAGGGACCATATAATGACTATTTTCAAATGCTAACAAACTCCCAGAACAAACCCCTGCCAGGTTCACCTCCCACAGACCGCATAGGGCAGGCAGAGTATGGCACACACAGGCAGGGTAGGGCAGGCAGAGTATGTGCCATACTCTGCCTGCCCTACCCTGCCTGTGTGTGCCATACTCTGCCTGCCCTACCCTGCCTATGTGTGCCATACTCTGTCTGACCTATGTTACCTGTGTGTCCCATACTCTGCCTGCCCTACCCTGCCTATGTGTGCCATACTCTCTCTGCCCTATGCTTCCAGTGTGTATGGCACACACAGACAGCATACACTGACACAATGCTGGCACTGCTCCTACAGTCTGAGGTGTGAACAGGAGAACAATGTGGGTGATTAGAGCCTGAGCCTGAGGTGTGAACAATTCAGGGGGTGAACAGTGTAGGGATTAAAAGGTGTGAACAGTACAGGAGATTACATATTTAAACAATACAGGGGGATTCCAGCCTGAATCTGAGGTGTGAACCATGCAGGGGGCCATTTAATCTCAGTACGGATACCATTTAAAGCTTCCACAAAGGTAAACCATCAAAGAAGCCAGACAGGTGGGGGGCCACACAGAGGGGGGTCGCAGGCCGCCAGTTGGACAGCCCTGCCTTAGACCAATTCAGCAGTTAATCGGCCGTGTATGGGCACTACCGATGGGCCTGCCCGACTGATATCTGATCGGGGAACGCATCGGCTCGTTGAACTAACTTTGGCTATACCCATTGTTATAAATCGATTATTTGGCCCCAGGGCCAAACGGCCGAATTAGCCTGGATTCTCCCGATATCCCTCACCTGTAGGTGGGGGATATCGGGAGAAGATCAGCTCGCTTGGCGACATCGCCAAGCGAGCAGATCTGAAGGTGTATGGACAGCTTTACAGTCAAACATAGAGGAAATTCACTGATATTTTGAGGTTGCTGCTCTGCCCCTGTAGATTGGATGCCTTGAGTATTTGCATGGCATCATGGAACAATGATATTATCAAAGCATTTTGGAGCACAACATTAACCTCAGTGTCAGAAGCCTAGGTCTCTGTAGCAGATCATGGATCTTCCAGGAAGACACTGACCCAAAGAACACTTCGAAAGAACCCAGGAATGGTGAAAACAAAACACTAAATATGGCCAGCAATGAGAACTGAAGCAGTTTGCAACAAATTGGTCCAAACTGTCAGTAGAGAAATCTAGGAAGCTCTTTCATGGCTATAGTAAGAATCTGACTTTGGTTATTCTTTCCAAAAATTAAGTCTAGGGTATAAATTATTTTGTCAATGTCTTTTTTTCAGATATAAAAGGATGTGTCAGTATGTCGGTAATATGTATATAGCATAATATTGCTACAGACACTATAGTATTTTGACAACATTTGGCGCCTTTTTTTGACTCACAGAGGATGGGTATTTATGGGGGACGACTTTTTGAGAAAGGTCGTAATATGGACTGCAATGTTGGGCAAAATGTGATCACTAAGTGATTGTTGGTCATTCTTTTGTTCTGTATGTTTACATATATTTGTACAATAAATATACCAGGGACTCCGACTCCAGGTACCCAAAATTGCTTCTGACTCCACAACTCCCATTTCATAGCTCTGTGGAGTTGGTTTTATGGCAACACCACAGCTATGATATATACTTTATATGTATAGTTACTGGAAGTACAGAAATTTCTGCTTTGATATGGTAAACAAAAGCAGTACATTTTATTTGGCTTTCTTTTAATTCTGTCCGCAGAAAAGCTTCTGTTAGTGCGCGATGAATACCTGGAGGCAGATGCGGCTGGAAAGAAGTTACTGGAAAGGCGCTATGGCAAGAATGTGATAGTTAAAGCAGTGGAGATGAGATCTTTTGAATGGCTGGAGAAGAATTCCAAGCGTTGCCCAAGCTGCAGAGCCAATGTAGAGGCAAGTCCGCAGACATACTGATAGGTCCTCAGCACTTAGCGGTAGCCATGCTTCCCCAACTCTCCTTTTTCTTGTAGTATTTCTACCAACTTTTTTGGTTTATGTTAATTGCATTGAGCCTTTAAGTTGAGTATTTCAAGTCCCTAGGGGCATAGTGTTACTGCCTGTTTTATAAAACTAGCACAACTTATAAATCATACATTTATTAATGGTAACCACTGCATGATTACTTTTACAGAAAATAGATGGCTGCAACAGGATGTTTTGTACAAGATGTAACAAAAACTTTTGTTGGCTTTGCTTGGCTGTATTATCCAACGGAGACCCATATGATCATTTCAATAGTTCCTCATCAGGCTGCTTCAATCTGTAAGTGCACAACAGTTTCTACAATATATAGGGATAAACTTGTGTATGATGTAACTGTAACACAAGAAAATATAATCTGATCATTGCACTTTTGAAAAAATCTTACTTTATGTTTAGGTATTTTAAAATTGTTGTATGGACCCTTTTTGAAAAGAGCAGTCTCGCTACTTTCTTTTTAGTCCTGTGCGTAAAATTGTTCAATATATTAGTGTGAAATGGATTTGTGTCTATGGTAGAGCTTATGTAAGACAGGGTCCATCATTTGCACAAAAAAAATGATGACTGTCAGTCTGACAAGATATCTACAGCCATTGTGCAAAAAGTTTGGGAAACCCTCTTAATCCTTTGGAGTTTTGTTTATCATTGGCTGAGCTTTCAAAGTAGCAACTTCCTTTTAATATATAACATGCCTTATGGAAACCGTAGTATTTCAGCAGTGACATAAAGTTTTTTGGATTAACAGAAAATATGCAATGTGCAACAAAATTAGACAGGGGCATAAATTTGGGCACCCCAACAGAGATATTACATCAATACTTAGTTGAGCTTCCTTTTGCAAATATAACAGCCTTAAGATGCCTCCTATAGCCTTTGATGAGTGTTTGGATTCTGGATTGCTGTATTTTTGACCATTCGTCCTTACAAAATCTCTCCAGTTCAGATAAATTTGATGGCTGCCGAGCATGGACAGCCTGCTTCAAATCATCCCATAGATTTTCCATGATATTCAAGTCAGGGGACTGTGACGTCCATTCCAGAATATAGTACTTCTCCCTCTGCATACAGTGGTGTGAAAAACTATTTGCCCCCTTCCTGATTTCTTATTCTTTTGCATGTTTTTCACACAAAATGTTTCTGATCATCAAACACATTTAACTATTAGTCAAAGATAACACAAGTAAACACAAAATGCAGTTTTTAAATGAGGGTTTTTATTATTTAGGGAGAAAAAAAATCCAAACCTACATGGCCCTGTGTGAAAAAGTAATTGCCCCCTGAACCTAATAACTGGTTGGGCCACCCTTAGCAGCAATAACTGCAATCAAGCGTTTGCGATAACTTTCAACGAGTCTTTTACAGCGCTCTGGAGGAATTTTGGCCCACTCATCTTTGCAGAATTGTTGTAATTCAGCGGGTTTTCTAGCATGAACCGCCTTTTTAAGGTCATGCCACAACATCTCAATAGGATTCAGGTCAGGACTTTGACTAGGCCACTCCAAAGTCTTCATTTTGTTTTTCTTCAGCCATTCAGAGGTGGATTTGCTGGTTTGTTTTGGGTCATTGTCCTGCTGCAGCACCCAAGATCGCTTCAGCTTGAGTTGACGAACAGATGGCCGGACATTCTCCTTCAGGATTTTTTGGTAGACAGTAGAATTCATGGTTCCATCTATCACAGCAAGCCTTCCAGGTCCTGAAGCAGCAAAACAACCCCAGACCATCACACTACCGCCACCATATTTTACTGTTGGTATGATGTTCTTTTTCTGAAATGCTGTGTTACTTTTACGCCAGATGTAACGGGACACGCACCTTCCAAAAAGTTCAACTTTTGTCTTGTCGGTCCACAAGGTATTTTCCCAAAAGTCTTGGCAATCATTGAGATGTTTTTTAGCAAAATTGAGACGAGCCTTAATGTTCTTTTAGCTTAAAAGTGGTTTGCGCCTTGGAAATCTGCCATGCAGGCTGTTTTTGCCCAGTCTCTTTCTTATGGTGGAGTCGTGAACACTGACCTTAATTGAGGCAAGTGAGGCCTGCAGTTCTTTAGATGTTGTCCTGGGGTCTTTTGTGGCCTCTCGGATGAGTTGTCTCTGCGCTCTTGGGGTAATTTTGGTTGGTCGGCCACTCCTGGGAAGGTTCACCACTGTTCCATGTTTTTGCCATTTGTGGATAATGGCTCTCACTGGGGTTCTCTGGAGTCCCAAAGCTTTAGAAATGGCTTTATAACCTTTACCAGACTGATAGATCTCAATTACTTTTGTTCTCATTTGTTCCTGAATTTCTTTGGATCTTGGCATGATGTCTAGCTTTTGAGGTGCTTTTGGGCTACTTCTCTGTGTCAGGTAGCTCCTATTTAAGTGATTTCTTGATTGAAACAGGTGTGGCAGTAATCAGGCCTGGGGGTGACTACACAAATTGATATTGAAATTGAAAATTGAAATTGATAAACCACAGTTAAGTTATTTTTTAACAAGGGGGGCAATCACTTTTTCACACAGGGCCATGTAGATTTGGAGTTTTTTTTCTCCCTTAATAACGTAAACCTTTTAAAAACTGCATTTTGTGTTCAATTATGTTATCTTTGACTAACAGTTAACGGTTTTTGATGAGCAGAAACATTTAAGTGTGACAAACATGCAAAAGAATAAGAAATCAGGAAGGGGGCAAATAGTTTTTCACACCACTGTAAATGCCTTTGTAGATTTCCAACTGTGTTGAGGGTCTTGTTGGAATATCCAACCCCTGTAACTTCAACATTGTGACTGATGCTTGAACATTATCCTGACGAATTTGTTGATACTGAGTTGAATTCATCCCACCCTCGACTTTAACAAGGGCCCCAGACCCTGAACTAGCCACACAGCACCACAGCATGATGGAACCTCCACCAAATTTGACAGTAGGTAGCAGGTGTTTTTCTTGGAATGCGGTGTTCTTCACTTTGTTCCAAAATGACTGTGGCTTGTCTAAATGAGCTTTTGCATACAACAAGCTACTTTGTTTGTAGCGTGAGTGCAGAAAAGACTTTTTTTCTCATCACCCTGACATACAGATGTTCTTTGTGCCAATTGCGCTGAATTGTAGAACAATGTACAGATACACCATCTGCAGCATGATGTTCTTGCAGGTCTTTGGAGGTGATCTTTGGGTTGTCTGTAACCATTATCACAATCTTTTTTGCGCAAACTGTGCCAAAACACACGGGGTGGGGGGTGTGCACGACGTCGGTGTAGGGGTGAGGTAGCCGACCGGGTTGCCTAGGGCGCCTGGTCTGCTCGGCCCGCCCCTGTTTAGTTTCATACAACTAAATACTGCTTCACAAAAAATCTTTGTTCAGAAAACACCCCAATACTCGGATGTTCCTGGGAAATGAAAGACATACCACTGTTATCTTTTTTGTTGAAAGTGGAGTAAATTATTATGCAGGCTGAGAGGGGTTCCCAAACTTTTTCATATGATTGTATATAAACAGGTATAGGACCTGTTATCCAGAATGCTCAGGACCTGGGATTTTCTATATACATATTTATACTGCATATGTTAACAAAGACCAGCGCTACTGTCCTTGTGACTCAATGCTTTTTATTTAGCATACTTGTGTATCCAGTGTTTCAGCCCACATTAGGAGAAAGTATTAGTGAAAATGTGAACATTCTTATGTTATAGCCTCCCCCTTTCAGAAATGGTGCCAAGCATGACTTCATAATTAATACTCTAAGGACCAAAAAAATTTTAGTAGACCACCAGGGTGACCAATAATTTCTTCAAATGGGTCCCTTAGTAAAGGGGTAGCCGAATTGGTAGATTTTTTTTTTTTTTTTTGCTCCAGTCCTGTGTACAGCAGATGGGTAGTTACACTAATGACTTAAGCCAGAAAAAACTTACATAGTTTATACTTATACAGTATATAATATATAGCTACTAATATATTTTATTTAAATTGTTTTGCAGATTGTTTGAGCCACAAAAGGCATGAAGCCTAACCATCAGGGCATAAGAAATCTTGGAAAAGACGCACTGTAATGGCACTGTTATTGTCTCCTTTATTTTAAAATGGGGTTTTCCTTAGTGTTGGCTCATTGTTTATGATCGCTACTTTTAAATATATTCTCTGAGGTTTTTTTTTCCCATAGGATACGCTTGTTTACATCTGCCGAATCACTTGCCTTGTGAGGAGTGATGAATAGTCTATGCTAAGGGCGAGGACAGACAAAGCGTAGATCCACTTCTCTCAGGCCTGCATTTTTCTGCCAGGCTGAGAGAAGTGGTTCCGTTTTCTTGCACTCCTCTGTGTGCCTGCACTAAAGGCTATGGCAACTGTGTGTGTGTGTGTGTGCGTCCGCACACAGAGCGGATTAGAGGTTGGCCTGGAAAACGCAAAAGTGAACATTTTCCAAGCCAACCTCCAATCCGCTCCACTCTGTGCCCTTATACCCTTCCATACTTCCATATAATAGGAATTTATATGCTCCATTCACCAAAAAAAAGTTTTGAAACTTTTACGGACTAGTGTGCAGATGTGTGCTCGGTATCAAGGGTACTTATATTAGAAAAGAGAAAAAAAACCCACACTCCTCTAAATCATTACTTGAGTTTATTTTTATGGATGCCAGCTGTATTCCATCACAAATACAGGTGTAAATATTCACAGTGTACAGTTTATACATATAGAATGCATTTTCAAAGGGAGCTAAACCATAATAAAGAATATGGCTAGAAATGCTGTATTCTAGATACTGAACTTACTGTAGCAGCCCAGAATTTTATGGGCCCTATAACAGTTATGATCCAGACCTTCAAATGTGTCCATTTTCTCTGCATATTCTTATTTTGTTAGGCCATTGTTTGTGTGCCAGTGGCATTGCACATGCTCAGTGTGCTTAGGCTGCTGTTGAAAAGTTAAGCTTAGGGGTTGTGGGAAATCAGTACCCAGTGAGGTTACATTTGTCATAGCAGCTAATGCTACTAGGGATGCACTGAATTCTGGATTCAGTTTGGGGTTTGGCAGAATCACAGCCTTTTTAAGCAGGACTTGGATTCAGCCAAATCACAATTAAAATTGGTGCCCTGTACAACATCCATATCAATGTGTTCTGTTTTGGAACGCTGTGCATTTTGTGGGCAGTTATTTAGCTGTATGCTTTACTGTACTGTATAATACCAAGTATTGTTTTATATAACCTTTCTGTCACTCACCCCCTGGGCTTCCTGTTTACAATGTTATAGCTGTAAAATAGTAACAGGATTTACATATAATTAGTGCCTTATTTTACGTATTTATTCCTTATAGGACAGAGTTCCGTTGACTGTGTAAGCTATTGTGCCATTTCTAAGGGACAAGATGGTTACTAAGCATATTACTTATCACATATAGCACTAGTGGTATATTTCACTTTAAGAATCCATTTTGCAAATCGGTTTAAAATAGATATCCTTATAACACTGAACTGAGAAACTCTCATTGTAACCCAATGGAGCATGTTGATTGGCTCCATAACTACAGATATAGGAAACATGTGTCTGTGCTTGTGTGTGGGCACAGGGTTGTCTTCAGAAATTGTTTAGCTTTAGTAATTGAGGCCTTATTTCTTTGCAGAATCTCCTGTAATATTTTAGGAGGTGTTCTGCTAATTTGCTTTCAATATAAATGAAAGATTTAAAAATATCACAATAAAATGCCAGTGGCGCAGTGTTTTTAAAACATAAATGATTGTGTGCTTGATTTGCCCCAGTATCTCAAAACGCCACTACCTAAACTTCTAAAATGTCAGAGGATTAGATGTATGTATAACTTCATACAATGCTTAGGGAACTATGGCTGGTTGTCATGTTAATGTTATTGAGTAAAATCTCTATTTTTATTTTCTTTAAATGTATTTAAGAAAAGAGATATATAGTGTATTATATTATAATAAATCTTTTATCACAATAAAATATTCTGTGTGTTGATTACAGGAAAGAATGTTATGATGCAGTTGTCTCTTTTAGTTATACATTTATATAAACGGTTACTTTAAATATAACAGCACTTTAAACCAAGCCTAGCAAACACCTAAAAATGTGCACCTATTTGGGATTTCCATACTTGATTATAAGTACCCTTGCTAAATTATTTGTATCCATATTTACACACAGATTTACAGACAGGACTCCCATTGTTAGTCGGAGGACATGCAATTGGATCATCGTATTATGGTCCAGCATGTATGTGGCCAAACTGGGCAACCTCAACAAACAAATGGATCTTGGCCTTGTGTGGCCAGCTTTACTTTTTGGCAGAGTAAATGATAAAATACATATAGTGGACTGACTGCCTGCTGGGTGAAGAAGGGGGCTGGCCACTTATTTGGCTGCCCCATCCCTCCACGGCCTAACACAAGTTTAAATAGGGTGAGGAGGTAGGGACTGATGACCTTTTTGGTTTTGTTTTTTCTCCTCACCGTCTCAAACATTTTAAGTTTTTTAAAAAAGTTGTGCATTTACTTTCTCAAGAGGGCAGAGGTCACAAGATATAAACTAGTCACATACAGAGGAAGAAGTCGGTGGTGGGCCCACTAGGGTATAGGCAAACAGCAGAACCTCCATTTCCAGGTTCCATCAAATGAAATGCAGACATGTGATCCTACTGCATCTGCTGTACTCAAGCCCAAACCTGACCCACACTAGGTGCTGCTTCATGTAGTTTACACATCAGATATTTGTATCAGTTCTATTATATTTTGACCCATGCAACTACATCTGACTTGTAGGATGCATTTTGTCGACCCGACACCATCCTACAAAATCTCCTGTGGAGTTTAGCTTTTAGGCTCTGCCTTTTCATTCATAGTTTAATTTATGGGGCTCTAAACCATAGACAAGGGATTTGTATGATGGCCCACCCTCCTGCTGTCACTCAGGACAGCTTATCGCAGTGGGAAGGCACAAAGTGTTCTTTCTGTAGCAGAGACGATAAAACTGCATATTGTACTGTTTCTGCATCAACAGGAAAGACTTTGTTCAACAGTCAGGTTAGGGGAATGGAACCGAGCTTAACAGAAAGTCCTGCACCTTTACTTGTATCTAAGCTTAGTAAGGGTTTTACAATCCCCTGCCTTGCATGAAGTCCCTGGGTAGCACTCTGGCATGTGGGGAGGAGGTTTTCCCATTGGAAACAACATGATGAATAGAGAGCACACAATACGCAACTAATGGTGAACCAGGTGCTAGGACCACAACCAGCCCCCCCCCCCCCCTTTTAAAATGGAGGCTATGGTAATCTAACAATATATCCATGCTGAACCTGCACACTGAATAAAAGGCACACAGTGGAGTATTGCAAAAATATCTTAATAGAAAATGTATTTCTTTACAGTCAGGCATCAAAAAGACGTGTGCAAAACAGCAAATATCAGTAACATGTTGAGGTACGTGCACAAAGTGACAATAAAGTGTGCAGGAGAGCAGATACCCAGGCTACTGAAGAATCACCTCAACATTTTTGCAATTAAGCTTTTATCAAGGAGGTATTCCCATTGGCACAGGGCATAGTTACACAGTTGAATTAGGTTGAAAAATGACCAAAATCCATCAATTTCAACCCCTCCAAACAAACCCTAGTTTCTCATTTTTAAAAAAAAGAGGTAGTTATGGAATAACCTATTAGAAACTTTTCAGTTTGTTTCATTTTTTATATTTATAGTTTATTAAATTATTATTTGCCTTCTTCTACCCCTTTCTAGAGGCTTCAGTTTTATTGTTATTTCTTATTATATATTTTAATATTCAGGCTTTCTCCTGCTCATACTCCAGTCTCTCTTTGCACCACTGCCTGGTTGCTAGGGTATCTGAAGTGATAAAAATCCACAGAAAATAAAAAAAGACCAATTCAAACTGTCTCAGGATAAATGTAAAAAAAAATAATTTAAAGGAGAAGGAAAATATTTATTCTGCAGAAAGCTTTACCATACCTGAGTAAACGTCCATAGAAGCTCCCTCTGTTTGTTTAAGATAGCAGCTGCCATTTTAGCTTGGTCTCCATAGCTTCAGTGCTGCAGCTCTAGGATCAGACATTCTGATGGGAGGGGGAGCAGGAGAAGGGAGATAAGAAAAAGCTGTGCAGGCTCTGGTCCTAGGAATGAAGGATTTTTCTGAGAGAGGAAGTCTGATACCAAAGTACATATGTACACAAAAGAAGGCAATAAATCCTGTTTCTTTTGATAGAGGACTCAGTACAGTGTTTCTGTGAGTGGCTGTATTTACACAGACCTTTCTGATAAAGCTTAGGTTTTACCTTTCCTTCTCCTTTAAGGCAGAACAATGATTTCCTGGAGCATATGGGAAAGCTAGCCATGACATCCATAACAGAGTGGATTGTTTACTCATCAATAACTGATTTTTTATTGATTTAATGTCAGATTTGCTGGGACTCACCAGGCCGGACACATCAGCAGGTGCGCTTCGAGTACAGTAGCAGCGGGATAATGTAAAATGGTAGCTGGCCCTTGGCTTGGGTTAGCCCAGTCTGACACTGTATTGATCAGATAACAGAATTTAACCAGTGTCTGATTTTGATTCTGTGACACAAAAACTGCAGAGAGGAAATAATAATGCAGAGACACACAGTGTGGGATCTGGGGCCCCTGCACACTAGAACCATAAAGAAGCAGACCCTGTAACTGCCTGTGAGATATAGGGCGCCCAATGGGGTACTATACTGACTAATAAGATGGTTTGGTATATGCTTCAGCATTCTAGTTTGGGGCTGGGCCCTAATATAATGTTGCTCTGCTGCCTAATTATTTCTATTTATCAGGTACAAACAGGGGCACAGATAATTCAGTATAAGCAGCGTGTGTCTCCGGCAGAGCTCATATAACTAATGAATAGCGGGCTTTTAGTCAAGCCAATGTGTTGTAATTGGAAGAGAGGCAGGTAAGGGAAATAATTTAGGCAGAATATATGACAAAACTGCCCGCAGCTCACTTGCTACTCAGCTATTGAAAAGCGCTCAGTCGTGATTCCCAGCAGCCTTTGTCTGGCACAAGATGAGGTGTGAGCGGGATGGGTGGGTGGGGGCGCACCCCTGGCACCAAACCCCAAAGTAGTCCGACTACGACTAATGAGGTGATCTGGCTGCTTTCCTTTTACTGTCGGTGTAACCTCGTAGTTGCCAAAAGGAGTATTTCAGCAGTATTTTTGTATAGCCAAGCTGTAAAGTTATAGAGACTGACGTTACTTAACTACTTTCCTTCTCAGCAAATGATGAGCCAGCAGGTGGCAGTGTTTCCCGCAGTGTTGCCTTGACAGTGCAGTCCATACATGAATACATGTACATGTACACGGAAGAGCGGCTGATACGGTAACATTTACACAGGTTGGTGGGACCGGGACAGAGTTGCCCACACGGTGCAGCACCAGGTAGATTTCATTATCAGCGTTACAGTGAGTAATAATGGAGCAGTCAGAGTAGTTCAACTGTACTGTAAATTCCCCCTGGCCAGAGGGTGTGTATTACAGTGAGTGAGCATTTGTATCCCAAGCATTGGGAAGCGCAGCTGAGGGACGGGTTATAATGCGGAAGCGCCGCAGGAAGGGCAAATACATTTCACACCTATTACCTCATTTTAAAGGGTTAGTTCACCTTTTAATTAAAGGGTTTACATGTGGGGAAATGCCCTACCAGTCTTTTGCAACAAACTCAAAAAGTCCAGTTGCTTTAGACGTAATTCCACTACATACTTAAATATTCTATTAGCAAGTACTGTTCAAATAAACCTTTTGGAAGTCTGTGTTTAAAACAAGATGATTTTAAGGGTTAATGACACTGGGGATTTAATTTTTGTGCCTGTTTAGATTGTAAGTTCTATGGAGCAGGGACCTCCATCCTCTTGTCTCTTTGATTCTTAACTTATTGCAACTGTACCTTGTATTTATTTGTATTTATTGTTATATGTTGTATTTATCTATTATTATTTTAATAACCACCGGTTTGTATTAATCTGTTCTACTGTACAGCGCTGCGTACATACGTATCACTTCATAAATAAAGATATACATACATACATGTTGTGCCAGTGCTTGTCAGGTGATTGCACTTTGGACAGCCATATTTCCAAGAGACAATTACATGACAAGGGCTCACAGGAATGCTTTCAGGTAACAGGGACTGTTTGGTGCTGCCTCCTGAACTACTTAAAGGAATACTGTCATGGGAAAATATATTTAACATAACATATATTTAACTGATTAACATCAGTTAATAGAGCTTCTCCAGCAGAATCCTGCATTGAAATCTGTTTTTCAAAAACACAGATTTTTTAAATATATTTAATTAAATATAAAAGTGTCCTGATAAACTTCAGTCACACTTTATTGCTGAGCTCCAGGTTGGAGAGATTTCACCCCCCTCCCAGCAGCCGATCAGCAGAACAACGGGAAGGGAGCAAGATAGCAGCTCCTAGTAGGTATCAGAATAGCACTCAATAGTAACAAATCCAAGTCCGGCTTGGGACTCCTCCAGTTACATGGGAGTAGGAGAAACAATAGGTTACCAGAAAGCCATTCTAATGTGTAGCGCTGGCTCCTTCTGAAAGCTCAGACTCAGGCACAATGCACTGAGATGGCTGCCTACACACCAATATTGGTTCATGAATAAAATTTTAAATGGAAGAGTGAATTATTTGCTATGTAAACAGTGTAATTTAGAAATACAAAGTACACCAAAAAAAAGTAACCGGGGTAGCACCCTGTGCCCTGTGGGAAGGCAGTATTACTATTGGAAACAACACAATAAATAGAGGGCACACAATAAGCAACTAATGATGATGAATCAGGTGCTACAACACCCAGTGTGCCACTGCCCTTAGCCAAGTGCTTAACCATCAGTGTATTTGTAAATTGTAAATTAGTCTTTCATGTTGGCCCATATTGGGTTCCTTTTCTTCTGAAACATTTTCTGACTATCGTGTTCAGCTTATTTACCAACATCACAGCTTATATCATAAAGGGGACCTAAACCTCCAAAAATGAAATAATGTAAACTTACTCAGATTGCTTCTCTTAGCACTTTTCTATTTTTAGTGGTTTATTATATATTAGGGGTTTTAAACTGCTAACAGGTTTTTAAATGCCTAGAATATCAGTGATCCTAGTCTTATATTAACAGTTTAAAACTGCGAATATCTCAGAACCACTTAAAATGGAAAATAAATGTAAACTGTAAATAAGCACAGAGGCACAATAAGTTAGCATAAATGTATTATTTGGGGTTTAGCTCTCCTTTGATAAGAGACAGCCACTGTATTGATTCCTATGAATTACTCTTTTTAACCCACCATAATGGCAAAAGACATATCTGCTCTTTTTTAACGGATGTAATATATTACAGATTTGCACAGACAACCAATGGCAAGAGAAGACAAGGAAGCGCAGGAGGATGAACTGCTAGCACTCGCTAGTATATACTCTGAAGATGAATTCAAGAGATCGGAGACTGCGCCAGGAGGGGAAATATGTGTCTGTCTAGATCTTCCTCCAAACTTTAGCGTAGCCATAAAAGGTGAGTCAGATATTCAAGTAACCACTTCAGTGCCCTAACATGCTGAAGGTTTCTCTAGTCCAGTGCTGTCCAACTTTTTGTGTACCAAGGGCCAGAATATTTCTGACCTACGTGTAGGAGGGCTGATAATGGACATCAGTGTTGACCATGTCTAGTCTTTAAACAATACCTACTTTAAGCCATGCCCACATTACCACAACCACCTTTAAGGCCAAACTACTAGAGACTGACCACGCAACATTAAATTGTACAGTAACATCTGTCATCATATGGCACTGACTGCCCAACATGTAATTGTAAAGTAGCATTAAAGTAACATGCATTGATGTTATGAAATGTATACTGCATGAAAGCAATATACATTTTTACATTTTAATTAGATGCAAGGAGGAGCACAATGAGATGCCAATGGTGGCGTTATGTTATAAATAACCCTGTCTTAAAGGCAAGGAAAATTTAAGCACTTTCCTTGCCCAGGAGTGGAACAGGGCAGGGAGGGACTGTAGTGGCAAAGAGGGAGAGGTCGGGCTGCACAAGGTACACCCGCAGGCTGCAAGTTTTGGACTGCTCTAGTCCATGTGTGCTTAATGGCCATATACTTTAGTATGTTTTACTTTTTATTAGGCCAAAAACATAGTAGCTACATTCTCTGTAGAGCTTTCAAGGGTGAAAACACAAGGAGCCAGGGGTGATGTAAACAAGGTTCAGGGGAAAATGACAAGCCTCTTGGCAACAAGCTAAGGGGGTTGTCAGGATCATCACAGGAAACACCAGGCATGTGACAATCATGTATCTGCTGTTATGCTGGCATTCAATACAGCCCACACACCTCCTGCTCTTCTATACTTTGATAGATAGCAACCCCCCATTGATGCCATTGTCCTTTCTTTTCAGGAAAAAAAAGGTAGACATGCATTTACACACATTGTTAGCTTTTTTTTGGACATTAATTTTAATTTGCACAGTTTAAGGGTAATGTCCTACATAGAGATTAGTTACCTGTGACAGATCTCAGAAATGCCTTTCCACCTAAACAAAGAGAACAAAGGGAATCGCCGGGAAGACATATTATATTTTACAGAGTCAGTATACTCCTTTATGAATTCAAAGAATAGGGCTTGCAAAAATAAATACCTCTCCATTACTTTAATTAAGAAATATATATGATTTTTATTATTTATTGCATGTAAGGGCGCACAAACAGAAAGCTCCTTCATATTGCAACTTTCTGGTTCTTTAGAGAAACTGTGTGAGGAGGAGGAGGAGAAGACATTTAATGCAGTTACTCTTCATTATCAAGCTCATGGTGAAACATTTCTCTTCTTAATACAAGCAATTGTCTTTTTTAAAATAGATTAAAATAGATACATTTTTTGGTCAAGGAAAAATTAAGCTGCTGCTTTTTTCTTTTTGTCACAGATTTGAAGGTTCCTATGAAATAAATTTTGGGCACGAGGATTCCCATTGTGTAGTAGCTTGGTTTATTAATGTTTATTTATATTGAATGTTTTTGTACTCTGTGCTTACCCAAGGTGACTGTGCATCTAATGAATACATGGGAAGCTTTGAGAGTATTGTCTCTTTCCTACCTCCTATTATACTGAACTTTGAACTGCCTCCAGGATACCCATCCACTGACCCTCCAGCCTTCACACTTAGCTGCAAGTGGCTTTCTCCAAGTCAGGTAAAACAAAAAAAGATAAACAAAAGTACACACCTTGCAGGCTCCTCACAACTTCTACACATAGGTGACTTCAGAGATGAAACAGGAACAGAATCCAGTAAAAATGCATTATAGAGTTTTATTACAGCTTTACAGCTTTATAGATGCCTATTAAATTCTAGTTCAATTAATTATTTATTATTGTGAAATGTACTACTTCCTAAAGCTTAAAGCTAATGGCACACACATCAGATCCACTTTCTTCTGTGTACTAGCAGGCAGGGTTTGCCTGTCAGCTCACACACAGACTGCTTCCAGAGTTCATATTATATATATAATGTCATTCAGTGTATCCAATGAGTAAGGGTAGTAGAGGGCCATTGTATATTGATTTGAATTTAAAGTAACCCCTGGTTAATTAATTTAGATTTCTGTTTGAACTAGATTGTGAGAGTTACTTGCTTATTGCTCCCCGTTGTTACTAGAACAGGACACAATTAGATCATGTTAGTGCGTGTGTATAGCAGCATCTCATGTATGAACAGATACATTTATAGGTCAGGTAAAGTGTAATTCACTGGTGCATGGAGTTTGTTAAGCACCCCCACTGGCCAGTGGTACTTTGTGTGTAAGTACCGTGCCACTATCCAGAATGTAACCTTGCACCATGCATTTTTATTAAAAATACTCACATAATAGCAACAAAACATGATTTTTATAATGAAAAATATTGTATGGGTTGGTTGCAATTACATTTTGTTGTGGCGACAAAAGCTGTTGGAAAAATGAAAATGCAGTTGCAAATTTTAAAAAAACATGATTCGCAACTTTCTTTATTACTTACTGAAAATATACTTCCCATTGGCTTCTATGAAGGTCTTGCCAGGTTTTGGCTGTGTCTTTTACAACTTAATTTTGAAATATATTAAAAAGTCATAAAAAAAAGCCTGATTGCATTTTTTGCTGTGCCTTTTCAAGAATAGTTTTGATGGCCATTTTTATAGTTAGATGTTGCCTTGTTACAGGTGCATGGAGATGAGAATTAGGAGACAATTAGCCATAAATATTTCTGTATTTCTGTTTATCCCAGCTTGCCCTGCTGTGTCAGCGCTTGGATGACCTATGGGAGGAATACGCAGGAGGAGTTGTTTTGTTTGCTTGGATGCAGTTTCTCAAGGAGGGGACTCTGGAGTACTTAAAGATTAACTCACCATATGAAATACAAGTTTGTGAGTTTGGACCACAGTGCATAAAGAATAACTCGGGGATATCTGATTCCTGTAGTGCCACAGGCCCAGCAGAAGCAGTGATTTGGGACAAAAGGGCTATCCAGGATGTGGAATCTGTCGCTGCCCTTATTGACTGCATCTTGGACTTTAATGAGGCTCAGCAGAAGAAGTGCTTTGATAGCAAATGGTATATGTGCAACATTTGCTTCTCAGAAAAGGTGGGCAGCGAGTGCACTCACTTTAAGAAGTGTGAGCATATCTACTGCAACGCCTGCCTTAAGGATTATTATACAGTTCAGATACAGGATGGGCAGGTCCAGGCTCTTAACTGTCCTGAGCCAAAGTGCTCTTCTGTTGCTACACCTGCACAGGTAACCCATATACAGTGTTCTTTATTCTTGTGTGTATGTGCACGTTCATTAATGGTGTATCTTTATAGCATGTAGCTAAGTTGGGAGACATTAGATATTAGCCCATTACATGCTGACCAAATTAACACAGTGAATAAACAGGAACCCAGAAATGTAGATTATATTGAGATCAGGGAAGGCAGGGATAATGTATTAGAAGGCAGGAGAGAAAAAAGTTTGGGGAAGGTGGCTAGAGCAGGGAATAAGAAAAGGATATTACATTGAAAATCAGCAATGTTTCTTGCTAAGTATCAGATAAACCTACAGTTAAATAGCTGTTATGCTAAATGGTTTGGGGGTAGAAAGAAAAGGGATAATGGGAATTGCCTCACTAGGGCCTTGGTACACCAGGAGATTTTTTGGAACTCTGGCCAAAAGCTTTGAAGTCAAATTAGCCAGAATCTTGTCCGGAATTTCTTAAAAGTATTGATGCTGGTGCTTAAAGTTGATAATATTGGACCAGGAAAGTGAATGGCAGGGCATTCAAAGGGATATTTAGAAAGGTGTACTCTAAACTGTGGTATTTGTTTCACAAATTGGAGTAAAAGGTGCTCCATTCTGTAAACTTATTGAAGTAAATTAGCATCTTTTCAAAAACTGGCACTGTGTGTCCATTGGCAAAGTATTAGATAAATAAGGACTTTATAGTGTTTTTCCAGTCATTTATATCAATGGTCTGAATAGCTCTGAATAAAGCATAAAATAATCTCAAATAAATCATCTTAGTTGGATTGCCCTTTTTTATTATAGTGAAATGTAGACTATATATATATCAGCCACTCAAGAAGATTTAGAGAGCCCAGCCTGTGCCCTAACAGCACAACAAACCTAAAAATACTTGGAAAACGTGTCTGGAAAGATCACTTGGGCCCTGCACCCCCAGTCCGACCCTGACCGCATTGTTCTAAATAGTGTTACACTTGAGCATTTGTGAGCATTTTTGATATCACTTTGTAAGTTGTAAATATGACACTGCACGTGCTCATTATGCTGTAGCCTGTTGGTGGGGAGTTTGCTGAAACAGTAGATGCTTGTTGCACAACTTTTCCTGGTGCAAGCATCTGTGCTAACCAGCATTTCACTACTGTTGTGTTTGGCGTTACACTAGGAAATCAGTTCCAACCTTTTTCCAAGAATATTGTTAAATGGAATAAAATGCAGCAACATAGTCTATCTACCCACTTTTATCTGAGGTATAATAAAAGGTAAAATACAATTAAAAAGGAAACCAAACAACCTTTACTTTGTTTATCTTTTGCACTGTGTCTGTTTCTGACCATAGATCATATCAGTATAAATACATAAATATCAGCATATAATCCTGTGATGCCCAAAGCACAGAGGAGGCTGCAGGACAAAAACCAACAACTAGGCTTTTGCTAAATATCATTTTCTTTGCAGGTGAAGTTGCTGGTTGGGGAAGAATTGTTCAGCCGCTATGACCGTCTCCTGCTGCAGTCCAGCCTGGATCTGATGGCAGATGTGGTCTACTGCCCACTTCTAAACTGCCAAACTCCAGTCATGCTGGAGCCTGGGGGCACGATGGGTATTTGTTCCAACTGCAATTACGCTTTCTGTACCCTCTGTAAAATGGTCTACCATGGTGTTGCAGGATGTAATATAACAACAGGTTAGTAGAATCAGATGAGGGTTGGGTGTTTTAGTGCCCTGGGCAGAACTGACAATAGGGGGTCCCGCAGGAATTGAAAAGCAAAGTGCAAAATATATAAAGTAAATGATCGTTTTACTCTCCCTTTACCCCCTTATTCAAGCACAGATCACATCTAAATACAGAATAAGGACCTGACTCGTGTACATCCCCCTTACCCCCATAATGTGGGCTTTGTATAAGATAGAAACTCACCTTTATATGCAACAGTTTAAACTCGCACTATCTATTGCCAATTTAATAAAACATTAGGACATTAGGAGACCCAGTAAGACTTCAAGAATTGTGAAAACTTGCTTTTGTCACTTATTTTGCAGGTGATCAGTTTATTGTTTATATCGTCTGGATGCTAAAATAAGTAGGGGAGGCTGAAACATTGGGCAAATAGGCTATGGTTTTTTAAAATCTACATGCCACACATTTTGATAATCCTATGCAAACTGGACATCAAACTGTTGATGCCCCCCGTGTAATAAAAACACTTCTATTGGCCCTCCTGTTAGTGCAGACGTAGACGTTTTATCTTCCTTCACCTCTGTAGGCAGAACAGAAGAACAAGATTCCTGACTCCTTCTTCCACATACATAGGCTGGCTCCATCTCTACTTTCCAGTTTCTTTTTTCCAGACACATCGAGACATCACTAAACAACCTTATCTCCCTTACCCGCGTCAGTATCATTTCTTGCTACCAGTCTCTTAATGAATTAGTGAAGGATCTTCACCCAGTTGCATGTGCCAGTGCAAAGAAGCTAAAAAAGTCTGAAGAGCCTTCTAGGTGAAAAAAGAGTAAACGCACTCTAAGGAAGTTAAGAATGACTTCTGCTCTAACTGCAAGCCCAAAGCACCTAAGGCTCCTATATTATCTCCACATCCAGCCCCTGCAACTGTTTGTGCTACTCCTATTCACACTACAGCTACTGAGGAGACCCCTGTGCATCCTATCACAGAACTCTCAGATCCCTCTACCATCCACCTCACCGATGTCACCTCAGCTTGGTAGCCTTTTGGACTGTATCAAACATCCTATTAAATCCTCCCTCACTAATACTGCACCACTTAAGAAGCACAGGGAACCATGCCCCCTACTTACATCCTCCAACTCCTCAACTCAGAGGAGGGCCAGCTCTCCAACTTAGATCCAGAGCCTCTCTGTGACTCAGAATAACTCTCCTCATTCTAGCTCCTTAGAGGTCAGTGAAGAGGACCATACTTCATTGGCCAAACCGGGAACCTCAAAACACCTACTGGGAAAACTGATTCATCCTTGGCCAGACTATCCAAGCATACCATCTTGCAAGCTGAAGAGGCTGCATTTCAGGACCCAATGGACAAGAGGATGAAAACCATTCTAAAAAAGTCCTTTACAAAGATGGCATCAATTCTTAGGCCAGCAGTCACCTTTACAGATCTTGCTTGCACTGTGAGACATTGGGCTTAAGAACTGGCCTGCAAACCTCCCTCCTCCTCACATCATCTTACATCTGACCTTGAACTGCACCTGACCATCCTCTCAAATGCTGTTATGGACATTGGCAGACTAGTGGTAAAGGCCGCAGCCAGCTTAGTCATGGCACAACATGCTCTTTGGCTACATCACAGGTTACTTGCCCTTAAATTCACAAGGGAGTCTCTTTTTGGCCCCGACCTTAAGCAAATAATCATGGACATCATGGGTGGAAAAGTACTTTTCAAGCTCAAAGGAAAAAGCATAGGCTGGACCAGTCTGTTAGTCAATTCGCTAGAAGATCCTATGCAAGGTTCCACATATTGACCATACAAAACAACTTTCTTTTTCACTATTGTTTCTGCCATTGTCTCTTGCTTCTGTGCTGTCTCCACCTGTCTGAGCTTTACATTGATCTGCTAAGTAGTGGCACAGCCAGCACATATATTGGGAAAGAGTCAAGAGCCTTGTTCTTCTGACCTGCCTCAAGATGTGAAAAAAATACAAAACCTCTACGCATGCACTAACAGTCCGGGCCTACTAGAAAGGAATTTTCTGGTAAGTCTAAAATCCCCTTTTTTTTACAAATGGAGTGCTGGTCCTGCTATATTGCATATATATGCTTGTGTGTGTAATATATAAAATATATAGTTTATTGAACTTGATGAAGAAAAGCAGTAATTTTCACTTGGCTTTCATTTCATATTGTCCCCAGAAAAGCTGGTTGAGGAAGACTTGGAGGAGGACCAGGATGGTAAGAAGTTACTGAAAAAGAGCTATGGCAACAATGTGATTCTAAAAGAAATGACTTATGACTTCATTATTATTATTATTATTATATTATAACCATGTATTTATAAATCACCAACATATCCTGCAACACTGTAGAATAAGTGGGTTTATATATTGGACATACAAAATTACATGCAAAGCAACCAATAACCGATACAAGCCCTGCCCAAAAGAGCTTACAATCTATAAGGATAGGGGGTAATCATTGAGAGAGGTTCTAATAAGGACTGAAACCTTTGACATATGAGTGGCAGATGAGATGCATTGTTGATAAATGTAAGGTCATGCACCTGGGATGGAAATATACGTAAGCCACTTATACCCTTAATGGGACTGCACTAGGCAAATCCATAATGGAGAAGGACCTTGGAGTCCTTGTAGATAATTAAACTTGGCTGTAGCAAGCAATGCCAGGCAGCAGCTGCAAGGGCAAACAAGGTTTGAGCTGTATTAAAAGGGGTATAGATTTGCGGGAGGAGGAGAACATTATTTTACTTTACAGAGTGCTAGTAAGGCCCCATTTTAAATATACCATGCAGTTTTGGTCTCCAGTGCTCAAAGTTTAACAATTTACATGTTTTTACTTTCGCATCTGCTGTTTTTGGTCCGAAAACTTTGCAGGCAGTCGTAACCATGGATGACTTCTGCTCTACCCTTATGTCTGCACTGACAGGAGGGCCAACTAGAGAAAAGGGGATTTTAGACTAACCGGTTAGTCTCACCGGTTTTCAGTACATGGTCTTGGGTCTATTCATTTTTCACTATCATTTTTGCCATTGTCTCTTGCTCATCTTTCTACTGTGTTGTCTCCACCTGTCTGAGCTTTACATTGATCTGGTAAGTAGTGGCACAGCCAGCACATATATTGGGAAAGAGGAGTCTTGTTCTTCTGACTGCCTCAAGAGGTGAAAGAAAGACAAAACCTCTACGTGTGCACTAACAGTCCGGGCTTACTAGAAAGGAATTTTCCGGTAAGTCTAAAATCTCCTTTTTTTTACCAAGGGAGTGCTGGTCCTGCTATATTGCATATATATGCTTGTGTGTGTAATATATATAATATATAGTTTATTGAACTTGATGAAGAAAAGCAGTAATTTTCACTTGGCTTTCATTTCATATTGTCCCCAGAGAAGCTGTTTGAGGAAGACCTAGAGGAGGACCAGGATGGTAAGAAGTTACTGAAAAAGAGCTATGGCAACAATGTGATTCTAAAAGAAATGACTTATGACTTCATTATTATTATTATTATTATATTATAACCATGTATTTATAAATCACCAATATATCCTGCAACACTGTAGAATAAGTGGGTTTATACATTGGACATACATAAATACATGCAAAGCAACCAATAACCGATACAAGCCCTGCCCAAAGGAGCTTACAATCTATAAGGATAGGGGGTAATCATTGAGAGAGAGGTTCTAATAAGGACGGAAACCTTTGACATATGAGTGGCAGATGAGATGCATTGTTGATAAATGTAAGGTCATGTACCTGGGATGTAAATATATGCAAGCCACTTATACCCTTAATGGGACTGTGTTAGGCAAATCCATAATGGAGAAGGACCTTGGAGTCCTTGTAGATAATAAACTTGGCTGTAGCAAGCAATGCCAGGCAGCAGCTGCAAGGGCAAACAAGGTTTTAGCTGTATTAAAAGGTGCATAGATTTGTGGGAGGAGGAGAACATTATTTTACTTTACAGAGTGTTATAAGGCCCCATTTAAAATATACCATGCAGTTTTGGTCTCCAGTGCTCAAAGTTTAACAATTTACATGTTTTTACTTTCGCATCTGCTGTTTTTGGTCCGAAAACTTTGCAGGCAGTCGTAACCATGGATGACTTCTGCTCTACCCTTATGTCTGCACTGACAGGAGGGCCAACTAGAGAAAAGGGGATTTTAGACTAACCGGTTAGTCTCACCGGTTTTCAGTACATGGTCTTGGGTCTATTCATTTTTCACTATCATTTTTGCCATTGTCTCTTGCTCATCTTTCTACTGTGTTGTCTCCACCTGTCTGAGCTTTACATTGATCTGGTAAGTAGTGGCACAGCCAGCACATATATTGGGAAAGAGGAGTCTTGTTCTTCTGACTGCCTCAAGAGGTGAAAGAAAGACAAAACCTCTACGTGTGCAATAACAGTCCGGGCTTACTAGAAAGGAATTTTCCGGTAAGTCTAAAATCCCCTTTTTTTTACCAAGGGAGTGCTGGTCCTGCTACATTGCAAACACAGTCATTTTCACTTGGCTTTCATTTCATATTGTCCCCAGAAAAGCTGGTTGAGGAAGACTTGGAGGAGGACCACGATGGTAAGAAGTTACTGAAAAAGAGCTATGGCAACAATGTGATTCTAAAAGAAATGACTTATGACTTCATTATTATTATTAACATGTTTTTACAAAGGGCCAACATATTCTGCAGCACTGTAGAATAAGTAGCTTTATACACCTGCTCAAAAGAGCTTAAAGCAGTGGTTCTCAACCTGTGGGTCGCCACCCCTTTGGGGGTCGAATGACCCTTTCACTGGGGTAGCCCAAGACTATGGGAAAACACATATTTCCAATGGTCTTAGGAATAATTTTATGGTTGGGGGTCATCACAACATGAGGAGGTTCCATCTAAATATTCAGAAAGGGCTTTTTACACTGAGTTATGAAGTTGTGGAATTCACACTGGCTGATACATTACCATTTTGCCTTCCTCTGGATCAACTAGTAGTTAGGCAGGTTATATATAGGCTATATATATAGCCTATATATATAGGCATTATGGTTGAACTTGATGGACGTATGTCTTTTTTCAACCCAACTTACTATGTTACTATGTATTACAGTAGATAGCTTCAGAGATTGGATGGCTTTTTAGCAAACCAGAAAATACAGGGCTACTGAAAATAGCTCTTAGTAGAAAGGTGATCCAGAGACTAGTCCATTTGTCACTTTGGAGTCTGAATGGAATTTTTCCCTCTCTGAGGCAAATTCATGAGGCTTCAAATGGAGCAGGTTTCACTTAGATATTAAAGGTCAATTTTTTTTTCAACCTATGTAAAAGCAATTCATTTCATTTGTTTTTTTGCAGTGTTCACCCCAGAAAAGCTAATTTTAGTGCGTGAGGAATACCTGGAGGCAGATGCGGCTGGTAAGAAGTTACTGGAGAAGCGCTATGGCAAGCATAAGATACTAAAAGCAGTGGAAAGAAAATCTACTGAATGGCTGGAGACAAATACCCAGCAGTGCCCAAACTGCAATGCCAGTATCCAGGCAAGTCAAGGAACAAACTGCAACCTTTAGCACTAAGTCCTTGCCCGACTCTCCATTTTTTGTTAAAGAATAATAGTTAGTTATACAGTATGTGTGCATACAAATCAGTTGCATCAAACCTTCCAGTGGATTACAAGTCCCTGGGAGCATTGTGTTACTGCCTGCAATTGTTTTATTAAACTGGCGCAACCTATAAACCATAAATTTCTTAATAGTACCCACTGCATGTTTACTTCTACAGAAAGATGGCGGCTGCAACAAGATGATTTGTAGAAAATGTAACAAAGACTTCTGTTGGCTGTGCTTTGCTGTACTGTCCACAGAAAACCCGTACGATCATTTCAAAGATATTTCATCAGGCTGCTTCAATCAGTAAGTGCACAAAGGTTTCTTTTGGATGTTGCTATAATGTATAATATGTACTGATAAACCTGTGTATTAATTCGCTGTAACACAAGAGTACATAATGTATAAACTCTTTTTATAAACCAGTTTTTGTACTCTTTTTTGGGAGCACAGTACCTGCTTCCTCTTAGTCCTGTGCAGCTTCCATAAAACTTTTGTACGTTATATCCAGACCGGATCTGCATCTGTGGTAGTGCTTATGTGAAACAGGGCACATCATTTGCAGGATCAACGGTTATGACTGTGTCAGTCTGACAGGATATCTACAACCAATGTGCTCGATAGATAGATAGATAGATAGATAGATAGATAGATAGATCGTAGATAGATTGATAGTAGCTACTAATATATTTTATTTTTTAATTGTTTTGCAGGATGTGAAAAGAAGATAGGGCAGAGCCCGAAACATGAACACTAACCATCAGTGCATAGGAGGATGCGCTGTTATTGGCACATTGTTAAAGAGTGTTTTCCCTTAAACGGACACAAACAATATGATGAGAGAAATGCAGAAAAGTACCCTTATACCTCAGTGCCTGTTTAGTGGAAAATAAATGGCAAATAAACCACAGCCCTTTTATATATAAATATGGTGAATGATGAATGTTAGTGACAATATCATATTGTTTTATTTGCTCCATTCACTACAAATAATTCAGCAGAAGCTTAGAAAAAGCAACATGTTTGATAACATTTATCCCAAGCAAGATGGGGACATGCACTGAAGGCAAGTCTAGCCTATAGGAGATGTTAAACTAATCATGGAGTCAATATACCTTGCCAACAACCTAGTGTCAGTTGTAGAGTCTTTTGGAAAACTAGTTCTAGTTGAAAGTGAGCTAATTACACATTTACATAAAAAGTAGGAGCAGTATCACAGTTGGGGGTTCCCATTGTAGTGTAGAGCATTCTGATCAGCATACTGGTATGTAGAGCCAGGGGAGTGGATCCACATGTGGGGGCATCATTATAAGGCCACAGTGCAGTGCTCAATGGAAGCCTTGGCGGAACCTCCTCATTTTTTATGACCACAACCACAATGGTCACAGTTGCCCAAGCATTTAAAGACCCTTAAGCGTTTGCAAAAGGTGCAACCCGTACGGTCCCTTTGGATGTCACTGTGGGGAAATGGGTCTATTCAACATTTTAATGTGTTACCAGGTACTAACTGTTGGGCCACCCAGGAAATCTAAATTCTACATGACATAGCTGAAAAGGGGATATACAGCAGTTTCAGACCCTCAGAGATAGTCACCACCTACCTCAGTCTATGTTTTTCTGGTACCGGTATCTTCAACTTTGGCATGCCTTTAGAACTTAATTTCCAACTAGGCCAAATGAAGTAGTGGACTCTACCCTTGATTCATATTTATGAATTGAGGACCTCAGCAAACCGATGTCCTGGTTTTATATCATCTTATGGCCAAATCATGAGAAAAATAGATCGGAGATATACCGGATCTTGATAAGGAACTGTTGGTAGACATTGAAAAGCAGGTTCCTGCTATAACCATGTCAGTCCGACACAGGTACATACAAGTAAAGTTTCTTTATCGAGTGTATCTTACACTGTATAGACTTTTGAAGTTGTACCCACTGACCTCTGATCAGTTTGTAAAGTGTTGTCAAGATGTGGGCTGTTACAGTCATGTATTCTAGGACTGTTCCCTCATTCAATGTTTCTAGGGAGAAGTGCTGTAATATACCTCCTATACCCTGAATGTTCTATGTAACAAGTCCCCACTGGTATGCTTACTGATTATGCCCCATAACCTGGGACTTGAACTCCTCTATAACGCTACAAAATGCTATATTACTTTACTTGAAGTCTACAGCTCCTCCATTTCTCATCTTTTGGCAATAATTGGTGAATTATACCCTCCCAGTCAGTACTGACATACCTGTCCCAGGGCTGCCCAAAGATGTCTGAGGTGATCTGGGGTCCATGGCTGCAGTGCTTGACACCCCTGCTGACCCAATGTGTAACATTGATGGATATGTCCTCTACTGGCTTTCGATCTCACCAAGACAAGCTGATGTCCTTCCTAGTTGACCATCCATGGGCAGGGCCAAATCATACTGATATGATTGTTGGCCCCTGCAGGAGTACAGTGACACATTGGGTGAGGACCTTATGGTTGTGATGATGCAGTCCTTGCCTGTCGCAGGAAGGCAGGACCAAGCCCTCCATACACGGGGGGCCAAATTGGCAGCTTTTACTGGCCCATATGTACCCAGCTTTATCTATAAATCTAAATGACACACATTTTCTATTTCCTTCTGGAAAATAAATAATCTGTACCCTGATATATGGGGGGACCATGACTTGGACCTTTTGTTTTAAACAGGACAAGGGCCCCAGATCCCTATTATAGTGTTTTAACATCCACAGGAGTGCAGCCATTGCAGTCCAGATGCCATTAATCAGATATTCCAAATCACATGCCTATGTTTTTTTTTTGTTTTTATGCCAATCAAAACAACTTTTACATTTCTGTAATTGACTCTGCCAAAGCGACAACCAGTAAACTTAGTGGCCATATATACTTTGATATAGCTTGCTCTCTGACCAATTGGCCCATGGGCCAAACAGATGGAGGCCTTGGAGGGCATACAAGGGCAACGCATCATAAGGCCACCTTCCTATTGTTCTAATTGTTTACACAAAGAGCCTGAACCCAAGGTGCAATCCCGTGGTACAATGTGCCTCCAGTGCCTCCATGTGCCCCACAGAAAGATAATTCAGGACTTAAGCCACCACCACCCATGTATACATGCAGTTTACTACTAACATAGGCAGGAAAGGGTAAGGAAAATTGAACTGCGCAGCAGACACCATTGGACCCAACAACTGGAACAGCAGGGAGAGAAGCTGCATCTGCACCAACCATGCACTGGCATGACTGAGCAATATTCCTAGTGCATACATATGAGTGGGCCAGCGTACACGTACCAATAATACTCTAAAATGACTTTTTTCGACAATATAATTAGCATGTACTGTACATGCTTGGCCAGTTTTCATCCTCCAAGGTCAGGATTTTGAAGGTGAATTCTGTATTTTTATAGCACTTAGTAAAATGAATGTGCTAACATTGTTACAGCATGTTACAACATTGTTTATTGTCCTACTTATTCATGGAGTCTTCAGAAAGCTGAATAGAAAAATAATTTAGTATATACAGTATAGAGATATATGTACTACTGTAAATGTGCCTGAAATGCATGTTTACCAAATATAAAGCACAGATAACTCGTGTAACTAGAGTAACCATCTTTCAGGAGACACCGGCTGTTCCTGGAATTAATTCATTGTAATTACTGCAACTGACTTCCTTCCCAAAGCCTTCAAATTGGCTGTTGTAGGTCTGACCAGCGGAAGCTAAACACAGTTCAGTAGAATCTCAGGCTTTAATTTAATTGTACTAGAAGGTCAGCTTGGTTAAAAAAAACTGTAGTCTCTTTCTTCATATGTGGCATAGAGAAATCTCGAGAACAGCAATGTTTACTACAAGGAAGCTATGACTCTTTGAAACTGCACTGGAGCCACTTTGGATTGCACTGTTGTTATATATTTTGTTTGGATTCTTTGCCAGCTCTTAGTGGTCCATGTATTATACCTACCACATTTTACAGTGTTGTCTTTACAAGTCCAGCTGTATTGTCCCAATTTGGTTTTGCACCCATATTTTCCGGCAAATTCATAGCAACAGTCGTGCCTGCCTTCATTGGTTGTACATACCTGTAGCAGTATTTACAATCATTCCTGTTTTTTTTTAATGACCCTGCCTTGATATGAAGAAATGGGCACACACTAGTATTAAAATATATTGCTGGTAAATAGTCTTTTGTGCTTGGCATATCTATTTGTTTTTCACTTAAATACCTGTATTCACCTTTGAAGATATTGTTTAATTCATCATACTGGGAGACTTTCCTTGGGCCGGGTTGGAGCTGCAGAGTGCCATTGAGCCCTATGGGAGACTTTCCTTGGGCCGGGTTGGAGCTGCAGAGTGCCATTGAGCCCTATGGGCGACTTTCCTTGGGCCGGGTTGGAGCTGCAGAGTGCCATTGAGCCCTATGGGAGACTTTCCTTGGGCCAGGTTGGAGCTGCAGAGTGCCATTGAGCCCTATGGGAGACTTTCCTTGGGCCAGGTTGGAGCTGCAGAGTGCCATTGAGCCCTATGGGAGACTTTCCTTGGGCCGGGTTGGAGCTGCAGAGTGCCATTGAGCCCTATGGGAGACTTTCCTTGGGCCAGGTTGGAGCTGCAGAGTGCCATTGAGCCCTATGGGAGACTTTCCTTGGGCCGGGTTGGAGCTGCAGAGTGCCATTGAGCCCTATGGGAGACTTTCCTTGGGCCAGGTTGGAGCTGCAGAGTGCCATTGATTCCTATGGGAGACTTTCCTTGGGCCGGGTTGGAGCTGCAGAGTGCCATTGAGTCCTATGGGAGACTTCAAAAATCATGCACACAAGGATCAAAGTCAGAAAGGTTTTCCTGCATTTTACGATCGTAAAATACGGAACAATCATATACGAATTTTTCGTACTTTAAAAAGCACAATACAAAAAAAATTTTTTTGATAATATTTTTTTGTATTGTGCTTTTTAAGGGTACGAAAATTGTACTTTGATAAATGTGTCCCTAAGTGTACTGACATGTAGGATCAAGGAAGACAAGGAGTTTATGACATGAAGTAAATTAAACTTCCATTTTCAGTGAATTATTTTTTCCATAATAATTTGCTGTTGGTTGTTCTTAATCAAATGTCAAGCTTGAATGCCATTTAAAAGAACAATTCTAGGCAGTAAAATCATTTGTGTAAACAAATTAGATATAGCACCAAAGAGTGACTGAGAGATCCAATTTACTCATTTCAGATTCATATCTTATCAACAGTGATAAAAATTCGACTAACATTTTGGCACCCCCCCCCCCCCCCAAGTGGATAAGGCTTTCCTTTTCCTTTAGGCTAATGTCCCACGGAGAGATCAGTTGCCCGCGATAGATCTCTGCTACAGCGAGCGGCTATTCTCTTGCTACGACTTTGGAAAACTGAAAGAATGCACAGGCCTTTCCACCAGTGATTCCACCACCCTCTATTGCCGAATGAAAGATTAGTCAACCACTGTAGCAGAGATCTATCACGGGCGACTAGTCTCTCCATGGAACATTAGACCTAAAGGAGAAGGAAAGGTAAGCTTTATCAGAAAGGTCTATGTAAATACAGCCATAGGCACTCACAGAAACGCTGCACTGACTTCTCTGTGAAAAGATTTTTTGTGTCTGTAATTGCTGTGCCAGTTGTGCCCCCCCCTTAGGAATGTGGATCTGAGCCAATCAGCAGGAAGCTGACTCATATTCTTACACACTGAGCATGTTCACTTGGTCTGAGTGACTGTGCAGGAGCAAGGCATTATGGGAACTTTCTTTACACAGCTCAGCGTTTTTTCTTCCTGTTTGGCTTCTGATCATCTGAACAAGTGAAATATGGGGAGACTTAAGGGCACTATTGAGACAACTGAAGGCGGCCTGCAGCTTGAGATTAACTCTTTATTAGCCTTTCCTTCTCCTTTAAAGTGATTGGTGGGAACATTTTATGTTTACTTATCCTGACTAATCATGTTTGCATATGGTAACATAAATACAAAAAAGACAGGGGGCATGCACAAGATGCACCCAAGATGCCACCTCCTCTATTGGAATAAAGCATATGAAAATAATTAAAGCAAAAAAGAACAGGTGAAGAAAGGACATGATTATTTATTAAAAATAGATGTAATAATTATTTATTGAAAGTAGATGTAATAATTATTTAATGAAAACCATATCCCAGGAAGTTGTGTGAAACTATTCTTTATCTATTTGCTCTGAGCCTTGACTGGGTGCCTAACTCAGGAATAGTTTTGCTGACCTTTCCAACTAAATGGATCTTTCAGACTGTGGCGATGCATCCCCCCTTTGAGAACCCTAAATGCTTCCATCCAGACCACACTACCCACAAATAAATTACACCAGCAGCAATTTGTAGTGGGTAAGGGTCGCCCGCAGCTTTATTAAGCATAGTAAATAACCATCCTTGCTATTAAGTACTTAATTTTGAAAGACACTATTCAACTCCATGCTAGCAAGGACCACAACCTTGCTATTGCTGTAACATCTGAAATAACAAAAAAACAAACAGAGGTTAACTAAAAGAATTTTGTAGAACTGCAGGAAAATAAAGTATAAGAGAGAACAAGAAGGGCAAGGAGGCCCTGGCCAGGTAGCCATTCGCTGAGTCAGAGAAAGAAGAAGCAAGAGAGGTCAGAGAAAGGAAAGGAGGCAGCCCTTGGCCCACCCCACCCATGATATCATTATGCCCTGTTCCCACCTCTGCCCATCGCTATTTACATGCTTGTGGCAATATTACCCCACCCCATTCAGTGACATCACAGATGGCTGGTTAGGGCACGGGTACATAAATAGTGATGGCTTGGTGGGTCAGTTAGTGCTCAGAGCAGGTGGGTCAGGGCTGGTTCAGTGCGGGCCAACTTCTTGTCAACCCAAATATCACTAGCTGAAATAATAAAAACTAAGAAATGTTATGGCGTACAGTCAGATTTGCTGCAGCTTAAAGTTTGAAATCACTTTGGATTCACCTGAATCAGGGACTGGGGCTGTGCTTAGATTGTGTCTACCTATGTATATGTTTTATGCCCTTAACCTTTTACCAGTTGAAAACATAACCAGTCACATAAATGGAAAGCTCAGTCATTATTAACTATAATCACTGTTTAAAGCTACATACCAACCGGTGTTATCTTTTGGCACTCCTTGTCCTCCCAGTCCACAGAGGCACCCGTATCCAATGTAATGCACAGCGCATCGACCAGTTCCACACTGAATGGCCCCGGCTAACTGAATTAGCCCTCGCCGCTGCAATATGTGAGGTTTGTTCAACTCTCCATTCAAGGCTGTGATATTAAATATGACAGCATTCATTTATCTCCATGCAAATAAGTTCACATTGTGTAATTAACTTAATCATCATCAGTACATTTTTTAAACAAGTTGTGTGTACCACAGAACATATCTGGGCACATTGCACAGCATATTCTCTGATATAGACAAACTGCACAGAGAAACTGTACTACAAGTAGTAATATATATTTATGCATTTTTCAATACAAAAACTGTGTGCAATGCAGGTTGTGCAATGCAGAAATTGTAGAGTTGCCCAGGAAAATAATTTATGCATAATCAATTAATTTTTAAGAGGCTTTTTATTTACTTTATTAGATTTTAAGGTGTTACAACAACATAATCCTGGTGTCAGTTTAGATAATTTGGGCTTTTGAAAATTGCTCCACAGTTTTCATTTACAGAAAGGTGCATACAATGATTTAGTGTTTTTATACCAAACAAAAGCTGAATGTATGAACCCGCTCAGGTGTGACTTACACAGCAAACTCAGAACGAACTGTCTTACTGAAGCATCTGAGGGCTAATTCTATATAAATACTTCTTCATTTTATGAAAAAATCTGGTAAATGTAGTGATTTCCACTGCTTCTACATGAACATATAGAAAAGCAGTTTTAATAACCTGGGGCCAAACAAGCCTTTCAAGTCAGAGAAGTTAACGGCCACAACTTTTACTGAAAATGTTATTCCATAAATAAACAAAATATGGCAACTGCAGTTTCTGTCACAGGAATGAACACACCCACTTAGGAGTCTCCTGGAGCAGCGAGAAGCACTGACTCCCAGCCCTGCTTAGCTCCCCATACAGTACAGTATTTTCCAGGCAATTGCCTGAAAAATCATGAAATTAGAAAAAGTTGAGACAACGGTAGATTCACAATAAATAACCTCATAAGAAAAAAGGGAGTGAGGGAGAGCAATTTTGTCTGTTAACTACTGCTAACAGCAAATGGCAACATATAAATAATAAAGCATAGGATACAGGAGAGATTATTGAAGTTTTCTGTCTCGTGGTACTTTTCGGCAGAGGGGTGTTGCTAATATTTTGTAAACCAATGCTTTACAGAATTGGCAGAGTTGTAAATCTGAAGGATATATTTGCTGAAGCTAAAATAAAAAGGATCCTAAAAAAACTAGAAAAAAATAGTGCAAACCAATATTCACATTTTTGGTGTCTTAGTGGGCACTGTTGGCTCAATTATGAGAAAGCGGAAGTTCCATTAAGCCACCCAGACATTGCCCAGAAAAAATCTTCATCAAAAATCTCTGAGCAATCAATAAGTAAATTTAAAAGCCACAATCATACTAAAGGAGCTACAGAGTTATGTAATCCAGACTGGAGTAAATATACACCAACGTCCAAAGCAATATGTGTGGTGCAAATATAAACCTGCACAATACCTACAATCTTTTTTGCATAATGTTGTAAGGCTCCCTGTCTTCAGCCATATTAAAATATTGTTAAAATGAGAACCTACAAATGAACCTCTGCCCGTCTTTTAAAAATACAAAAGCAAAAATGCAAAGTACCATGAATAATGTAATTTAAGAACAAAAAGTTGAATGTCGTATAAAAACCAATTAAAAGCCCAGATCTTAATGCGACTGAGAATCTGTTTGAAAACTTAGGTGCTCAAACATCACCCAACTAACCTTAATGGGGAATGGTTACTATTATAAACTCCACTAGAGGATATTAAATTCATTTCACAAACTGTTTTGTTGTAAGTTACTTATCAGGTCTAAGTGGCTGATTCCACCAGGAGTTATCACTTTGCTGTGCACAACAACTACAACAACATGGTTAACATGGAAAAATGTTATGTGAAAGAAGCTCTCTAATCAGCCTTGAAACCTATTTGTAAATACTAATTATTAAGTGTTTGCTAGATCTCCTAGGGCCTAGCAGATAACTTGATATCCAGGGTCAATTCCCATAAAAATATAGACATAGTATAAAAATTACAGGACCCTGTTTTTAACGCTGTATTTAAAAACACAGTGCAAAGTTACACTAGGCCCAGATACCATTACATGTTTAAAGGTGGTCATACACGGGCTGATTCTAGCTGCCGATATCGGCCCCTTAGACCGATTCAGCAGCTTATCGGCCCGTGTAGGGCATTAACGACGGGCCTGTGGGGGCCTGTTTGGGTCTCTGTGTACTCAAGATACCAGCCTATTTTGCCCCCTAGTCCGGACCTGGTTAGATAGATAATTTCTTCAGTATAGATGAACAAATAATATATGGGCTGATTTAGGTGACCACAATATATTAAATCCTGCTTTACAAAATACGGTATAGGTACATAAAACTCAATTCCAAATACAGTACTGTATACTGCAGGCTGCAGCAGTGAGTGATTGTGTGGTATTTCATTCTTATTTCTTTTTAATTTATGAACAATATTGCTTGAGAATACTAGGAAATTAAAATAAAGGAAATAAATAAATTAAGAAGAGCATGCATGAGAGATGAGAGACAGAAGCAGACAAGGGAATGGTATAAAAGCCATGATTCTACCACTTCATCTCTGGAGGAGGCAAAGCAAAGATGCAGCTTATATGGGTTCTACAGCCGACTATGGAACAGGAATTTACACTGACAATAACTATATATATTATATGTAACTATAACTATATATATTTAGGTCAGTTATTAATTTTTCAAAGAAAAAGTAACAGGTGAAGGTAAATTTGCCCTGTAGCCATTTTTTGATCCATTCAGTCATATTGTGTATGGTTCCCTGGTTGCAGTTTTCTGTAATTTTCCTTCCATACAGAGGATCCATATTTGTGCCTAAAACTTTGGACTCATTTGCTATAATAGAGCTCAAATTCCATAGGTGGAAGGAATTCAAAAGAAAAATATCAGAAAATACAGTCCCATGGTCAAATATAAAAAGCATTAAAAAAACTTGTTCTGATCATGTTAATCCGTTTAAAGGACAAGGAAATGCTAAGTCACTTGGGGGTGCCAAAATGTTTACCCCAGGCTGCCCCTGTTAGGAGAAAACCGCACCAGCCCGGGGTACCTGTAGCGATGCGCTTCCTCCTTCCGGCTTCGTTTCGCTAAGACTAACACAATAGGCGCATGCGCAGTAGAGTGAGAAGCCGACTTCTCTGTTAAAGTCGGAATGACGAAGCGCTGCAGGTACCCCGGGCTGGGGCAGTTCATGGTTTCAAGGTTAAGAACCACTGGCATCCATTTATTAAGAAATATAACACACATCTACCTGGCCTCCATATAAAGCGAGGGCTCACCCCTGAAGTATACAGTCTCATCCTGGGTAAAATACAGTGTAGCTTGTGGTAATAGAAGGGCTAATTTACTATAAGCTTACACTTACAAAGCAGTGCTCTTTGTAAAGAATAAGCTATGTATGTACTGTACATCTAAAGGCAAATAAACGCCATATTAACCTCTCTCATCAACAGGGTACACTTCCTCTTTAATGGCAGCACTTGTCATGTGATGAGAGGGGACTTCACTCCTAGGGAAGTGGCAGTTGGTTGAGTCCGTTGGTTGTCATAGCAGTGAAAGCTAAGAGCAGGATTTGGGTATGTAAATATACACTTTTATTTCAGTTGTGAACCCACAATTCCCAACACATATGGCAGCATAGTAACTGCACTTAATCAAAAAGCCACACATACAAAGCAATGCTATGTATGTACTGTACATCTAAAGGCAAATAAATGCCATATTAACCTCTCTCATCAGCAGGGTACACTGCCTCTTTAATGGCAGCACTTGTCATGTCACAATGGAAGTGGCAGTTGGTTGAGTCGGTTGGTTTTGTCGGTTGGTTGAGTCGGTTGGTTGTCATTGCAGTGAAAGCTAAGAGCAGAGACCCTCTGAGAGATTTATTGGCAGATAAACCTTATTTTAGCTGTAAAAAGACTGGAAATATTTGGATGACGACCCCCCCAGACTAGCAGATGTTGATCCTCTCACTAATTTTAGCGAATTTGGAGAATTTTCCCCTAAAATCGGCTTTGGAGAAGACTTTAATCTTAGCGCTGGTTGGAGACACAGAGCCAGGATTTGGGTATGTAAATATACACTTTTATTTCAGTCGGGCGCCCCATACTCAGGGATTGGGAGACACAGAGCCAGGATTTGGGTATGTAAATATACACTTTTATTTCAGTCGGGCGCCCCATACTCAGGGATTGGGAGACACAGAGCCAGGATTTGGGTATGTAAATATACACTTTTATTTCAGTCGGGCGCCCCATACTCAGGGATTGGGAGACACAGAGCCAGGATTTGGGCATGTAAATATACACTTTTATTTCAGTCGGGCGCCCCATACTCAGGGATTGGGAGACGCAGAGCCAGGATTTGGGTATGTAAATAGACACTTTTATTTCAGTCGGGCGCCCCATACTCAGGGATTGGGAGACACAGAGCCAGGATTTGGGCATGTAAATATACACTTTTATTTCAGTCGGGCGCCCCATACTCAGGGATTGGGAGACGCAGAGCCAGGATTTGGGTATGTAAATAGACACTTTTATTTCAGTCGGGCGCCCCATACTCAGGGATTGGGAGACACAGAGCCAGGATTTGGGCATGTAAATATACACTTTTATTTCAGTCGGGCGCCCCATACTCAGGGATTGGGAGACGCAGAGCCAGGATTTGGGCATGTAAATATACACTTTTATTTCAGTCGGGCACCCCATACTCAGGGATTGGGAGACGCAGAGCCAGGATTTGGGTATGTAAATAGACACTTTTATTTCAGTCGGGCGCCCCATACTCAGGGATTGGGAGACGCAGAGCCAGGATTTGGGTATGTAAATAGACACTTTTATTTCAGTCGGGCGCCCCATACTCAGGGATTGGGAGACACAGAGCCAGGATTTGGGTATGTAAATAGACACTTTTATTTCAGTCGGGCGCCCCATACTCAGGGATTGGGAGACACAGAGCCAGGATTTGGGCATGTAAATAGACACTTTTATTTCAGTCGGGCGCCCCATACTCAGGGATTGGGAGACACAGAGCCAGGATTTGGGTATGTAAATAGACACTTTTATTTCAGTCGGGCGCCCATACTCAGGGATTGGGAGACGCAGAGCCAGGATTTGGGTATGTAAATAGACACTTTTATTTCAGTCGGGCGCCCCATACTCAGGGATTGGGAGACACAGAGCCAGGATTTGGGCATGTAAATAGACACTTTTATTTCAGTCGGGCGCCCCATAAAATTGTTACATTTGGGCATTTGGGGATCCCTGTGCGACACTATAAATTACTTTATTTCTGTTGCCAGTATTGACAGGCACCTTAGAGTTTTGCCCCCAGGTATCTGCTGCTTCTCTTATGTACTAACCTTAACATGTAATTGAATATAACGGAATAAATACCAATACTTTTTGCTTTTACAAAATAACATTTATTAGTATGTCTCATGCACTCTCCCTTTATATGCCCTAGCCACGGAGGGAAAATGGGTACATGGAAGGGGCAGTATGGACTAAAACAATGTATTGCTAATTTTTTACCAGTAATACAGCCCTATGGCCTAGTTGCCCCTTGAGCACTTAGTGGCCATTTGTCCCATTACTTATGCTATCAGCCCCATAACAAATTGTATTTTGCATTTGGCCTGTTTTTCTATCTCTCTGCCCCGCATTAAATATTTTGTATGGCAGGGAGGCAATTATTAACGCTGGAAAGTAATCCAAGGTGATCAATCAAATTTTTGCTGCAATCAGTTAGCTGACCAGACCTAATCACTAACTGGTTGCTATGGGTTACTGAGCAGATGATAAATGAGTCCAACTGTATTTTCTCTTTTTTGCCTCCAACGGGCACTTTTACTTACTATGGACACAGGGCCTGATTTATTATTTTTAACTATTGGAGAAGGTAAATCTTAGGGTGTTCACTCAGTAGCATTAAAGCTAAAAATATTTCAAAAAATGAATTTTAACATTTTGAGAGTCACTGACTGTGCCTTTAGGCCAATGAGTGGGATGAGAATGTTGTCACTTAATGAAATTCATTGGTTTCATTTGTACAAAGCATCTCTGTCTGTCTGCATAGCATCCAACTTCTGTCACTACCATTCATACATATAGGTGGGAGCTGCCATACTATTTGCCTTTGTGACTATATAGCAACCAACAGGCTATCAAAATATGGCAGCTCTATGGTAGTGAAAACTTCTGTGTATTAAGACTGAAGTACAGAGTAATTCAGTTCTGCACAGTATGCCTTCCTTACTATCAACAACTATCACACACTTACAGCACTGATACTGCTCGGCTAAACTATAAAAAATGTCCAACAATAACAGACCCTTCACTGGACACATCTCCTCTTTGTGGATACAACTTACTTTCCATTCCTTCCCTTATAGGTCTAATTCCAAGAGAAAAAAAATGTATAGATTCATTTCTCACATTTCTGCTTTCTTTTATATTTCAGGAACAAAGGGAAGAGCTGAAAGAATTGACCATGTCCTCTGCAGATACTAAGCTTGTCCGCCGTGGGGACCTGTAGTCTTTTGAGGCGCGTGACGTCAGACGACCCAATACAACTGCGCGGTTAGGAATGGCAGAGAGAGAGGCTACCCACAGGCAATTAAGTTCCCGGATGGGACAATTTTTTTTAATATAATAGTGTCATTTGTTCTGTTAAGGTCAAATGTAGAATATGAAGCCAAAGGATTGTCAGCTGTATGCATGCAAGATAACAGACGCAGACACGTAGCCTAGTTGTTCTGTCCTACCTGATTGGTGGGCAGACCTTTATTTATATTGATTGTTCTTACATGATGTATAAGGTGGTCCTAGCTGGCTTACCAATCAGATTAAAGCACGTTTTAGACACGTATAAGTTTTTAGGACTACTCATCATGAAACCAAAAATGACTTATCCCCTAATTACAAGTTTTGGCAGTACATCTTAAATCAATAGTTAATTCAAACATTACTATTTACTTAACTTTACAAAAATGTCATTTAGAACAGTGGTCCCCAACCTTTTTTGCACCACGGACCGGTTTCAAGCAAGGCATTTTTTCCAAGGACCGGGGTTGTGGTTGGGGGGGTGGCGCAGCCAATGCATAGTATATAATTGAATTATTACATATATGATGTAAATGTAATTATTATTGCACTTTATTTTATTATTATTATATCATACAATATAATACAGCTCATCATAATTCAAACTCATTGGGGGACCTAAGCTTGTTTCCCTGCAACTAGATGCGCCCAGCACCCTTGCTTTTCTTACTCGCACCTAAGGGGTGACATCCTCTGATGCTTAGTATGGAACTTTAAGTACTTTGGGCCTTGTCGCAATAAGTAGAAAGCTTCCTGGGATTCGAATTGCTGTTGTCATGGCTGTGTAATACATTCGAGAATTGAGATAACAGGTATTTTGGACCAGAGGTGGCCCAGTTCAGCACAGCCCACGGCCCGGCACTGGTCCCCGGCCCGGTGGTTGGGGACCCCTGATTAAGAATGTCATGTTGTGATTCAGCCTAGTTCAGAAATATTGATTTTACACAATGAAAGAATAACATAGTATTAAAATTGCTCTATATAGTTTAATTAATATATATATATATATCCATATAACCTTAACAGTTCACTTGGGATCTCGTCATTTCATTACATTAGCCACCTAATTTTATTCTGTATATGGGAAGGGAAACCTGCTAATCCCCCAATAACTAATCGTGTGTCTAGGTCACCTGCTGGTACAGTATTAGTTGCCTCATAGAAGTCTTATACTGGGTGGGAATCCGGACATAACAGACACAAATTGGAACTGTAGAGATATCACTTGTGCTCCAAATTAGAACTTATCATAATCCATAAAGAAACTAAGTCCTTTGACTTTTGCTTTATTTGCTTTGCTGGAAAATGTATTATATATAAAACTCTAGTCTATTTTACTAGTTTTAAATTTATGTTTTGTAATATAAGAAACTAAAAATATTATATGTGGTTAGTCTGTAGTTTTGTATGAGAGCGTAAACTCTTTTTAGACACTCAATCTTAATATTCATTAGGTAACATTATTATTATATTATATAGAGAGCTAGAAGGGTGTCACTTGTGTGAGTGACTGGGGTGGGGGGCGGGTGCTTGTGTGAGTGACTGGGATGGGAGAGCGGGTGCTTGTGTGAGTGACTGGGGTGGGAGGGTGGGTGCTTGTGTGAGTGACTGGGGTGGGAGGGTGGGTGCTTGTGTGAGTGACTGGGGTGGGAGAGCGGGTGCTTGTGTGAGTGACTGGGGTGGGAGGGCGGGTGCTTGTGTGAGTGACTGGGGTGGGAGGGCGGGTGCTTGTGTGAGTGACTGGGGTGGGAGGGCGGGTGCTTGTGTGAGTGACTGGGGTGGGAGGGCGGGTGCTTGTGTGAGTGACTGGGATGGGAGAGCGGGTGCTTGTGTGAGTGACTGGGGTGGGAGGGCGGGTGCTTGTGTGAGTGACTGGGGTGGGAGGGCGGGTGCTTGTGTGAGTGACTGGGGTGGGAGGGAGGGTGCTTGTGTGAGTGACTGGGGTGGGAGGGCGGGTGCTTGTGTGAGTGACTGGGGTGGGAGGGCGGGTGCTTGTGTGAGTGACTGGGGTGGGAGGGCGGGTGCTTGTGTGAGTGACTGGGAGGGTGGGTGCTTGTGTGAGTGACTGGGGTGGGAGGGTGGGTGCTTGTGAGTGACTGGGGTGGGAGGTGGGTGCTTGTGTGAGTGACTGGGGTGGGAGGGTGGGTGCTTGTGTGAGTGACTGGGGTGGGAGGGTGGGTGCTTGTGTGAGTGACTGGGGTGGGAGGGTGGGTGCTTGTGTGAGTGACTGGGGTGGGAGGGTGGGTGCTTGTGTGTGTGACTGGGGTGGGAGGGTGGGTGCTTGTGTGAGTGGACTGGGGTGGGAGGGTGGGTGCTTGTGTGAGTGACTGGGGTGGGAGGGTGGGTGCTTGTGTGAGTGACTGGGGTGGGAGGGTGGTTGCTTGTGTGAGTGACTGGGGTGGGAGGGTGGGTGCTTGTGTGAGTGACTGGGGTGGGAGGGTGGGTGCTTGTGTGAGTGACTGGGGTGGGAGGGTGGGTGCTTGTGTGAGTGACTGGGGTGGGAGGGTGGGTGCTGTGTGAGTGACTGGGGTGGGAGGGTGGGTGCTTGTGTGAGTGACTAGGGTGGGAGGGTGGGTGCTTGTGTGAGTGACTAGGGTGGGAGGGTGGGTGCTTGTGTGAGTGACTAGGGTGGGAGGGTGGGTGCTTGTGTGAGTGACTAGGGTGGGAGGGTGGGTGCTTGTGTGAATGACTGGGGTGGGAGGGTGGGTGCTTGTGTGAATGACTGGGGTGGGAGGGTGGGTGCTTGTGTGAATGACTGGGGTGGGAGGGTGGGTGCTTGTGTGAGTGACTGGGGAGGGTGGGTCCTTCTGTGAGTGACTGGGGTGGGAGGGTGGGTGCTTGTGTGAGTGACTGGGAGGGTGGGTGCTTGTGTGAGTGACTGGGAGGGTGGGTGCTAGTGTGAGTGAGTGGGGGTGGGAGGGTGGGTGCTTGTGTGAGTGAGTGGGGTGGGAGGGTGGGTGCTTTGTGTGAGTGACTGGGAGGTGGGTGCTTGTGTGAGTGAGTGGGGTGGGAGGGTGGGTGCTTGTGTGAGTGAGTGGGGTGGGAGGGTGGGTGCTTGTGTGAGTGAGTGGGGGTGGGGTGGGAGGGTGGGTGCTTGTGTGAGTGACTGGGGTGGGAGGGTGGGTGCTTGTGTGAGTGACTGGGGTGGGAGGGTGGGTGCTTGTGTGAGTGACTGGGGTGGGAGGGTGGGTGCTTGTGTGAGTGACTGGGGTGGGAGGGTGGGTGCTTGTGTGAGTGACTGGGGTGGGAGGGTGGGTGCTTGTGTGAGTGACTGGGGTGGGAGGGTGGGTGCTTGTGTGAGTGACTGGGGTGGGAGGGTGGTGCTTGTGTGAGTGACTGGGGTGGGAGGGTGGGTGCTTGTGTGAGTGACTGGGGTGGGAGGGTGGGTGCTTGTGTGAGTGACTGGGGTGGGAGGGTGGGTGCTTGTGTGAGTGACTGGGTGGGAGGGTGGGTGCTTGTGTGAGTGACTGGGGGAGGCGGGTGCTTGTGTGAGTGACTGGGAGGGCGGGTGCTTGTGTGAGTGACTGGGAGGGTGGGTGCTTGTGTGAGTGACTGGGGTGGGAGGGTGGGTGCTTGTGTGAGTGACTGGGGTGGGAGGGCGGGTGCTTGTGTGAGTGACTGGGATGGGAGAGCGGGTGCTTGTGTGAGTGACTGGGGTGGGAGGGCGGGTGCTTGTGTGAGTGACTGGGGTGGGAGGGCGGGTGCTTGTGTGAGTGACTGGGGTGGGAGGGCGGGTGCTTGAGTGAGTGACTGGGGTGGGAGGGCGGGTGCTTGTGTGAGTGACTGGGGTGGGAGGGCGGGTGCTTGTGTGAGTGACTGGGGTGGGAGGGCGGGTGCTTGTGTGAGTGACTGGGGTGGGAGGGCGGGTGCTTGTGTGAGTGACTGGGGTGGGAGGGCGGGTGCTTGTGTGAGTGAATGGGGTGGGAGGGCGGGTGCTTGTGTGAGTGACTGGGATGGGAGGGAGGGTGCTTGTGTGAGTGACTGGGAGGGTGGGTGCTTGTGTGAGTGACTGGGAGGGTGGGTGCTTGTGTGAGTGACTGGGGTGGGAGGGTGGGTGCTTGTGTGAGTGACTGGGGTGGGAGGGTGGGTGCTTGTGTGAGTGACTGGGGTGGGAGGGTGGGTGCTTGTGTGAGTGACTGGGGTGGGAGGGTGGGTGCTTGTGTGAGTGACTGGGGTGGGAGGGTGGGTGCTTGTGTGAGTGACTGGGGGTGGGAGGGTGGGTGCTTGTGTGAGTGACTGGGGTGGGAGGGTGGGTGCTTGTGTGAGTGACTGGGAGGGTGGGTCCTTCTGTGAGTGACTGGGGTGGGAGGGTGGGTGCTTGTGTGAGTGACTGGGAGGGTGGGTGCTTGTGTGAGTGACTGGGAGGGTGGGTGCTAGTGTGAGTGAGTGGGGTGGGAGGGTGGGTGCTTGTGTGAGTGAGTGGGGTGGGAGGGTGGGTGCTTGTGTGAGTGACTGGGAGGGTGGGTGCTTGTGTGAGTGAGTGGGGGTGGGAGGGTGGGTGCTTGTGTGAGTGAGTGGGGTGGGAGGGTGGGTGCTTGTGTGAGTGAGTGGGGTGGGAGGGTGGGTGCTTGTGTGAGTGGGGTGGGAGGGTGGGTGCTTGTGTGAGTGAGTGGGGTGGGAGGGTGGGTGCTTGTGTGAGTGAGTGGGGTGGGAGGGTGGCTGCTTGTGTGAGTGACTGGGGTGGGAGGGTGGGTGCTTGTGTGAGTGACTGGGGTGGGAGGGTGGGTGCTTGTGTGAGTGACTGGGGTGGGAGGGTGGGTGCTTGTGTGAGTGACTGGGGTGGGAGGGTGGGTGCTTGTGTGAGTGACTGGGGTGGGAGGGTGGGTGCTTTGTGTGAGTGACTTGGGTGGGAGGGTGGATGCTTGTGTGAATAGCTGGGGTGGGAGGGTGGGTGCTTGTGTGAGTGACTGGGAGGGCGGGTGCTTGTGTGAGTGACTGGGAGGGCGGGTCCTTGTGTGAGTGACTGGGGTGGGAGGGTGGGTGCTTGTGTGAGTGACTGGGGTGGGAGGGTGGGTGCTTGTGTGAGTGACTGGGGTGGGAGGGTGGGTGCTTGTGTGAGTGACTGGGAGGGTGGGTGCTTGTGTGAGTGACTGGGAGGGTGGGTGCTTGTGTGAGTGACTGGGAGGGTGGGTGTTTGTGTGAGTGACTGGGGTGGGAGGGCGGGTGTTTGTGTGAGTGACTGGGGTGGGAGGGCGGGTGTTTGTGTGAGTGACTGGGGTGGGAGGGCGGGTGCTTGTGTGAGTGACTGGGGTGGGAGGGTGGGTGCTTGTGTGAGTGACTGGGGTGGGAGGATGGGTGTTTGTGTGAGTGACTTGGGGTGGGAAGGCGGGTGTTTGTGTGAGTGACTGGGGTGGGAGGGCGGGTGTTTGTGTGAGTGACTGGGGTGGGAGGGCGGGTGTTTGTGTGAGTGACTGGGGTGGGAGGGCGGGTGTTTGTGTGAGTGACTGGGGTGGGAGGGCGGGTGTTTGTGTGAGTGACTGGGGTGGGAGGGCGGGTGTTTGTGTGAGTGACTGGGGTGGGAGGGCGGGTGTTTGTGTGAGTGACTGGGGTGGGAGGGTGGGTGCTTGTGTGAGTGACTGGGGTGGGAGGGTGGGTGCTTTGTGTGAGTGACTGGGGTGGGAGGGTGGGTGCTTGTGTGAGTGACTGGGGTGGGAGGGGTGGGGTGTTTGTGTGAGTGACTGGGGTGGGAGGGTGGGTGCTTGTGTGAATGACTGGGGTGGGAGGGAGGGTGCTTGTGTGAGTGACTGGGAGGGTGGGTGCTTGTGTGAGTGACTGGGGTGGGAGGATGGGTGTTTGTGTGAGTGACTGGGGTGGGAGGGTGGGTGCTTGTGTGAATGACTGGGGTGGGAGGGTGGGTGCTTGTGTGAGTGACTGGGAGGGTGGGTGCTTGTGTGAGTGACTGGCAGGGTGGGTCCTTCTGTGAGTGACTGGGGTGGGAGGGTGGGTGCTTGTGTGAGTGACTGGGAGGGTGGGTGCTAGTGTGAGTGAGTGGGGTGGGAGGGTGGGTGCTTGTGTGAGTGAGTGGGGTGGGAGGGTGGGTGCTTGTGTGAGTGACTGGGAGGGCGGGTGCTTGTGTGAGTGACTGGGAGGGCGGGTCCTTGTGTGAGTGACTGGGTTGGGAGGGTGGGTGCTTGTGTGAGTGACTGGGGTGGGAGGGTGGGTGCTTGTGTGAGTGACTGGGAGGGTGGGTGCTTGTGTGAGTGACTGGGAGGGTGGGTGTTTGTGTGAGTGACTGGGGTGGGAGGGTGGGTGCTTGTGTGAGTGACTGGGGTGGGAGGATGGGTGTTTGTGAGTGACTGGGGTGGGAGGGTGGGTGTTTGTGTGAGTGACTGGGGTGGGAGGGTGGGTGTTTGTGTGAGTGACTGGGGTGGGAGGGTGGGTGCTTGTGTGAGTGACTGGGGTGGGAGGGTGGGTGCTTGTGTGCGTGAGTGGGGTGGGAGGGTGGGTGCTTGTGTGCGTGAGTGGGGTGGGAGGGTGGGTGCTTGTGTGCGTGAGTGGGGTGGGAGGGTGGGTGCTTGTGTGAGTGACTGGGGTGGGAGGATGGGTGTTTGTGTGCGTGAGTGGGGTGGGAGGGTGGGTGCTTGTGTGCGTGAGTGGGGTGGGAGGGTGGGTGCTTGTGTGCGTGAGTGGGGTGGGAGGGTGGGTGCTTGTGTGCGTGAGTGGGGTGGGAGGGTGGGTGTTTGTGTGAGTGACTGGGGTGGGAGGGTGGGTGCTTGTGTGAGTGACTGGGGTGGGAGGGTGGGTGCTTGTGTGCGTGAGTGGGGTGGGAGGGTGGGTGTTTGTGTGAGTGACTGGGGTGGGAGGGTGGGTGCTTGTGTGAGTGACTGGGGTGGGAGGGTGGGTGCTTGTGTGAGTGACTGGGAGGGTGGGTGCTTGTGTGAGTGACTGGGAGGGTGGGTGTTTGTGTGAGTGACTGGGGTGGGAGGGTGGGTGCTTGTGTGAGTGACTGGGGTGGGAGGATGGGTGTTTGTGAGTGACTGGGGTGGGAGGGTGGGTGTTTGTGTGAGTGACTGGGGTGGGAGGGTGGGTGTTTGTGTGAGTGACTGGGGTGGGAGGGTGGGTGCTTGTGTGAGTGACTGGGGTGGGAGGGTGGGTGCTTGTGTGAGTGACTGGGGTGGGAGGGTGGGTGCTTGTGTGAGTGACTGGGGTGGGAGGGTGGGTGCTTGTGTGCGTGAGTGGGGTGGGAGGGTGGGTGCTTGTGTGCGTGAGTGGGGTGGGAGGGTGGGTGCTTGTGTGCGTGAGTGGGGTGGGAGGGTGGGTGCTTGTGTGCGTGAGTGGGGTGGGAGGGTGGGTGCTTGTGTGCGTGAGTGGGGTGGGAGGGTGGGTGCTTGTGTGCGTGAGTGGGGTGGGAGGGTGGGTGCTTGTGTGCGTGAGTGGGGTGGGAGGGTGGGTGCTTGTGTGCGTGAGTGGGGTGGGAGGGTGGGTGCTTGTGTGAGTGACTGGGGTGGGAGGGTGGGTGTTTGTGTGAGTGACTGGGGTGGGAGGGTGGGTGCTTGTGTGCGTGAGTGGGGTGGGAGGGTGGGTGCTTGTGTGCGTGAGTGGGGTGGGAGGGTGGGTGCTTGTGTGCGTGAGTGGGGTGGGAGGGTGGGTGCTTGTGTGCGTGAGTGGGGTGGGAGGGTGGGTGCTTGTGTGAGTGACTGGGGTGGGAGGGTGGGTGCTTGTGTGAGTGACTGGGGTGGGAGGGTGGGTGCTTGTGTGCGTGAGTGGGGTGGGAGGGTGGGTGCTTGTGTGAGTGACTGGGGTGGGAGGGTGGGTGCTTGTGTGAGAACTGGGGTGGGAGGGTGGGTGCTTGTGTGAGTGACTGGGGTGGGAGGGTGGGTGCTTGTGTGAGTGACTGGGGTGGGAGGGTGGGTGCTTGTGTGAGTGACTGGGGTGGGAGGGTGGGTGCTTTTGTGAGTGACTGGGGTGGGAGGGTGGGTGCTTGTGTGAGTGACTGGGGTGGGAGGGTGGGTGTTTGTGTGAGTGACTGGGGTGGGAGGGTGGGTGCTTGTGTGAGTGACTGGGGTGGGAGGGTGGGTGCTTGTGTGAGTGACTGGGGTGGGAGGGTGGGTGCTTGTGTGCGTGAGTGGGGTGGGAGGGTGGGTGCTTGTGTGCGTGAGTGGGGTGGGAGGGTGGGTGCTTGTGTGCGTGAGTGGGGTGGAGGGTGGGTGCTTGTGTGCGTGAGTGGGGTGGGAGGGTGGGTGCTTGTGTGCGTGAGTGGGGTGGGAGGGTGGGTGCTTGTGTGCGTGAGTGGGGTGGGAGGGTGGCTGCTTGTGTGAGTGGACTGGGAGGGTGGGTGCTTGTGTGAGTGACTGGGAGGGTGGGTGCTTGTGTGAGTGACTGGGTGGGAGGGTGCTTGTGTGAGTGACTGGGAGGGTGGGTGCTTGTGTGAGTGACTGGGGTGGGAGGGTGGGTGCTTGTGTGAGTGACTGGGGGTGGGAGGGTGGGTGCTTTGTGTGAGTGACTGGGGTGGGAGGGTGGGCGCTTGTGTGAGTGACTGGGGTGGGAGGGTGGGCGCTTGTGTGAGTGACTGGGGTGGGAGGGTGGGCGCTTGTGTGAGTGACTGGGGTGGGAGGGTGGGCGCTTGTGTGAGTGACTGGGGTGGGAGGGGTGGGCGCTTGTGTGAGTGACTGGGGTGGGAGGGTGGGCGCTTGTGTGAGTGACTGGGGTGGGAGGGTTGGGCGCTTGTGTGAGTGACTGGGGTGGGAGGGTGGGCGCTTGTGTGAGTGACTGGGGTGGGAGGGTGGGCGCTTGTGTGAGTGACTGGGGTGGGAGGGTGGGCGCTTGTGTGAGTGACTGGGTGGGAGGGTGGGCGCTTGTGTGAGTGACTGGGGTGGGAGGGTGGGCGCTTGTGTGAGTGACTTGGTGGGAGGGTGGGTGCTTGTGTGAGTGACTGGGGTGGGAGGGTGGGTGCTTGTGTGAGTGAGTGGGGTGGGAGGGTGGGTGATTGTGTGAGTGAATGGGAGGGTGGGTGCTTGTGTGAGTGAGTGACTGGGAGGGTGGGTGCTTGTTAGAGTGAGTGGGGTGGGAGGGTGGGTGCTTGTGTGAGTGAGTGGGGTGGGAGGGTGGGTGCTTGTGTGAGTGAGTGGGGTGGGAGGGTGGGTGCTTGTGTGAGTGAGTGGGGTGGGAGGGTGGGTGCTTGTGTGAGTGAGTGGGGTGGGAGGGTGGGTGCTTGTGTGAGTGAGTGGGGTGGGAGGGTGGGTGCTTGTGTGAGTGAGTGGGGTGGGATGGTGGATGCTTGTGTGCGTGAGTGGGGTGGGAGGTTGGTGCTTGTGTGCGTGAGTGGGGTGGGAGGGCGGGTGGGTGCATGTGTCGATGAGTGGGCTGGAACGGTGTGTGGTGTGTCGGCGAGTGGGCTGGGAGGGCGGGTGCTTGTGTCGGCGAGTGGGGTGGGATGGCGGGTGCATGTGTCGGCGAGTGGGGTCGGATGGCGGGTGCATGTGTCGGCGAGTGGGGTGGGAGGGCGGGTGCTTGTGTGGGTGAGTGGGGTGGGAGGGCGGGTGCTTGTGTGCGTGAGTGGGGTGGGAGGGCGGGTGCTTGTGTGCGTGAGTGGGGTGGGAGGGCGGGTGCTTGTGTGCGTGAGTGGGGTGGGAGGGCGGGTGCTTGTGTGCGTGAGTGGGGTGGGAGGGGCGGGTGCTTGTGTGCGTGAGTGGGGTGGGAGGGCGGGTGCTTGTGTGAGTGAGTGGAGTGGGAGGGCGGGTGCTTGTGTGAGTGAGTGGGGTGGGAGGGTGGATGCTTGTGTGCGTGAGTGGGGTGGAAGGGTTGGTGCTTGTGTGCATGAGTGGGGTGGGAGGGCGGGTGGGTGCATGTGTCGATGAGTGGGGCTGGAACGGTGTGTGTGTGTCGGCGAGTGGGCTGGGAGGGCGGGTGCTTGTGTCGGCGAGTGGGGTGGGATGGCGGGTGCATGTGTCGGCGAGTGGGGTGGGATGGCGGGTGCATGTGTCGGCGAGTGGGGTGGGAGGGCGGGTGCTTGTCTGGGTGAGTGGGGTGGGAGGGCGGGTGCTTGTGTGCGCGAGTGGGGTGGGAGGGCGGGTGCTTGTGTGCGTGAGTGGGGTGGGAGGGCGGGTGCTTGTGTGCGTGAGTGGGGTGGGAGGGCAGGTGCTTGCGTGCGTGGGGTGGGGGGGCGGGTGCTTGGGTGCGTGAGTGGGGTGGGGGGGCGGGTGCTTGCGTGCGTGAGTGGGGTGGGGGGGCGGGTGCTTGCGTGCGTGAGTGGGGTGGGGGGGCGGGTGCTTGCGTGCGTGAGTGGGGTGGGAGGGCGGGTGCATGTGTTGGTGAGTGGGCTGGAAGGGTGGGTGCGTGTGTCGGTGAGTGGGCTGGAAGGGTGGGTGTGTGTGTCGGGGAGTGGGCTGGAAGGGTGGGTGTGTGTGTCAGTGAATGGGCTGGAAGGGTAAGTGTGTGTGTCGGTGAGTGGGCTGGGAGCGTGGGTGTGTGTGTCGGTGAGTGGGCTGGAAGGGAGATTGTGTGTAGCGGTGAGTGGGCTGGAAGGGTGGGTGTGTGTGCCGGTGAGTTGGCTGGTAGGGTGGGTGTGTGTGTCGGTGAGTGGGCTGGAAGGGTGGGTGTGTGTGTCGGTGAGTGGGCTGGAAGGGTGGGTGTGTGTGTCGGTGAGTGGGCTGGAAGGGTGTGTATGTGTGTCGGTGAGTGGGCTGGATGGGTGGGTGGGTGTGTCGGTGAGTGGGCTGGAAGGGTGGGTGTGTGTGTCGGTGAGTGGACTGGAAGGGTGGGTGTGTGTCGGTGAGTGGGCTGGAAGGGTGGGTGTGTGTGTCGGTGAGTGGGCTGGATGGGTGGGTGTGTGTGTCGGTGAGTGGGCTGGAAGGGTGGGTGTCGGTGACTGGGTGTCCCAAAATGTAACTAGTTACAATCAGGATAGCCTGCCTTATCTTGTGTTATCTCGTGCCGTCTCCCTGCTGTGTCACGGGATAAAAGGCTTCTTAGGCTGTTATTCCGTTTTCAGGCAGCAGGTGGTGCCAGGAAAGTAATGAGAACGTGCACAGTAGGGGGTCCACTTTGACACCGGCTTCTCCTGCCTGATCTTTATGCTCTTTTTTCTGGAATGTGAGAAGTGCTAAAAGTGATTAAGACTTCCCCCTGGTAAAAGCAAATAAAGCAATAGTCACTGGGCTGTTTCTGGGCAAATCCAGTTGGTACAGCGTTTATCAGGCGCATAATCATATACTTTTAATTCCGTAGTTTAGCAATTTTCCCTTCTCTCTTCACACATTATGCAATTTTGTTTTCCTCAATAGCTTAATTATTAGAGCTCACAGATCCCTTCAAAGAATGGGCCTAGACAATAAATAAGTTCAAGTAAATCTTATTGCAGTCAGAAATGATATCAATAATAGGAACTAGACTTACCAGCAGATGATAGTTTCCTAACATCCCAGGTCGTAATAATGAATCTGTTAGTAATGTCAGTCTCAGCAGTCTATAGCAGTTATACATGTTCTCTGCTTACCCCTATGGATACCTATTGGCCTGTCTGTGTATGGGGCTCTCGGGAGGGACTGATTGAAAATCTACAGTTAGTACTAGTGGTTGTATTTATAGTTTATGTATGTGAGTGTATAGATTGGTAGGTGTGCTGGGTTTACTTGGATGGGTTGAACTTGATGGACACTGGTCTTTTTTCAACCCTATGTAACTATGTAACAATGTAACATTGGTCAGATATCAGTGCTGCACATGGCAACAAAAGGGCCTCTCCCAAACCAGCCTAACCACAAAACAAACCAAACAGTATAAAGCAGTGTTTTTCAACCTTTTTTGGGCCAAGGCACACTTGTTTCATGAAAAAAATCACGAGGCACACCACCATTAGAAAATGTTAAAAAATTTAACTCTGTGCCCAGCAGCAGTGCCCCCCTAGTACATTGGTGCCCAGCAGCAGTGCCCCCCTAGTACATTGGTGCCCAGCAGCAGTGCCCCCCTAGTACATTGGTGCCCAGCAGCAGTGCCCCCCTAGTACATTGGTGCCCAGCAGCAGTGCCCCCCTAGTACATTGGTGCCAAGAGCAGTGCCCCTCTAGTACATTGGTGCCCAGCAGCAGTGCCCCCCTAGTACATTGGTGCCAAGAGCAGTGCCCCCCTAGTACATTGGTGCCAAGAGCAGTGCCCCCCTAGTACATTGGTGCCCTGCCTACGGCACACCAGGCAACATCTCGCGGCACACTAGTGTGCCGCGGAACAGTGGTTGAAAAACGCTGGTATAAAGTACAGGTACTGTTTTATTATTATAGAGAAAAGGGAATCATTTAACTATTAAATAAACCCAATAGGAGTGTTCTGCCCCAGTAAGGGGTAATTATATCTCAGTTGGGATCAAGTACAGGTACTGTTTTATTATTACAAAGAAAAGGGTAATACATTTTACAAATTTGAATTATCTGATTAAAGCAGAGTCTATGGGAGATGGTCTCTAAATAACTGTTTACCAGTTATGAGATGCCACAGCTGTAGAGAAATAGACACAGGGAGGACAAATGTTATAATAAATACAATAAATAAGTATAAATACACAGGGAGTAAGTGCCATGTGGTATGAGACACAATAGGAAGGAGGTCCCTGCCCCGTAGAGCTTACAATCTAAGTGGTAACCCTAATATCAAGATATAGTTACATAGATACATAGGGTTGAAAAAAGACCAGAGTCCATCAAGTTCAACCCATCCAAGTAAACCCAGCACCTACAACCCACACCTACCAATCTATACACTCACATACATAAACTATATATACAACCACTAATACTAACTGTAGATATTAGTATCACAATAGCCTTGGATATTCTGATTGTTCAAGAACTCATCCAGGCCCCTCTTAAAGGCATTAACAGAATCTGCCATTACCACATCTCTAGGAAGGGCATTCCCCAACCTCACTGCCTCACCGTGAAAAACCACGTACGCTGCTTCAAATGGAAGCTCCGTTCCTCTAATCTAAAGGGGTAAAGCTATAACTGCCTGGCCCAAATAACCCACCCACAGGCCCAATAAATCCCAACTGTCTACTACGGCATCTTATAGCAGCCCCTTTGTCATTTGGGAGAATCTACAGATTGCCAGTCCGGGCCTTCTAAGGGTTATAACTCACATACTGAATGCACAGAGAAAGTGAAATGAGAAATAATGTTCAGAAATCCCCACTGGGCATTACTGATTATCAAGTTTCTGAGAGTTGCAGTCCAGAGCAAGACTGTCACACACGTTTGAGAAACTAATACACATACAGGGTTTAGCCACAAATATTGTGCCTGACAATAGCATTTATTAAGGTGCGAGGAGCTGTAGTGTCAGTTTACTCCTACACAGCAAATAATATATATACAGATCTAGCAGTAGCGCAATAAACAATATTGAGAACTAAGAAATATAACAATTATAAGGGTTTGAACTTGCAACTTCTCTACTTATTATAACTTATAATAACTATACCCGTTTGTGTTCACACCTTGTAAAGCACTGCATACTATTTTGGTACTATATAAACAAATAAATACATTCATACACCCCTTCACTTACTCACTGAGCTACAAGAGCACATGTACGGTATGGGATTTATTTTAATACTGATATTTATATACGCACAATATGAGGAACCAGAGAACACATAGTGGGGTTTCTCCTATAGCTTTTAACTTTCACCAGTAATTCAAAGGCAGCATCCATATGACTAGTGCATTACACTTCTGCACATGTAAATAATCTGTGAGTGTCTGTACATTGTTCTAGTCTCCAGAGCTAACACTTCGTTAACATAGAAGCCAAATGTGACACTGAAAAAGATCAAAGGCATTCCAGCAAGCATGTTCACAAATGTGCCTGTCTTGGGTTTTACAATGTGTATTGAGTGAATACTCTCACTAGGAGCATCTAGTGGTGACCATTTCTTTGCAGGTTTGGTTAACTAAAATAGTTATCTTGTGTTATCACAACTGGTTGTAACCAGTCATCGTTTGGGACGCCCAGCACTTCACCTGTAGGTGTGTCTGTTGGTGAGTAGACAGGGAGGGTGGGTCCGTGCGTCAGTCAGTGGGCTTGGAGTGAGGGTGGGTGCGTATGTTGGTGAGTTGGCTGGGAGGGCGGGTGCGTGTGTCGGCGACTGGGGTGGGAGGGCGGTTGCGTCTGTTGGCGAGTGGGCTGGGAAGGCGGGTGCGTGCCTGTGAGTGGGGTAGGAGGGTGGGTGCGTGTGTGCCCGTGAGTGGGGTGGGTGCGTGTGTGCCCGTGAGTGGGGTGGCTGCGTGGGTGCCCGTGAGTGGGGTGGATGCGTGGGTGCCCGTGAGTGGGGTGGATAAGTGGTTGCCCGTGAGTGGGGTGGGAGAGTGGGTGCGTGGTTGCCCGTGAGTGGGGTGGGAGGGTGGCTGCGTGGGTGCCCGTGAGTGGGGTAGGAGGGTGGGTGCGTGTGTGCCATGAGTGGGGTAGGAGGGTGGGTGCGTGTGTGCCCGTGAGTGGGGTGGGTGCGTGTGCCCGTGAGTGGGGTGGGGGAGTGGGTGCGTGTGTGCCCGTGAGTGGGGTGGGTGCGTGTGTGTCCGTGAGTGGGGTGGGAGGGTGGGTGCGTGTGTGCCCGTGAGTGGGGTGGGGGGGTGGGTGCGTGTGTCCCCGTGAGTGGGATGGGAGGGTGGGTGCGTGTGTTCCCATGAGTAGGGTGGGTGCGTGTGTGCCCGTGAGTGGGGTGGGTGCGTGTGCGCCCGTGAGTGGGGTGGCTGCGTGGGTGCCCGTGAGTGGGGTGGATGCGTGGGTGCCCGTGAGTGGGGTGGGAGGGTGGGGTGGGAGGGTGGGTGCATGTGTACCCGTGAGTGGGGTGGGAGGGTGGGTGCATGTGTACCCGTGAGTGGGGTGGGAGGGTGGGTGCGTGTGTACCCGTGAGTGGGGTGGGAGGGTGGGTGCGTGTGTGCCCGTGAGTGGGGTGGGAGGGTGGGTGCGTGTGTGCCCGTGAGTGGGGTGGGAGGGTGGGTGCGTGTGTGCCCGTGAGTGGGGTGGGAGGGTGGGTGCGTGTGTGCCCGTGAGTGGGGTGGGAGGGTGGGTGCGTGTGTGCCCGTGAGTGGGGTGGGAGGGTGAGTGCGTGTGTGCCTGTGAATGAGGTGGGAGGGTGGGTGCGTGGGTGACCGTAAGTGGGGTGGGTGGGTGCGTGTGTCGGTGAATGGGCTGGGAGGGTGGGTGCTTGTGTGCGTGAGTGGGGTGGGAGGGTGGGTGCGTGTGACGGTGGGTAGACTGGGGGGGGACGTGTGCTTGTGTGCGTGAGCCGGGTGGGGGGGCGGTTGCTTGTGTGCGTGAGCCGGGTGGGGGGGCGGGTGCTTGTGTGCGTGAGCCGGGTGGGGGGGCGGGTGCTTGTGTGCGTGAGCCGGGTGGGGGGGCGGGTGCTTGTGTGCGTGAGCCGGGTGGGGGGGCGGGTGCTTGTGTGCGTGAGCCGGGTGGGGGGCGGGTGCTTGTGTGCGTGAGCCGGGTGGGGGGGCGGGTGCTTGTGTGCGTGAGCCGGGTGGGGGGGCGGGTGCTTGTGTGCGTGAGCCGGGTGGGGGGGCGGGTGCTTGTGTGCGTGAGCGGGGTGGGAGGGTGGGTGCTTGTGTGCGTGAGCGGGGTGGGAGGGTGGGTGCTTGTGTGCGTGAGCGGGGTGGGAGGGCGGGTGCTTGTGTGCGTGAGCGGGGTGGGAGGGCGGGTGCTTGTGTGCGTGAGCGGGGTGGGAGGGCGGGTGCTTGTGTGCGTGAGCGGGGTGAGAGGGCGGGTGCTTGTGTGCGTGAGCGGGGTGGGAGGGCGGGTGCTTGTGTGCGTGAGCGGGGTGGGAGGGCGGGTGCTTGTGTGCGTGAGCGGGGTGGGAGGGCGGGTGCTTGTGTGCGTGAGCGGGGTGGGAGGGCGGGTGCATGTGTACCCGTGAGTGGGGTGGGAGGGTGGGTGCATGTGTACCCGTGAGTGGAGTGGGAGGGTGGGTGCGTGTGTACCCGTGAGTGGGGTGGGAGGGTGGGTGCGTGTGTGCCCGTGAGTGGGGTGGGAGGGTGAGTGCATGTGTGCCTGTGAATGAGGTGGGAGGGCGGGTGCGTGGGTGACCGTAAGTGGGGTGGGTGGGTGCGTGTGTCGGTGAATGGGCTGGGAGGGTGGGTGCTTGTGTGCGTGAGTGGGGTGGGAGGGTGGGTGCGTGTGTCGGTGGGTAGACTGGGGGGGGGGCGGTTGCTTGTGTGCGTGAGCCGGGTGGGGGGGCGGGTGCTTGTGTGCGTGAGCCGGGTGGGGGGGCGGGTGCTTGTGTGCGTGAGCCGGGTGGGGGGCGGGTGCTTGTGTGCGTGAGCCGGGTGGGGGGGCGGGTGCTTGTGTGCGTGAGCCGGGTGGGGGGGCGGGTGCTTGTGTGCGGGAGCCAGGTGGGGGGGCGGGTGCTTGTGTGCGTGAGCCGGGTGGGGGGGCGGGTGCTTGTGTGCGTGAGCCGGGTGGGGGGGCGGGTGCTTGTGTGCGTGAGCCGGGTGGGGGGGCGGGTGCTTGTGTGCGGGAGCCGGGTGGGGGGGCGGGTGCTTGTGTGCGGGAGCCGGGTGGGGGGGCGGGTGCTTGTGTGCGTGAGTGGGATGGGAGGGCGGGTGCTTGTGTGCGTGAGTGGGGTGGGAGGGCGGGTGCTTGTGTGCGTGAGCGGGGTGGGAGGGCGGGTGCTTGTGTGCGTGAGCGGGGTGGGAGGGCGGGTGCTTGTGTGCGTGAGCGGGGTGGGAGGGCGGGTGCTTGTGTGCGTGAGCGGGGTGGGAGGGCGGGTGCGTGTGTGCGTGAGCGGGGTGGGAGGGAGGGTGCTTGTGTGCGTGAGCGGGGTGGGAGGGAGGGTGCTTGTGTGCGTGAGCGGGGTGGGAGGGAGGGTGCTTGTGTGCGTGAGCGGGGTGGGAGGGCGGGTGCGTGTGTGCGTGAGCGGGGTGGGAGGGAGGGTGCTTGTGTGCGTGAGCGGGGTGGGAGGGAGGGTGCTTGTGTGCGTGAGCGGGGTGGGAGGGAGGGTGCTTGTGTGCGTGAGCCGGGTGGGGGGGCGGGTGCTTGTGTGCGTGAGCCGGGTGGGGGGCGGGTGCTTGTGTGCGTGAGCCGGGTGGGGGGGCGGGTGCTTGTGTGCGTGAGCCGGGTGGGGGGCGGGTGCTTGTGTGCGTGAGCCGGGTGGGGGGGCGGGTGCTTGTGTGCGTGAGCCGGGTGGGGGGGCGGGTGCTTGTGTGCGTGAGCCGGGTGGGGGGGCGGGTGCTTGTGTGCGTGAGCCGGGTGGGGGGGCGGGTGCTTGTGTGCGTGAGCCGGGTGGGGGGGCGGGTGCTTGTGTGCGTGAGCCGGGTGGGGGGCGGGTGCTTGTGTGCGTGAGCGGGGTGGGAGGGCGGGTGCTTGTGTGCGTGAGCGGGGTGGGAGGGCGGGTGCTTGTGTGCGTGAGCGGGGTGGGAGGGCGGGTGCTTGTGTGCGTGAGCGGGGTGGGAGGGCGGGTGCTTGTGTGCGTGAGCGGGGTGGGAGGGCGGGTGCTTGTGTGCGTGAGCGGGGTGGGAGGGCGGGTGCTTGTGTGCGTGAGCGGGGTGGGAGGGCGGGTGCTTGTGTGCGTGAGCGGGGTGGGAGGGCGGGTGCTTGTGTGCGTGAGCGGGGTGGGAGGGCGGGTGCTTGTGTGCGTGAGCGGGGTGGGAGGGCGGGTGCTTGTGTGCGTGAGCGGGGTGGGAGGGCGGGTGCTTGTGTGCGTGAGCCGGGTGGGGGGCGGGTGCTTGTGTGCGTGAGCCGGGTGGGGGGGCGGGTGCTTGTGTGCGTGAGCCGGGTGGGGGGACGGGTGCTTGTGTGCGTGAGCCGGGTGGGGGGGCGGGTGCTTGTGTGCGTGAGTGGGAGGGCGGGTGCTTGTGTGCGTGAGCGGGGTGGGGGGGCGGGTGCTTGTGTGCGTGAGCGGGGTGGGGGGGCGGGTGCTTGTGTGCGTGAGCGGGGTGGGGGGGCGGGTGCTTGTGTGCGTGAGCCGGGTGGGGGGGCGGGTGCTTGTGTGCGTGAGCCGGGTGGGGGGGCGGGTGCTTGTGTGCGTGAGTGGGTGGGAGGGTGGGTGCTTGTGTGCGTGAGTGGGAGGGTGGGTGCTTGTGTGCGTGAGCGGGGGTGGGAGGGCGGGTGCTTGTGTGCGTGAGCGGGGTGGGAGGGCGGGTGCTTGTGTGCGTGAGCGGGGTGGGAGGGCGGGTGCTTGTGTGCGTGAGCGGGGTGGGAGGGCGGGTGCTTGTGTGCGTGAGCGGGGTGGGAGGGCGGGTGCTTGTGTGCGTGAGCGGGGTGGGGGGGCGGGTGCTTGTGTGCGTGAGCCGGGTGGGGGGACGGGTGCTTGTGTGCGTGAGCCGGGTGGGGGGGCGGGTGCTTGTGTGCGTGAGCCGGGTGGGGGGGGCGGGTGCTTGTGTGCGTGAGCCGGGTGGGGGGGGCGGGTGCTTGTGTGCGTGAGCCGGGTGGGGGGGCGGGTGCTTGTGTGCGTGAGCCGGGTGGGGGGGCGGGTGCTTGTGTGCGTGAGCCGGGTGGGGGGGCGGGTGCTTGTGTGCGTGAGCCGGGTGGGGGGGCGGGTGCTTGTGTGCGTGAGCCGGGTGGGGGGCGGGTGCTTGTGTGCGTGAGCCGGGTGGGGGGCGGGTGCTTGTGTGCGTGAGCGGGGTGGGGGGGCGGGTGCTTGTGTGCGTGAGCGGGGTGGGGGGGCGGGTGCTTGTGTGCGTGAGCGGGGTGGGGGGGCGGGTGCTTGTGTGCGTGAGCGGGGTGGGGGGGCGGGTGCTTGTGTGCGTGAGCGGGGTGGGGGGCGGGTGCTTGTGTGCGTGAGCGGGGTGGGGGGCGGGTGCTTGTGTGCGTGAGCGGGGTGGGGGGGCGGGTGCTTGTGTGCGTGAGCGGGGTGGGGGGGCGGATGCTTGTGTGCGTGAGCGGGGTGGGGGGGCGGGTGCGTATGTCGGTGAGTTGGCTGGGAGGGTGCGTGTGTCGGCGAGTGGGGTGGGAGGGCGGGTGCGTGTGTGCCCGTGAGTGGGGTGAGAGGGCGGGTGCGTTTGTGCCTGAGTGGGGTGGGAGGCGGGTGCGTTTGTGCTTGAGTGGGGTGGGAGGGCGGGTGCGTTTGTGCTTGAGTGGGATGGGAGGGTGGGTGCGTTTGTGCTTGAGTGGGGTGGGAGGGTGGGTGCGTTTGTGCTTGAGTGGGGTGGGAGGGTGGGTGCGTTTGTGCTTGAGTGGGGTGGGAGGGTGGGTGCGTTTGTGCTTGAGTGGGGTGGGAGCGTTTGTGCTTGAGTGGGGTGGGAGGGTGGGTGCGTTTGTGCTTGAGTGGGGTGGGAGGGTGGGTGCGTTTGTGCTTGAGTGGGGTGGGAGGGTGGGTGCGTTTGTGCTTGAGTGGGGTGGGAGGGTGGGTGCGTTTGTGCTTGAGTGGGGTGGGAGGGTGGGTGCGTTTGTGCTTGAGTGGGGTGGGACGGTGGGTGCGTTTGTGCTTGAGCGGGGTGGGAGGGTGGGTGCGTTTGTGCTTGAGCCGGGTGGGGGGGCGGGTGCTTGTGTGCGTGAGCCGGGAGGGGGGGCGGTTGCTTGTGTGCGTGAGCCGGGTGGGGGGGCGGGTGCTTGTGTGCGTGAGCCGGGTGGGGGGGCGGGTGCTTGTGTTCGTGAGCCGGGTGGGGGGGCGGGTGCTTGTGTGCGTGAGCCGGGTGGGGGGCGGGTGCTTGTGTGCGTGAGTGGGGTGGGAGGGTGGGTGCTTGTGTGCGTGAGTGGGAGGGCGGGTGCTTGTGTGCGTGAGCGGGGTGGGAGGGCGGGTGCTTGTGTGCGTGAGCGGGGGTGGGAGGGCGGGTGCTTGTGTGCGTGAAGCGGGGTGGGAGGGCGGGTGCTTGTGTGCGTGAGCGGGGTGGGAGGGCGGGTGCTTTGTGTGCGTGAGCGGGGGTGGGAGGGCGGGTGCTGGTGTGCGTGAGCGGGGTGGGAGGGCGGTGCTTGTGTGCGTGAGCGGGGTGGGAGGGCGGGTGCTTGTGTGCGTGAGCGGGGTGAGAGGGCGGGTGCTTGTGTGCGTGAGCGGGAGGGCGGGTGCTTGTGTGCGTGAGCGGGGTGGGAGGGCGGGTGCTTGTGTGCGTGAGCGGGGTGGGAGGGCGGGTGCTTGTGTGCGTGAGCGGGGTGGGAGGGCGGGTGCTTGTGTGCGTGAGCGGGGTGGGAGGGCGGGTGCTTGTGTGCGTGAGCGGGGTGGGAGGGCGGGTGCTTGTGTGCGTGAGCGGGGTGGGAGGGCGGGTGCTTGTGTGCGTGAGCGGGGTGGGAGGGCGGGTGCTTGTGTGCGTGAGCGGGGTGGGGGGGCGGGTGCTTGTGTGCGTGAGCGGGGTGGGGGGGCGGGTGCTTGTGTGCGTGAGCGGGGTGGGAGGGCGGGTGCTTGTGTGCGTGAGCGGGGTGGGGGGGCGGGTGCTTGTGTGCGTGAGCCGGGTGGGGGGGGCGGGTGCTTGTGTGCGTGAGCGGGGTGGGGGGGCGGGTGCTTGTGTGCGTGAGCGGGGTGGGGGGGCGGGTGCTTGTGTGCGTGAGCCCGGGTGGGGGGGGCGGGTGCTTGTGTGCGTGAGCCGGGTGGGGGGGCGGGTGCTTGTGTGGCGTGAGCCGGGTGGGGGGCGGGTGCTTGTGTGCGTGAGCCGGGTGGGGGGCGGGTGCTTGTGTGCGTGAAGCCGGGTGGGGGGGCGGGTGCTTGTGTGCGTGAGCCGGGGGGGGGGGGGCGGGTGCTTGTGCTTGTGTGCGTGAGCGGGGTGGGAGGGCGGGTGCTTGTTGTGCGTGAGCGGGAGGGCGGGTGCTTGTGTGCGTGAGCGGGGTGGGAGGGCGGGTGCTTGTGTGCGTGAGCGGGGTGGGAGGGCGGGTGCTTGTGTGCGTGAGCGGGGTGGGAGGGCGGGTGCTTGTGTGCGTGAGCGGGGTGGGAGGGCGGGTGCTTGTGTGCGTGAGCGGGGTGGGAGGGCGGGTGCTTGTGTGCGTGAGCGGGGTGGGAGGGCGGGTGCTGGTGTGCGTGAGCGGGGTGGGAGGGCGGGTGCTTGTGTGCGTGAGCGGGGTGGGAGGGGCGGCGTGCTTGTGTGCGTGAGCGGGGTGGGAGGGCGGGTGCTTGTGGTGCGTGAGCGGGGTGGGAGGGCGGGTGCTTGTGTGCGTGAGCGGGGTGGGAGGGCGGGTGCTTGTGTGCGTGAGGGGGTGGGAGGGCGGGTTTGCAGGCGGGTGGGAGGGCGGGTGCTTGTGTGCGTGAGCGGGGTGGGAGGGCGGGTGCTTGTGTGCGTGAGCGGGTGGGGGGGCGGGTGCTTGTGTGCGTGAGCCGGGTGGGGGGGCGGGTGCTTGTGTGCGTGAGCCGGGTGGGGGGCGGGTGCTTGTGTGCGTGAGCGCGGGTTGGGGGGGGGGCGGGTGCTTGTGTGCGTGAGCGGGTGGGGGGGCGGGTGCTTGTGTGCGTGAGCGGGGTGGGGGGGCCCGGGTGCTTGTGTGCGTGAGCGGGGTGGGGGGGCGGGTGCTTGTGTGCGGTGAGCGGGGTGGGAGGGCGGGTGCTTGTGTGCGTGAGGGGGTGGAGGGCGGTGCTTGTGTGCGTGAGCGGGGTGGGGGGGCGGGTGCTTGTGTGCGTGAGCCGGGTGGGGGGGCGGGTGCTTGTGTGCGTGAGCGGGGTGGGAGGGCGGGTGTTGTGTGCGTGAGCGGGGGTGGGGGGCGGGTGCTTGTGTGCGTGAGCCGGGTGGGGGGGCGTGCTTGTGTGCGTGAGCCGGGTGGGGGGGCGGGTGCTTGTGTGCGTGAGCCGGGTGGGGGCGGGTGCTTGTGTGCGTTGAGCCGGGTGGGGGGGCGGGTGCTTGTGTGCGTGAGCCGGGTGGGGGGGCGGGTGCTTGTGTGCGTGAGCCGGGTGGGGGGGCGGGTGCTTGTGTGCGTGAGCCGGGGGGGGGGCGGGTGCTTGTGTTTGTGTGCGTGAGCGGGGTGGGAGGGGCGGGTGCTTGTGTGCGTGAGCGTGGAGGGGCGGGTGCTTGTGTGCGTGAGCGGGGTGGGAGGGCGGGTGCTTGTGTGCGTGAGCGGGTGGGAGGGCGGGTGCTTGTGTGCGTGAGCGGGGTGGGAGGGGGGGTGCTGGTGTGCGTGAGCGGGGTGGGAGGGCGGGTGCTTGTGTGCGTGAGCGGGGTGAGAGGGCGGGTGCTTGTGTGCGTGAGCGGGGTGGGAGGGTGCTTGTGTGCGTGAGCGGGGTGGGAGGGCGGGTGCTTGTGTGCGTGAGCGGGGTGGGAGGGCGGGTGCTTGTGTGCGTGAGCGGGGTGGGAGGGCGGGTGCTTGTGTGCGTGAGCGGGTGTGGAGGGCGGGTGCTGTGTGTGCGTGAGCGGGGTGGGAGGGCGGGTGCTTGTGTGCGTGAGCGGGGTGGGAGGGCGGGTGCTTGTGTGCGTGAGCGGGGGTGGGGGCGGGTGCTTGTGTGCGTGAGCCGGGTGGGGGGCGGTGCTTGTGTGCGTGAGCGGGGTGGGAGGCGGGTGCTTGTGTGCGTGAGCGGGGTGGGAGGGCGGGTGCTTGTGTGCGTGAGCGGGGGTGGGAGGGCGGGTGCTTGTGTGCGTGAGGGGGTGGGGAGGGCGGGTGCTTGTGTGCGTGAGCGGGGTGGGAGGGCGGGTGCTTGTGTGCGTGAGCGGGGTGGGAGGGGCGGGTGCTTGTGTGCGTGAGCGGGGTGGGAGGGCGGGTGCTGTGTGTGCGTGAGCGGGTGGGAGGGCGGGTGCTTGTGTGCGTGAGCGGGGTGGGAGGGCGGTGCTTGTGTGCGTGAGCGGGGTGGGAGGGTGCTTGTGTGCGTGAGGCGGGGTGGGAGGGCGGGTGCTTGTGTGCGTGAGCGGGGTGGGAGGCGGGTGCTTGTGTGCGTGAGCGGGGTGGGGGCGGGTGCTTGTGTGCGTGAGCGGGGTGGGGGGGCGGGTGCTTGTGTGCGTGAGCGGGTGGGGGGGCGGGTGCTTGTGTGCGTGAGCGCGGGTGGGGGGCGGGTGCTTGTGTGCGTGAGCGGGGTGGGAGGGCGGTGCTTGTGTGCGTGAGCCGGGTGGGGGGGCGGGTGCTTGTGTGCGTGAGCCGGGTGGGGGCGGGTGCTTGTGTGCGTGAGCGGGTGGGAGGGCGGGTGCTTGTGTGCGTGAGCGGGGTGGGAGGGCGGGTGCTTGTGTGCGTGAGCGGGGTGGGAGGGCGGGTGCTTGTGTGCGTGAGCGGGGTGGGAGGGGCGGGTGCTTGTGTGCGTGAGCGGGGGTGGGAGGGGCGGGTGCTTGTGTGCGTGAGCGGGGTGGGAGGGCGGGTGCTTGTGTGCGTGAGCGGGGTGGGAGGGCGGGTGCTTGTGTGCGTGAGCGGGGTGGGAGGGCGGGTGCTTGTGTGCGTGAGCCGGGTGGGGGGGCGGGTGCTTGTGTGCGTGAGCCGGGTGGGGGGGCGGGTGCTTGTGTGCGTGAGCCGGGTGGGGGGGCGGGTGCTTGTGTGCGTGAGCCGGGTGGGGGGACGGGTGCTTGTGTGCGTGAGCCGGGTGGGGGGGCGGGTGCTTGTGTGCGTGAGTGGGAGGGGCGGGTGCTTGTGTGCGTGAGCGGGGTGGGGGGGCGGGTGCTTGTGTGCGTGAGCGGGGTGGGGGGGGCGGGTGCTTGTGTGCGTGAGCCGGGTGGGGGGCGGGTGCTTGTGTGCGTGAGCCGGGTGGGGGGCGGTGTGCTTTGTGTGCGTGAGTGGGGGTGGGGAGGGTGGGTGCTTGTGTGCGTGAGTGGGAGGTGGGTGGCTTGTGTGCGTGAGCGGGGTGGGAGGGCGGGTGCTTGTGTGCGTGAGCGGGGTGGGAGGCGGGTGCTTGTGTGCGTGAGCGGGGTGGGAGGCGGGTGCTTGTGTGCGTGAGCGGGGTGGGAGGGCGGGTGCTTGTGTGCGTGAGCGGGGTGGGAGGGCGG